>NC_063014.1:0-311652 GCF_020509005.1 Fulvia fulva | reverse complement strand
CACCGAGGACCTTGACCTGCTTGACCTCACCGACCTTGGCGACGAGCTCGCCGATCTCGCAGACGTCCAGCGGGTCGTTGTCACCCTTCTGCTTGGTCTCTGGGTGTGTGACGTTGGGGTCTTCCCAAGTCTGTGGGAAAGCACCGTAATTCCAGAGGTAGCCCTTGTGTGGGAAACAGTTGCGGACGAACCGAAGCTTGCCCTTCTTGGTGTCCTGCTTGATAGGGTTGAGCTCCTCGTCCTTGGAGATCTGCGAGCATATGATTGTCAGTCCCCAAGCAATGTGAAGCCAAATGACTTGCTTGCAACAGTGCTTCTAGCCCTGTAATGCGTACTGACCTCTTGCTTGGCGTTGGTCCATCGTGGAATCTCAACAACCATGTTCAACACAGTCTGCTGCTCGTTGGCGTAGAGTGGGATGTCGTGGAATGGCGAGACTGGAACGCCATCCTTCTCGATGTAGACGCGGTGCTCGAGAGTGTGTGGTGCGCCGATCTTGCGCGCAGTGAACTTCTGGGCAGCATTTGGGTCATAGCCGCCTGTCGAAGGGTCAGTACACAGCTGCAAGTTTTCATGCCATGGTGGGGTTGGAAGAGGCGGTCAACGAAGCATTGCAACGGGAAGGACGGAGAGGACGTACCGCGGGTTGGGAGAGATGCCTGAGCCATGGTGGGTGTTGCCTCAGAGGTGGTATTGGTGGTGTATATGTTTATGAGTTGGTTGTTTGAAGCAGAAAGGTGGTGTTTGAGCTGGCCAGTCCGTTGCGTGGCGCTCAGATTTTTAGTGGCGTAATTGGTGGGGCGTCTGCCAGGGTCTTCGACTGCTGCCATCAAATAATGCAACGCCTGCGTAGAGGCAGGCACGATCGGCGTTGTCTCCCAGCTTACCCAGGCGGCTTTCGGGGATGACACACGGGCACGTCTCAGCGCAGCGTGAGAGGCAGCGGTGTGTAGGCGTAGTGGAAGCATACGGATCGTCCGACGCGAAGATGGATAGGCAAGATTGATGACCTCGGTCAGCGTGGAGATGGAGAGCTGTGTGGTGCTGTGTCGACATGATCCACGCCGTCGACATCTCCCGCCGCCCGTGCCAATATTCGGCTCGTGCTCGGCGATGACCACAAAAGATACATGTTAGACTCACACTCCTACAATGATCCCGCTCTAGACATCATACTGAGACATGACGATGAGGCAATATCGACAGAAGATTGCACCAACATGTCGGACTCCGACAGCACTTGTGGTATCTATGAACACGACGAACGGTTCCCGCCTTTCAATACAGTCTGTTCGGCTTCCAAAAGCCAGGCATACTGTCGTGCTGCACTTCACCTCCACCTGGGTCTGGGGTAGTATCCGTTGCATCGTTGTTGGACCACACTTGGCTATAGAGATGCCCTGTCGATAAGTGTGCAACTTCGGAATTTGTACGAAGATGTGCCACTCCGTCGCTGTCCGCTTCCTGATGACTGAAGTGATCCTGCCGAGTCACTATATCACCTGTTCCTGCTTCTCGAGATGCAAAATGATTCGTCTGTTGGTTCGAAGTAAGACGTCGAACAAGATCTTCCGCCTGACGACTGTTCGTGAAAGTGTACTGCCGTCCCAGCGGAACTGGCTGATAGGTCGGAACATTGTCCAGCATCTCAGCATCAGGAGCCACTTCGCAACGTGTTGAAATCTCATGGAAGGCGCGTGACAGTAATGTAGTCGTAGGCATGACATTACCAGTGAGTGTAGTCGGCCTTGCCATTGACTGCTGTTGCTTAGGACGAGAAGTCTCAGTCAATCTGCTAAATCCTCTCTCCGGCATGCTGCAAATCTGCTGCTTTCGCCGCTGGTCCAATTCTTGCTCGTACTCCGCGTCCATATGCCTCTTCTGGTATAGAGCTCCGTCGCTAGGTTGTGCCAGGTAAGGACTGCGATCAGGTCTTTGGAGTTCGCCCTGGCCACCTCCATGTGTGTTGCTTGGCTTTATGGCCTGCGGACCGGTAATGGCATGGAACGCGCGCCTGAGCAATTTGCTGGTTGGGGTCGAAGTAGACGGCTCCTGATTCTCCTTGCCACTGATGATGTCGGAAAACATGTCTTGGTGGTGCAATGCTGGACGACCGATATCGTCTTGATGGTCGTCTCCAATTCGCAGGATATCAGATCTGGGACAATTGCCCGTTGCATGCCTTCGATTGGCGCTATAGGCACTCTCAAGCGGTGGTTCCGGAACAGAATGAGGCAAGGACATAGAGGATTGCTTCCTCGCGGGCAAGCCATCGCCACGATGCACATTCTGGGTACACACAGCCTGCTGATAAACATCCACCGAGGCTGAGCCTGGAGCTCGCTTGCTATGCACCCAACGTCCTCGCAGTGCGGATGGTGGTCGTCTTCTGGCTGAGCTTCTCGGGTTGCCATCGACATGTTTCGGTGAGTACGGCCTCCTGAAGTCGTCTTGATCGGCCGGATGTCTAGCGCTTTCTGCCATTGGTATCCTCGTCTGCACAGCGTCCTCTTTCGCAGGAGGCACAGACTCTGACCAGGTGTAGCAACTGCCACTTCTTCGGATGCCATTGCTCACTTCTTGGTTGGGGCCGCGGCTGCCAAAACCCAAGAACGGATCGGGTGGAAGATTTCCCGCTGCTTCATTCCTGCGTTCCTGCCTACGTGGGACCTCATCAGCTGCCTTTTCGACTTCCTGCGACCGTTGATGTGGTATCCTATCGAGTGCTGGGACTGTTTGCTGTTGCTGGCGCGACCGTGGTGCTTCGGGTGGTGGCTTCGCGAAGTAGGCAGAGATGTTCTGTCCGGGCTGCTTGTCTGCCTTTCCACTGCAATCCTTCGTAGTCTGATCTACCGGAATCTCGTCTTGATGTTCCCTCGGCCGTCGAAGGAACCTCATTTCGTTGAACACCAGGTCGGGAACTATTTGTCGTCAGTCCATGTCAGGTAATTCTGTACTTCCCGAGACTTACGTCCAGACCCTTTTCCAACAACAGGCGCGCCTGCTCTCCCATGCTTGAAGATGCCAGCGCTGACATCCGCTGGACGCAGCTACATATGAAGTCAGTGTGATTTAACCACGATGGAGAGTTATGCCATACTGACCGTCAAGCGATTATTCTTGGGCCGGTCCTTCAGCTGGAAGCTTGTCACCAGACCTGCCGTACGCGCGCCATCTCCACTACGATGCGACTGTCGACGCTTGGACTTCGACTTCGACTTGTGGTCCTTGCGCGACTCGTGCTCCTTCCTCCATTTCTTGGCCTTCGGCTCGTAGCGGTCCTCTTTCGTCTTGTGTCGCGCACGTCGCTCGAACGTTCGGTTGAACCTACGATCGGGTGACGACTCTCTGCGTTCCTCCCTTGAAGAGCTGCTGGAGCTTGCGGTGTCGGTACGTGGCTCTGGGCCATGGCCGGGGCTGGAATCGGGTGCTGCTGGTCGTGCTTGACCGCCACGTCGTCCTCGCGAGGGACGCTTCTGCGCAGAATGTGGTTCACTCGATGCGCGCTTCCTCTTGCTCTGGTGCACAAGCGTGTGCCCTTCTGCAGTGTAGCGGTCTGGTCGCAGGTAGTCTGGAAAGCCTGCCCTGTCTTCCTCGTCCGGCGGCTCCCTATCGGCTGTGTTCTGGAGCCATGCGCGGACATCCATGGGTGTTGGACGTGGGCATGCCCATGCATACGATGGCTAGGGTGGTGTGGCTGGATCCTGATCGATGGTCTGCCGTCTGGCGATGTCGCTGGAAGGTCGCTGCCCAAGCGAAGTAGGCTCACCGACACTCAAATCCAGACATAGCAGTCGTACAGTACCAGACTGCGCTGTTGGAGAGTCGCACAATGGTTGGTCATGTCATGTTTCTGATGTTCTTGCTTGCTAGGGGGAAAGTGACAGATACGAAAGGAAGGCACATTGCGGGATTAGGCGAGAGCGTTGCACCTCTGTGAACAGCAGGCAAGGACGTTGAAGGCAGACTCGTCATCTTCAACTCGACTGCACCATACACTTCAGTACTCCAATGCTTCGAATGCATCGGCTGTTTGACGCGATGTCTGCTTGGGCGAAGGCGGTGGGCCATCTTGCTGGGCGTGAAGTATCTTGTGCATCTGCTCATGAAGTCGGCTGTGGTTACACCAGACAATTGCACTTCATGCTTCATCTTGACGGCGCAGTGCGGTCGCCCAGCAGGCTAATATATCCTTCCATGGATGCTCCTTTCACCCCTGGCGCCACAATGCGCGTTATGCCCGGGAATGCTTAGCTACGGTGTGGTGCCCAATGCAACGCGCTAGACCATTCGGCAACTTCGTCGTCAGCTTATCCGGACTGCTCGCACCGTGAAGAAGATACCGTATACGGCAGCACATAGTGTATATACTTTATCAGGTTGGGTCAGAGGATCGCAGTTACGAGGGTCCTGCCATGGCGTGATACATGCCCGTCTCCATTCGCTCCGGTTGACGCTCGCGCCTGCTAGCCCTGCACACCATGACAGTCAGACTTTCGCGTATGCACAGATTATTGCCTTGCTGCTGGGTTGTTGTACATCTGTCGCCCACCAGAAATCTCAAACAGCTCAACTGACAACAAGCCGAGCCGGCCGAAAAACTAGAATATCCCCCACAACCAACGCAACGGCCACCTGTTACAGGTTGGCGTCGCACCAGGGACTGACTAACTCAATCTGCATAGACAGCTGCTGCATCTTGGATGTTCTGCAGCTGTAGCAACACCACCGCAACTTTCCGCATCCACCGACTATGCCGACTGGCTTGGACGATCTTGACTCGCTTGAGGAGTCTTCCGTAGTGTTCCCAGCAGTCTGTTCACCGAAACTCAATATCAGACATGACGTGTAGAATACGGCTGCACGCAACCGGCGCCAAAATCAATCGAGCTCGCGAGCAAACTGCAGGACGCCATCCTTGATCAAACGCAGCGTCCTGCCTGCTAGCTGTCGAAGGCGAGCCCAATCAATAAGCACGCTACCCTACTAGCCAGTGATGAGCCGCATCGCACTGCGTCCACGGGACATACGCAAGCAGAAAAGAGGCCGTCCGCTGCATGCCATTCGTTGCAGGTACGTATCAGACAGCTCTCAGAGCCACTCACAGCTGTCAGGGCATCCACATTTGCTATGCTCACGCATATTCAAGCTGCAGCCCAACAACATCCGCGCTGTCGCTGAGTCGATGCCTTGCGGGGCGTAGCTCCTGCGGCTGCGGAAGCTGGCGTCCGGTTGGGTGTGCGAGCTGGTTTGGACGCAGCGCATTGGAGATGAGGGGCACACTGATGCAAGATGCAAGCTACCAGAGGCTGATGGAGGGGCCATACTGGTGGGCTGCATTGCACTTTCCAGCAGTGCCAGCTTTGTGACGCTGCCGTTCCCTCTTCAGTGCAGCAGAGCCGCTCCCCGGTCCTTGGTGTTTCTCGCACAGCCAAACGTTCAGATTCCACATTTCAAACTGTCCTGAGGTCCTTTATTTGCGGCACTTGCAGTCTCGTTCTTCACTGTTGCACTCAGCTGTCCATCATTGGCGGCTTATTCGCGTCTTCAGGTTGAGTTAACATCGCTGCCACGTGCAAACCCTGCTGATTGGCGCCTGGCCGTGGCATGTGACCTCTCTCGTCCAAAGCTTTACAGGAATCTTGCGACTCTTCTCATCCAAACATCCACACCACTCATCGACATCACACCCTCTCCGCTTCACTCGGCACCTTCTTAGCGAGAGCATTGAACCTCCAAACACCGACATCCAGCAAACAGCACTTCGATTCGGTCTCTACCGGGTGTGACGATCTGCAATGTCCAAACTATTCATCGGGTTTGTGCCGCCAATGCCAGTATATCGGCCTGCATGGTCCACTGACAGCGTGCGACAGAGGCCTAGCATGGCACACTGACGACCAGACCTTGCGCACCAAGTTCGAGGAGTACGGCCAGGTCGATGAAGCGGTTCGTCTCTCACTCGTCGCATTCTCACACGAGTCGCCCGCGCTCACATGTCATAGATCGTCGTCAAGGATCGCGATACCGGTCGCAGTCGTGGCTTCGGCTTCGTTCGGTTTGCCGAGGACTCCGCTGCTGATGCAGCCATTCAGGCCATGAACAACGTCGAGTGAGTACCGCCCACGCCATGACACCCCAGTCCACTGACATGTCTTGACAGGTTCGACGGCCGCACCATCCGCGTCGACAAGGCTAGCGACCGCGGCAGTGGTGGAGGCGGCGGCGGCGGCGGCGGACGTGGTATGTGATGCGAGAAATTCCTACATACCCCGACCCAGCTAACACTTCCGCAGGCGGCTATGGCGGCGGCGGAGGTCGCGGCGGCTATGGAGGAGGAGGCTACGGCGGAGGCCAGGGAGGTTACGGCGGTCAGCAAGGTTACGGCGGTGGAGGAGGTAGGTCCACGACCATTCCCTCAAACGACCGCGACTGACATCTGTAGAAGGCTACGGCGGAGGTGGCAACAACTGGCGCGGTGGAGGCGGCGGCGGATACGGCGGTCAGCAAGGCGGCGGCTATGGAGGTGGTCAAGGTGAGTCATGCATACTTGCCTACGACGCGATGATTTTTGCTAACGATTACCAGAAGGCGGATACCAACAGCAGTCCAACGGCGGCGGTGGCTACGGCCAACAGCAGCAGGGTGGAGGCTGGCAGTAGATGGACGTTCTTGCGAGATACTCTGCTCTGGATGCCTCAAAAGTTGGTGGGGCGGACACTGTCGTGCTTAACAGAACCCATGTTGCGGAGCAGTCTTACTGCAGCTGCAATGGCTGTTCTGCTTGGGTCGGGACTCAGAGGCTTCGAATGATGATACCCCGTGTGCTTGCAGAAGAGTGGTGATAGCTGGGCAGAAAATCTCGCCTGACCAGGAACGAGACTGAAATGAAAAGCAGAGAAGCGCCTTGAGCGGCTTCTCTTCCTTATGAACTCTCCTCTTGAATCATTTACCGCCGCTTCGCCCTAGTAGAATCGTGGCATAGACCGTGCGTTGAAACATATGTAGTGCTCGTTCCTGACTGCGATCCGTTCCATCGGCGCTATCGCGTGGAGGAAGCAGGGATCTCAACTTTAATCTTCATAGATTTGAGATTTCTGCCGCCCTACCGGCATTTCTTGTTGGACTGCCGACTAACAGATCACCTATTCGCCTCGCAGACTACATGGCTCGCAACTCCACCCCAAGAACATAATCTCGCAGCACCACAAACACCCTCGCCATGACAACCGCGCCCAGCCCGCCGCCGCTGAAGTTCACAGGCTCCAAGCACCTGGTCCAGCGTCTGGTGTTGGCAACACTGACAGGCCGGCCGGTGCGCGTATCCCAGATCAGAGCCGCCTCGCACACCGCCCCAGGACTCGCCCCTCACGAAGTCTCCTTCCTCCGACTGCTCGACGCAATCACCAATGGATCCGTAATAGAGTTCTCGTACACAGGCACTACTGTGCTGTACAAGCCGGGCTTGATCACGGGGAGTGCTGCTGGGCATGGCGCGTCGGGGGGAGTCATCCGGCATGAACTGCCTGCGGAGAACACGCGAGGCGCGAGTTACTTCATTATGCCGCTGTGCTTGCTCGCGCCGTTCAGTAAGTCGCAGGTCAATGTGACGTTTACAGGGCCGGGTGTCATTACTTCTGCTACGCCGACTGGGGATGTGTCCGTGGATACAGTCAGGACGGCGATACTGCCACTGTTCAAGAGCTTTGGCATCGAGAGAGATTTGGAGCTGCGTGTGTTGAGGCGCTCGAATCCTGGACAGGGTGGGAGAGGTGGAGGCGGCGAGGTACAGCTTGTGTTTGGACATCAGGTACGGTTACCAAAGACGATACACATCTTGAGCGGTGGCAGGATAAAGAGGATCAGAGGTGTGGCATATGCGACAGGCGTGGCAGGCGCGAACAATGCAAGAATGATAGAAGCGGCGAGAGGAGTGCTGAATGAATTCGCACCGGACACATACGTATACTCAGACGTCAGCTCTGCACCATTGGTTGCGGCGCCAGAACGGAACAATGCCAATGCAAAGAAGAAGATTGGACTGGGCTTCGGCTTGAGTCTCGTGGCGGAGTCCAACACAGGCGCGCTCTACTCTGCAGACATCGCCAGCTCGCCGAGTGGTGGGGACGTGTCGGAGGATCTAGGAAAGAGGTGTGCATTCCAGCTGCTGGATTCAGTGGCGCAGGGTGGGTGTGCTTCGAGTGTCGCTGCGCCTACGATGTTGACCATGATGGCAATGGGTAGCGAAGATGTGGGGAGGCTAGCAATGGGAAAAGAAGTGCTGGGCTCTGAGGAGGTTGTGCAGCTTGCGAGGGATCTGAGAGCTTTTGGTATGAGTGGGTGGGGCTTGAAAGATGGTGATGATGAGGGAGAGGCTGTAGTGAGCATCGTGGGCAAGGGTGTTGGTAACGTGGGGAGAAAGATTGCTTGAAGACTCGATTGCTGCACGAACCATTACCACGATGATCCTATCCCGGCCTACACTGATCCCCTGCCTGTCATAGAGGAGCAAGAACAGCCATGGTCCTAGGCTATGTTCATTCACCTACACCAGCATACAAGGCACCAAGGCCGGCTCGCGCCGAACTCCAGGCACCATGATAGCAAGCACGATGTCATCATGGGGATGACTGCGGAGTGTCGAAGAAGTGAGCATTCGAGTTTGCAGCGTTTGTATGGCAACGCGTCCTCTCATCGCCGAAAAGCTCCGATGAAAAAATCTCACTTCGCGCTTGGACACGCTTCAGTGTACACAAATGCGGGCGTGTGAGGTTTGGACCAGGTGGCTGCCTATAAAGAAGGACTCCACCGCCACCTCGATGCACCACCACCTTGAAAAGCACAACCAACAACGCAGCCAATATGGACGACGACGTCGACATGACAGGCAGCGGAAATCCCAAAACAGTGCGACTTCCGCCTCTCCCCTATGAGGACCCAGCACAGTCTCTCCAGAAGGCAGAGCGAATGCGTTACAGCTCAGCGCGCCACCACTCGCAACAAGATCACTCCGCCGAGTCGCAGACTCCTATAGACTCGAATGCTACCGAGTCCACCTCAGACAGCGCTGCAGCGCACAATAACTCTATAGAAGAGGTATAGATACCGCACTGGGCGAGTCTAACCGTCACACCAGCTAAGCAATATGTACAGGACCTTCCACGTAGCACTCCCAGCATAGTCATATCTCCACGCGATCCGAACATCAAATGCGCCTGTCCAGCGGGCACAGTACGATTTCAGGTGGACCTTGAGCTCAGCGATATCGACGGCGTCCCGACCTGGTTGCACAAGCCTTGCATGAGTACCAATCCACTCAACCAAGCCAATATATCGGGAAGTACAGGTGAGTCTTCAGCAAACGCATCCTTGACAAGCGACACGGCGACAGCAACGAAGAGGGTGGACCCAGAGCAGCTGGCAGCGAAGTTATTCGGACCAGAGGCAACAGCAGAGCAGCGGGTGAGACTCAAGCACTTCACATCCGAATTTCGCTGCGATGGACCTTGCACGGGATCAACCAAGATTGACGACTATTCCTTGTGCAACAAGTGCAGCGCGTGGCAACACAAGGAATGCATGCTGTATGGCGAAGAGGGTGATGTTGGTGGTCCCATTTGCAACCGGTGCTTCATGATCTTCCTTGCGCGGCGTGAGACCACCATCAGGTGGCAGCGCAAGCAGATGCTGCACGCAGTACAAGAAGCTTGGAAGTTCTTTCGCGACCCTGCGAATCGGCATCAGGTGGAGCGGAGGGCACATGCTCGGAAGTTCCTGGCTGCATTCTTCCTCAAGGTAGGAGGTGATGTCACACTTGGTGATGAGAAGTCTTGCTAACACTATGCACAGAACCAAGATTCCTTCTTCAGGTTCGTGGCTAGGAAGAAAGCGGACCGTCTTGCTGCAGGCCTACCTCCATCTGATCAAGATGGCGACACTGAGATGGACGTTGATGATAGCCAGGCACTACCTCAGAACATGTCAATGATCCAGAGCTCGCCTTCAGCAGCTTCCGGTGATGGACTCGATGATCTCGAAGAGTTGGAACGCAGACTCTCGACGGACAACGAGGGCGCCATGCTCACCGATGGCAGTCCCACACGCGCACCCCGCCAAGCCCGACGGAAACCTCAAGGGACAACAAAAGCAGAAGTGCGCGCAGCTCTCGCTGCTAGAACATCTCGTCAGAAGCTAGTACCCTTGCAGCAGGGCTTGGTAGGACCAACACTGCCACGTCTGAAGCCCGCTCCAGCGCGCTTGAAGCCCGTGCCGTCTCAACAGAGTACAGGTGCCGCCAAGCGAAAGAGACAGCCTTCGCCCAGCGACGGCATGGCATCACCTGCAGACTCGACCCAAGCTAAATCTTCTGCTCCTCGCAAGTCTGCACCGGGCACGGCACCACGAAAGCCAGGCCGCCCAGCGAAGGCTGCGAAGCAGGTCACATTCGACGTTCCTGAGAGCGTTACACGCGGTGACAGCGCCGCGCCTACTCTCACTCCATCTCCCTACGACAAGGTCGCGTGCAAATGCCGCCTGCCCTCCAAGCTCTCCAAGGCCGACTGCTTCACCTGCATCGAATGCGGTACCTCCCAACACAGAGGCTGCCACGACGATACTTCCGGCCCTCGCCCCGCGCTCTGCAATTTCTGCTTCAACTCCACAGCCGCCACCAAGCGCTCCATCAATGAGCAAGTGATCGCTACTATGCCCGCATCTCAGCGGGAGTACGATGCTGCCACTCGATTAGCGAAAGCCACACGAAGCGTTCAGATCAACGGCGTAGACGAGTACACCGACAGCTTCCGCGAAGCAGTAACCCAAGAGTCCCACCTCCTCTGCTCTACCACCCTCTGGAAGGAGTGGTGGAACATCCCCTACCCAGGTCAAGCCAACAAGATCACACCGATGCCGCCTATTGAGCCGCCAGAGGAGTGGCTGAAGGAGGCGAAGGGAAGACTTGAGAAGTTGCTCTTCGCAGCAGGGAGGGAGACGACGATCAAGTATCTGCAGCCAGTTCTGAAGCAGTGGCCTAGAAATGATTATCAGGTCATGGTGGCGCTGAGGGAGCTGGCGTTGGAGATGGTGCATCGGGGTGCGTATAGGGGCAAGAGAGCGGAGTTGGGAGTCATTGCGGAGGTTGTGGGGATTGAGAGGAAGGGGATGTTTTGGAAGGGTGTTTGAGGCTTAGGTTGAGGGAGGTTGGAGATGGGGTATGCGATAGGTTGGATGCGAATGCTCTCAGGAAAGGAGCTCCTCTAGGGAAGCTACTGTTGGGTTGTGAGCTTGGAATAGACCGAAGATTTCGGAACAGCATGTGCTCATAGCATCGGCTAGCTAGATCAGAACAATCACATGCTCTTAGCATCGATCAGCTTGATCAGACTGACTACATGCTCTCCATACCCATACGCCCCCAAACCTCGGCAACAAACGGCCCATTTACCTCTCTTTATTAACTACGTCGCTTGTCTAAGTCCCGAATCACATGTCCCGAGTCACAAGTCGCGAGACGCGGCCACAACTAGATCAAAGGACCTTTCTCCTCGACGAGATCCTCTCTCCTTTTTTCCACAACAAGTGAGAAGGTGGTAGTGGTGGGCCGGAAACTCATCGGATCCCACCGCCACCTCCGACAGGGCGGGAGCAACAGGAGAGGGTGAACACGTCCTCTCCTGTTTTGCGGTTGGTTAAGGGGGTGTGAAAGGTGTAGGCAGCAGGACTCTTCGGGCGCTGAAGTTGATAAGAGAAACGATTTTGTGATGAAGGTAACGGGACAAGGCAGCTTTCACCGAGCGATGCAGCGAGAGATTAGGTTGGTGTCAGTCCACGACAGTCGAGCAAATGAACGGATCTTAATGCAAATCGCACAGCTCAGTAGCGCTATGGGCTCGAGCCTATGCTCTTACACACAGGGCCTTATTTCCTTTCTTCCCTCCTTCGATGCACCCCTCATTTCCTCGCCCTCTAGCCATCCCACCTCATCATAACTTCCTCGCCCTCAACCCCATCCCACTCGATCACAACTTCCCCTCCCCACCCCCCTCAACCTCCACAATCCCCTCACACCCCTCATAAGGCGGCACATCAAACCCAAACCTCCCCGCAACCTCCTCCCCCACAAACCTCCCACCCACAAAATGCCTTCCCCTAAACCACCTCACCAACGGCTTCGGCGCCGTCAAACTAATCAACGCACTCGGCATATACCCCTTCCCCGGCCCCTCCCCCGGCGGCCCCGTCTCGATGTTCCAACTACTCGGCGCATCGACCGCTAGGACTGGAATCTTCGACTCCGCCAGAGCCTGGATGACCCTTGGAAAAGGTTCCCTAACCTCCCCACTAAACGAGAATCCAAAAATCGCATCGATGACATAATCCGTCCCCCCTAAACCCCCATGGAAATCATCCACAAACGGGACCCGTAACTGTTCCAACTGCGTTCGTAACCGCCCATAAATTTCCGCCTTGCCTTGTTTAGGGTAATACACACTCGGCTTATATCCGAAATACCGTAAATGCCTCGCAGCGACTAGACCATCGCCGCCGTTGTTGCCGGGGCCGCAGGCGATGAGGATTTTCGAGGAAGAGGCGGTGGGAGGGGAGAGTTTGTAGAGACATTGGGCTACTGCGAGGCCGGCTAGTTCCATTAATTGGTCGATTGTGAAGGCGCCTGTGGACATGAGTTGTTCGTCGAGGGCGGCTGCCGCTTTGGGGGTGAGGGTGCGGAGGGCCATGATGGATGGTATGGTATGGTGTGCTCAGATGAAGGTCAGTGGTGGTTGTCGGGTTGTGATTGTTGTCCTGGGAAGAAGGACAATTTGATGTTTGAACATTGATGGAAAGTGGCATCTAGATGACGTTAGCTCTGCTCGTCAAAGTTGCCTCTTTTGGGCTTCGTTCGCGTTCTTGTGAAAAGAAGTCCGTGAAGAAGCATGTAGCCAGAAGGAAAATATCTAAAGGTATCACTATTCATTACTACATGCCGAGAATCTTCGCCGCAGAGATGCTATACTTAGCTTTCAAGTCTCCGCTTTCCCCTTCGAACGCCTTGCCAAATGCACGATATGCTTTCAATCAGTCTTCCCTTGACCATTGCCAGCATTGCCACCAAGAAGTCCGTTCATTCCGCTCTTCTCGGTGAGCTTGATGTAACCTTCTTTGCTTGGGAGATGCCTTCGGCCATATATCGCGCCTAAAAGGAGCATGCCGATGAGCATGCTTGCGCTGACCAGTGGGTGCTCGGTGAACTGCCCTTTGACGACCCACCAGACGTGACCGATGGCGTTCGTGGTGCTCTTGGCTGCGATCTTGGGAGGGTTGGCTACGATGCGTGGTAATGTCTCGAGAATGGACGTTCGACTCGGAACGATCGGGTTGCCTGTCATGGTCACATCCCAGTAGCGGTGGTTGTCTTCGTCGTTGATGACGACTTTCTCACCATCCGCGACGCTGATTCCAAAGGTGGTACGTATCCAACGTTCCCAGAAGACACCATCGACCCATGCGAAGCCAACTTCCTTGCGCTCAATGTCGTCCATGTTGATACGGATGCTCTTCGCAGACCGTAGAGCACGCTGATCGTTGCGATCTTCGGCCTCCTCGATGCGTAGCTGCTTGGCATCGCGTAGTTCTTGACGTTCCAGTTGAAATGCTTGCGTCTGCTTGTCGATCCACTCCAAAGCAGCGTTCTTGATCTCACGCTTTGCAACCACGAAGTCCTCCGGCCGGTCTCGTGACAGTATTCCAAGCACAATAAGTCTTCCAGCCATGACCTCCTTCGCGTTCGAGGCGGTAAGCTCTGGCACAATCGGCAGCCAGACAGACTGCATCCAGTTCAACACCCTCCTGTAGTCTCGCATGTCGCGGGGTGAGAGTGCAGTGTAGTAAGTGGGCTTGCCGTCTCTGCTGACTAGCAGTCTAGGCCAGGTGCTGATCTTGAAGCGTTTGCTAAGTTCTGGGTCGTTGGTCTTCACCAACTTAGCATGTCCGACCAAGCTCAGCACGAGTCGTTCGAGAGCGGCGAAGTCTTCACTGGTTGTGGCTTGGTCGTAGAAGTAGAGGAAGATGACTTCTTCCTTCTTCTCGAGCTCTTCAAATTCCGCAGCGTTGATGTCAATGACACCTTCCCTGACGGAGACTGCCTTGTTTGCGAAGCTGATGAGGTCTCCCAGACCGCGAAGTCCATCATACTCGATTCGCTCGCCGCCCTGGAAGAAGAGCAGTGTCGGGAAGCCGCGGACTTTGGCGTCCTTGCATAGTCGCTTCTCCACATCGCAGTTGACCTCACCCACATTCAAACGTCCCTGCATCTGGCGGGCCATGCTTTGCCAGTTGGGTGCCATGGCCTGGCAGTGGTGACACCAAGGAGCGTAGAACTTGATGAACCACGGATCGCGAGTCGTGGTGACCATTCGCTGGAAGTTCTCGCCAGTGAGACCCATAGACCTCCCCGCAATGTTGGGTGTCTCCTTGGCCACTTCTGCGATCCTTGTGCCAGTAAGAGTGACCTTGGCGCTGGACGAAGAGTCTCCCTTGTCCTCCAAAGGGAGAGGCAGTGGCGCCGGAGCAGGCTGAGCAGGTGCCTCCTTCGCGCCCACTTTGGGCAGCATAGGACCTCCCTTTGGTCTTGACCCAGGCTTGATAGTCTCCAGTATCGACTCTATCCACTTGCTCATTTGTGACAGATCTTTCTGGCCAGTCTGCTTCTCAATCTGCTTTCCATTCTTGTACAATATCACGGTAGGAAACGATCCAACGCCCTTCTCCGAGCATGCATCTCCATTTGCGACGCAGTCCACCTTCGCAAAGTTGAAGTTATAATACCTCTTGAAACTGTTCAGGTCGTTGTGTGTCTCGCCAGATCCAGGTGACTGAGGCACTGGTTCGGATGTGTAGTAGAATTCGTACATTGTCTGCCATGTTGGCGCGAATGATATGCAGTGAGGGCAGTACGGGCTGAAGAACTCGACAAACCAGTAGCCGTCCTTGATCGTCTCGTCGAGGGTGTCGCCAGTCAGCATTTGTATCGCAGGCACCTTTTTGTCATTGAAGACGGTGTCTTGTGGCGCGTCATCGTCCGGGTCGCCTGCTCGCTTCACTAATCGCTTTCCTGGCAGTCCGTCTTGTATTTGCGGTTCTGAAGGTGGTGCTGCTGTCGCGTAGACTAAGAAGGGCAGCGCAAGCCACCGCAGTATTGTTGAGGATCGCATTGTGAAGTCGCAGTGGGTGGTGTAGGGCTCAAGGCCCGTCAGAGTGGACTGGCAACTTCAGTGAGACGCTTGTGCCCGGCTGGCGTCTTTGTTGGCGATGTGGGCTTCGTGGCAGTGGAGTGGGACTCGTGGGAGTGACGGGGATCACGCTAATTATGCTGGCACGTGGAGTGTATAGGTAAATGGCAGGTGGCAGTAACTATTGAGCAAGTTGCTGCTATCTTCGGCCGTTCTCGCCCCTGCCGCGTGGAGTAAACTGTCGCAGCGTGCCAGCGATCTGCCCGTGGATTCATCGACCAATCGGAAGACTACCAGACTTGCGGTCATTGAACTCGCCATCTCGACCCCATCGTCGCGAGAGCTGCCAAACACCAGTGCGCTCGACCAACTCAACCAAAATGAGGTACGTGCAGCACTAGAGCAGTGAAGTATGGCATGTTGTGGAGGCAGGCATTCGCGACTCTGTCAATGACACCATTCCGGAGGCGAACCATATCGACCAGATCAGAGGGCATTGAGATACAGCCACACTGACATTCATTCATAGGGTCGCTTCAAGACTCCTCGCCTCTGTGCAAAAGGGTGCCCAGTTCCTAGAAGCCGGCACACCTACCGGTCTCACCGGCGTATCGACGCACGCCTCACCTCGCACAACCCTCCTCTACACATACCACACCACCCTCGAAAAGCTAAAGCAATTCCCCGAGCACTCCGTCTACCGGCAATCAGTGGAAGCCCTCACAAAACACCGCATGCAAATCGTTGAGCAAGTAAAGCCATCCGGTCTCGAAGAATGGCAGAAACGCGTACAAGCAGTCGCAGACTCACGACCAGACGCCTTCAAGACTGTACCGATCGTCACACCTAGCGGCAACAAGGAGGTCAACATTGTCTGGAAGGCTGCAGCGGTTCAGGCGGCGAAGAAGAGGACGGATGAGTGGGATGATGAGGTTGTGGGGAAGCCGCATGAGGAGGGTATTAGGACGGAGGAGGAGAGGGCGTATATGGGCAAGGAGCTTGCACGGGACTTGACAGAGGAGCACAGACAGATTCCGAGGATTGAGAGCGAGCCGCCGTTGAGCTTGGAGCAGATTAATGATATTGAGGCTAAGATTGGGGCTGGCTTGATTGAAGAGGTCATTATGGTCGCTGAGGGCGAGAGTGTGCTCTGTGATACCTTGTTGGAGGCTCAAGTGTAAGTCATTTGCAGTTGAGGAACGAAGGGCAAAGCTAACATGCCATCACAGATGGGAAGACCTCGAGGAGAAGCCACAGGATGGCCAATGGTCGTACGCCGAGCGGGATACCTTCACACAAGGAACTCAGGCACCACCGACCAAGTAAAGTGTGTATGCTGGAGCGCTGTCGAAACTGACATAGAGCCGCGCCGTGTACATATGTAAAAGATACCATTGAGTTCAGATCATCGACTCCTTCCTCCTTGCTGATAGCTACATGCTCAAGGTATTTATAGCCCGAACCTGAAAGACGAGCCCCTCTGCCGGAGGCTATGCCTTCGAGGGCCTACTGGCAACATCGCCAAAAGAAGACCGCGTGGATCAAGACTTGAGTGTCGGGTGTGGTGATGTGGCCTCAGGCAAGAATTACCACATGAAGATCTCGTCCAATCAGACACACATACCATTTCTGGACCTGGCGGGCCGGAAGATGTCAAGGGAGGCGTGATGTGCTTGATGTTATGCATATTGCACTGACTTTGCAAGATATGAACAGCATCATTCAGGCTTTCCGGAGGAAGTATCGTGCGCACGGCCATCCGGGAGCTGCACACCCGTGCACAACGCCGGTCCGAGAGTGCACAACTCTGTCCGTAACATAGCCCGAAACGCTAACGCATCGCGACCCCATGTACATACATGCAGTGGCAGATTCTCGATGTCGCACAGTCGCACTCTTTGGTTTGGCTTCAACGCTCGCACAATGTACGATACGACGCACTCCCCAAGTTATGCCATCGTGGCAAACTTTGCAGCGGTTTTTTAGAGTTCCCAGCTTCCGTAGTGAAGGCAATGACGAGGGATGCTGGCTACATGTACTCTTGGATATTGGTGTCTTCGAGAGAGGATAGATACAGTCGCGATGCAGCGACAATCCTGTTCCTGGTTTATCTTACAGGCTGTAGCCGCATATATTGATACCAGAAAGAACAATTCACCATGGCGCACCTTGCCGATCAGCTTACAGCTTTGCCTATGTCGTTGCAAGCAATAGCAGGCGTGCTCGCTCTTAGCTTCATCTTCTACTATTTCACAGGCGATTGATTTTATGCTGGCTTTCCTGTGGTCAAGCCAGATGAGGAGGAATTTCTGAAGCCGCTCAAACACGCGTACATGACGGATTGCAAGAGGATGTTGGACAAAGGCAAGGAAATGACTCAGAATGGGCTCTTCCAGGTATGGATCGCTCCGTCTTGGGATACGCAAAATTCGACAGAGACACAGTGCTAACTTTGATATGAACAAACGACAGGTCTCAGCGGGTTCAGGCTACAAAATCATCGTCCCAAGCCGCTTCGCCGATGAACTCCGCAACAACGAGACACTTTCCTTCAGCGAAGTCACGAGAAAAGGATTCTACGGCGACCCCCCAGGATTCGACAGCATGAAGGAAGCCAGTCGGGCAGATAACCTCACAGTCGACATGGTCCGGACTAAACTAACGCAGGCTCTCGGTCTGGTTACCGACGACATTGTGGATGAAGCCACATATGCCATTGACAAGTGGTTTGGAGAGTCTCTCGATTGGAGAACACATCGGATCAAGCCGACGCTTTGTGATGTGGTTGCGAGAGTTTCTACTAGAATTTTGGCCGGGAAGGGGTTGGCGCGCGATGAGGAGTATTTGGAGATCGCTAAACAGAACACTATTGATACGTTTACTGCCGCCCAGTTGTTGCACGGATATCCTGGTCTCGTAAGGCCGTTGGTGCATTGGTTCATACCGCAATGCCAGAATCTGCGAAGGTACGCTACCACCTACTGGAGAACCACCCTGCTGAATATGAAAACAGCTGACAATCGTTCGTTCACAGACAGGCAGCAAAGGCTAGGAGCCTTTTGACACCCATACTACAGCAGCGCTCAGTCGATGGACAAGAACTTAAGCGAACAGGCAAGGTCACCGATGCGTTCACATGGATGGAACAGACAGCAACGGGGCGGCCAGTAAATCATGTTGAAGGACAACTGAATATGAGTTTGGCTGCAATCCATACCGCCACCGCTACGTCGTTACTTGTCCTTGATGTGATCTAGCAGAGGTACTAAGATCAGCACAGAAATGTCGACCCGCTGCCTCATCAAGCTCTGCGAGTATCCCGAGATCGCGCAGCAGCTCCGCGAGGAGATGACAGCCGTACTTAAAGCAGACGGCTGGGCCAAGACTTCCCTATACAAGATGAAACTCTTAGACTCCTTCCTGAAAGAGGTCTCGAGGGTGTGCCGCACGGGGCACACGACTATGGGTAGGTATTGAAGGATGGCGAGCCGTGGTTCAGGGGATGATAGTGTAGTCCAAGCACTTTGTCCAATTCACCCTCACCGCCGGTTCCCCCAAGCCTCTAGTCTATAGCTGACTCCCCTCCGTCTCCCAGGCCGCTACGTCAAGTCGCCCGTCACCCTCTCCAACGGCGCCATCCTCCCCGCCAACAGCCTAATTCCAGTCGTGGACGACCGACCATTAGACTCATCTTACTACCCCGACCCCGAAACCTTCGACGCCCATCGCTACCTGAAGCTGCGCTCCCAACCAGGCCACGAGAACCTCCATCAGTTCGTAGCGCTCTCTACCGACAACATGCTCTTCGGACATGGACAGCATGCGTGCCCGGGTAGATTCTTCGCGAGCAATCAGATCAAGATCCTGCTCTGCTTTCTGCTACTGAAGTACGACTGGAGGTTCGCGCCGGGGTATGAGGTGCCGAAGGATACGGAGGTTGAGCAACAGGTTAATACGCCGATGCATTTGGAGGTGCAGGCGAGGAGGATGGAGGGGGAGATTGATTTGTTGGAGCCGAAGGAGGTGTAGGGGGCCTGACAGGGGCTATTCGGAGTTGGGGTTGTGGGAGAGGAGCAGTGATATAGACAGAGTAGAGTATCAGCTAACGGTGTATTGGAGTTCTGCTCTTGACTTGCGGTGCTGCCTGCCCTGTGGTGGTCGTGTTTTCGGAAGGAGCCGAAAGGGGAAGTCGTGAAGTGGCGAAAAACGCTGGCATCTCAACAGTCACTGCGCCACGTGAGCGACACTATCTCCCAGTTAGCGCGTCGCTTCCACCACATACTCGACCTAGGAAGCCGTCTCTGCCATCAACCTTACCTACCGACTATTAGCGGTTCGAGCTTCAACGCAATGGAGTGCAACGCGCAAGACGACTCGCACATGATGGACGAAGGCCCTCACTTTGATCTCAACGAGGAAGGCGAGATCGTGCTGGTTCCACCAAAGAAGCGCGAGCGCCCGCGTACCGAGAAGAGACGCCGCAACAAACACCTTGTCGCCCTGAAAGGTGCTGGGATATTACCGCGCGACGCCAACCACCAGGATCTTCAAGAGTGGCAAGCAAGAATAGGAAATGACACCACCGCTGCGGTTCACGCCGCCGTCGAAGAGGTCAGGAAGACCCATGCACGCCAGTACCCGAGCCCCATGGTGCGTCGCTCCCAGCGCTTGCAGACAGACCACACTGCTGAGGCGCTCGCCGACTCTTTCGACGATCCGCAAGACCCCATGTATGGCTATCTGCAACAGCGCGCCGAGGCGCTTCAGCGAGAGCGTGACTCGAAGCCGACTTTCGAGTCCATGGCTGCGAGAGCCCGTGCTGGACCATCTCGAGATCAAGTGCGAGCGTATGATGAGGGTAAGCAGGAGGAGGCGAAGCTTGCACGGGCGGAGATGAAGATGCAGCGCGGTATGGCTAAGTTGAAGGTCGGGGATGGTGAGCATAGCGAAGGGTAGGGGCGTGTCTTGTCACTTCAGGCGTGTTGGTTGCTCTGGCCATGGTAGGCGCTGGAGCGCCGGCGGGTTGAGGCTGTCTTTTTGCGTTCAAGGTGTACGACGCGCTGCGGTCTGCTGGTGGCGATTTCGAAGGTAGTTCTAGGCATCTTAAGGGCAGTTTGGTGGGTAATGTGCTAAGGTCAGGCAGTCAAGACGGAGTCGAAGGGAGAAAAATACGCGGCAGTCTGGGAGAGACGTCTATCGATCAGCTACTGCAACAGCTTTCTCGTATGATCCGACATTATCAATGCTGGTTTTGCTCGTTCTTGACCCTTCGCATTAGGATGTCGTCGGCGAGTTGCCGGTTGATCATGAACCCCCACAGCACCATCAACCAGGTTCAGTCCCGATTTGTGTAAGGCCAGCGATAAGATCAAAGGAGGTCTGATAATCTCATGAAGCGCAGCGAAGCATTGTAGCTGTTGCTGAGGAATTCAGGGAGTGACAAAGGGGTGTTGAGGACAAGAAGGAATGCAACATCTTTGTGCAGAAGGCGCTAACACACGGCAATTCCGTTTGTCTTAGTCTTACCGCATCCAGACCACTTCCGATTTCTCAGCGGCCGAAGGCAGAGGTGTCGTCAGAAAGAGCTCGTGGACTTTTCTAGTTTTCGCTATGACAAACTTGTGCTCGTTCAGATCCACCTTGCACCATATCTTCCCTTGCCTCAACCCTCCGAGGATCGTGCCATATGTGTCAAGCTGTCCATAAAGCATAAATCTCACAATCCTCCCACCATTGAAACACCCCACTACGAACGATCAAACTACACCACAACACCACCACCACAACAGCCAAAGTGTTCGCCAACGCCTTTCGCCGCGCAGGCTTCAAACCTCTTCGCTCCGGTATCGGTATCCCTCTCGCAGCAGTAGGCGCCCTCTACCACCCCGAACCCGCCCTATCCTCCACCACCAACCCCATCCTCTCAACCCTACAACAAAGCCGCAAGATGCACTCCAAAGTTGTCATCATTGGCTCCGGCCCAGCAGGCCACACCGCTGCCATCTACGCCGCCCGCGCAGACCTCAAGCCAGTCATGTACGAAGGCTTCCTCGCATTGGGAATCGCAGCAGGTGGGCAACTCACAACCACCGATGAAGTTGAGAACTTCCCTGGATTCAAGATGATCAAGGGTACGACGTTGATGGATCAGATGCGGGAGCAGAGTGAGGAGTGTGGTACGGAGATTGTGACGCAGACGGTGGGAAAGATTGACCTTAGTGCAAGGCCGTTCAAGTTTTGGTTGAACCCAATGGGTGATGAGGAGACTCTTGAAGAGGAGACGCATACGGCGGATAGTGTGATCATCGCTACGGGAGCGAAGGCGAGGAGGTTGGAACTTCCTGGCGAGGACAAGTTCTGGGGAAATGGCGTGTCAGCTTGTGCGGTTTGTGATGGGTCACTACCGATCTTCCGGGAGAAGCCGTTGGTTGTGATTGGCGGTGGTGACAGTGCGGTTGAGGAGGCACTGTACTTGACGAAGAAAGCCTCGAAGGTCACAGTCCTCGTGAGGAGAGATCAGTTGAGGGCAAGCAAGACCAATGCCCGAAGGTTGACAACGCATCCAAAAGTTGAGGTGAGGTGGAACTCGCAGGGTGTGGAGATCAAGGGTGATGGGGGTCCGAAGGGCTTGATGAAGAGTCTGGTGATTAAGAACAACAAGACCGGGGAGCAGGAGGAGATCCCGGCGAACGGCCTGTTCTATGCTGTTGGTCACGAGCCAGCGACGCAGCTCTTCAAGGAACAGCTGAAGATGGATGAGGATGGTTACCTGATCACGACTCCAGGCACGACTGAGACGAATGTGCCGGGTGTGTTTGCTGCTGGTGATGTTCAGGATAAGAAGTACCGCCAGGCAGTCACTTCAGCTGGTAAGTCAATGTCACGGTGGGAGTTGATCAATGCTAACATGATGTCAGGCTCTGGCTGCATGGCCGCCCTTGAGGCTGAGAAGTGGCTCGCTGAGAACGTAGAGGACGTGCCGAACGGCATCGAAGGCGATAGCGAAGTTAAGAAGGGCAAGCCTGAGGCGAACGGAGACGTGCCGGAGTACCGATCCAACCCGCTGCTGTGAGTGTGATGCATCGAAGGGTTGCTGAGGGAGATGCTGAGACAAAGATTAGGACTGAACAGTCTAAGCCATAGGTTGGGAAATTGAGCGAGAATGTACATTGATAGACTCGATACCCGTGCTGTCTGCTGTGGAGGATACAGTGGAGGGAAATATGATAGATGCATCAAATGGTCATTGTGATCTCAGACTTCATGGACTCCCCTGGTTTCCTCACATGTATCGTTTCCCTCTGTGTGCGCTGCCTCTCGTCCATCCCAGAGCTATGCCCACGACCTCGCCGTCGTTCCGTAGTGTCAGCGGAGGAAGCAAGTTCAGCAAGTGCCAAGACCTCCACAAGCCAGTCCCGAATTCACACCTCCGACCTTCCATCCATAGCAACTCGATGGGTATACATCGTGGGAAGCTCAACGATAGCTCATTCGACTTGGGAGAGTCGGGAGCACAGCTTTGTGATACAAATGTAGGCCAAAAAAAGAAGTTTGAAGGCGTCAGCGGTCGATATCATGCTATAATATGCTATAACTTCTGTCGATGATAACTCGACATCTAGTGGTCGGATTGACACGATTCTTGGACCGTTGGAAAGCCAAAAAGATACAGGTCACGCCGGGGCTCGAACCCGGGACCTTTTCCGCAGAGTAAACTGTGAAGGAAACGTCATCTGGACAGGAATTAGTATCAACACCACAATGAGACCTGATGAGGTTGGGCTTACACCGCTGCGATGAGGGTTAGTGCCTAACCAAGTACAGAAGGTCTGTGCGTAATCACCTAGACCACGCGACCGTTGTTGTGCTGTAGATGAGTCAGTGGCAAGCATAGATATACATGTAGCAGTGTTATAATGTCTAGCGGAGCTTTGATGGTTGGGGAACACGAAATTTGCACCCTAGCCGAGTTGCCGAGCTTACTAGGCGTTCTGGCTGAGCTCTACGACCGCCTGGAAGCTCTCTTACTTCTGCTGTTGCTGTGAGGGCTTAGAGCAAGTGGTCACGATCAAGAGCGATCGATATATGCTAGCTTGAAGTTGGAGTACGGGATGATGAACGCAGTTAACGGCCTACAGCACTTCTCCCCGACTATTTCTACCTTCTAGATGTACAGTTCTGTGTTCAACTTCTGTCCTGGCTTCCGCAATAGGCGCACTAGCCGTACCAGCCAAAGCTTGGCATACTTTGTAACGACAGCTTCTCCTGCAGCTCCCTTCCACAAACCTGTTGAGTGCTGCACATACAAATCATTCCAGGGCACGCTTGTCGACGTGGCGGTTTCGAACATATATCTATAAGTGGTAGCAGTTCAGTTCATTCAACGAAGGCCAGATGCATGTTTCTGCCACGTGCGATGAACAGCTCCGCTGAGTCCCGAAGTGCAGACCAGTCAGGCATAAGGCAAGACTTGCAAGACTCGACAGTGTGATGACGGTGTTACTTTGGGAGACTCGTACTATAGCGTGGTCACGGAAAGGTGGTTCTGATCATCCGAAAGTTCGGCGCAGGTACTGGTCGCTCGCAAGGCAAGTGTTCAAGGACTTGGGACAGGCAGTAATTGTGTTGCGTCGTTCTTGAAATGGCTATACGCTTTAGGTCGGTATAGCCCAGATTTGAAGGCCAAGACTCCCTGCTGGAGGACAGGCCTTCTAGGACCTACCGACAACCTCCCCAAACTCCTCTCCCTACGTCCCTCCCGTATACATTGGCCCACGCCCTCTACTTACCTTTGGAAGATTCCTTCTTGCCCATCTCGTCGACCCTCTCCTGCGTCTTCTTCAAAATCTCCTTCGCATTCTTCAGAAGCGTTGTCTCCAGATCACCTGGCTCACTGCAGCGGTCATATGCCAGCTGTGCGATGCGCACAGCTTCACGGGAAAGAAATTCAGCTATGGCTCAGCATCATGCATGAATTTCACGGGTGCAAACTTACCCTCCTTCGCCATATCCAGGCAATCTTCACCTTCGCCACAAGCGAGCACCATGCAGGCACGGCAGCGGATGATGAGCGCGAGTTCGCTGTTCTCGAGAAGCATGCGTGCGGTGGACTCGGCGATCTCGTCCTTCTCCCCGAAGTGCGCATCGACCATGGCTTGATCCAGGTCGTAGTAGGTTTGGAGGGTTTGATTGTTGCCGATGAGGTCTTTGATCTTCTTGGGTCCTGACCTAGCCATCGTGCCTGTCGGAGATGACGATAATCGGAGATGCTAGTATTTGCTGGCGGATGCTGTAATCTTGGGCCAACTGTCGACTCTGTACGAAGTGTCGCGATGGCAAGAATTATCACGAGTAACGAAGTGATAGGAAATACCAGGTGTGAGTCAGATGCAGGGGCGCACATGGGCGGGGACACACGTGAGCTTCGTCTTGCGATCGATCTCGGATCAAGGGCATTGCGAGTGAATGAACGATCACTTCTCCGGTCTGCCTCACCCTTGCGTGGCTTGTGGAGTTCATCCTCGATGCCAGATCACTTCTATCATACTCGGCACATGTCAAATCCTATCTCAACAGACGAGCTTAGACCATATAGCCGCAGAGATGCTTTCTTGTGTGGCTACACAGCCTCGACGAAACCAGAGCAGTGCCTCTTCCATTCTTCCTACAGCTACTACAGAATCGTACTTAACCCACAAAAGGATTAGGTCCAGAACCACATCAGCGCTGTCCTGTCCAAAGCCGACATGTACTCCCTGGTTCCTACCTAATAGCAAACCCTAGCTCCCTCGCCTTTTGCATCCACTTCTTGACCTTGGCCTCGTCATCGCGTGGTATCGCCTGTACATCAAAAGCAGGATTCCTCCATCCTCCTGCAGAATCAACGTCTGTCGCACTGCTAGGCTCCGAAGGTGGAATATCGACTCCAGCTTGACTTGGCTCGGCGTCTCTCGCGATTGCATAATGCCAGGTGCGTATGTCGCCCGCGTCGATCACGTTTGGTGCATTCGCTCGAACAACCACATCTGCACTTCCAGTGTTCAAATCACTAGTCCTGCCTGCAAAGCTTGAATCTGACAGCACGCGCGTGACGTTGTACTCTGCATTCCATTCCCGCATATTATTACGTGCTGCCTCGAGACGCGACTCAGCTTCTTTGATTGCCTCGAGGATTGGCTGCTCCTGTACCCCTAGACCTCAAGGATAATGCTGCGCTTCAAAATCGTCTTGAGTACTGCTGGAGTTTGCGAAGAAGAAGCGGGTGAGGCTCTTGAAGTAGTTGTCGCGAATGACGTGCAACTCTTCGGTTCGAGCTGTTATGATTGCTTCGCAATTGTGGAGTGCCTGGGCCAGCATCGATGGAGGGATCGGGGATGGCTCGTGTGGTAAGGTGGCTTGTTTGCCAGCATACGATGGTTTTGCAAAGCGATTGTCGTTGGGCCGCCCATCAGAATAATGTTCCGACACCAGACTAAACACCTCGTCGGGTGGAGCTGCGTTGGACTGTATAGGTTCAACAGTTCCTCCCGACGCTCCATGGGCTTCGAGATTATCTGCTGTCACAAAGTAGACTGGATCCGCCATCCCTTCCAAAACGACTGCAGCTATACCGCGGAGGAATTGGACTTCTCTCAACCTCAAAGCATCCTGGATCATAGCCTCTCTTCGTCTCGTCTGTTGTAGACTGGCACTGCGCTCAGCTGTCTCCGCTGGTGTGAGTCCAGCGTGCGATCCTTGCATCAACCTGGTCCGATGTGCTCGCAATTGCTCCATGTTAGACCGGCAGTCGTCCCTATAGAAGCATAGCATTTTCAGACCTGCGCTGAAAACTGGCGCGACAGATATAGGTGCGGCCCTGCTCCCAGTGGACACCTCCTCGCAATAAGTATCTGCTGTGTCGAAAACATGCTGCAGTACCCGACCAATCTTAATGTCGCTATATGCAATCTGGCGTTCCAATAATGTCTCCGCAGCTAGTTCCGATTGCTGATCTGACCTTGACTCGGCGGGTAAATCCTGTCGTTCTGCCTTTTGGCGCTCGAAACTGGCGAGTTGCGGATGTAGATCTGCAGCTCTTGCTTCGGCAGCAAATAGCAACATTGAGTGTTCTCGACTTACACAATCATCAAGTTTTCTTTACAGATCATCATCAAGTTTCAAAAGGTGTTTGTTCAGCTTTGTTGCATCGATTAGATGGTCAAGGAAGCAATCTGAGATGTGGGCCACATGTCCGTGGCTTCGGCTCAATCGAATCGGAATGTTGTAATCTGACTTTCTTGAGGTTGTTCTTGAAGGTCCTACACTCACGGATGGCTTTCGGCTGGAGGCACTTGCACGAGTTGGCCTCGGAGGCGTCTTTTCCACCCTGTCGCTGGCCTTGAAACGTACCGCGAAAGGGCAAAAATGGGGCTGTATGTGTCGCGGACCGCGTGTCGTCGATAGCCTGTGAAGACAATGGTTAAGAGAGACCATGGTGCAATGTCAGGTACAGTCACAGTGCTACTGCAAGCTTGCTTGAGAGTTGCGGTACAAAAAGTGTATCCGGCGTCGTTCGCAAGCAGCTATAGTCTCTTTGTTGGTCAATGGTATTGGCTCAACAAAGAGATAGCGCGGAGGATGATTAAAGGCCTTGGCTGGTCAAAGAGACTCTAAGGGCTACGGACATCGGTGACCAGTAGTAGTCCCCCACTCAGTCTACTTGACATCCCATCGATCTCGCCTTAACAACCCACCTCTGCTTCTGCTCTGCATCTCCCTCTGAGTCAACAGAACTGACACCGTCAGAGATAGCCTCATACAGAGCTATTGAATCAAAGTCCGCTGAGCTGGACTTCTCAGAGCTAGCGAGTTGCAAAGCATTATCGTCTGGCATAGCATCGAGAGCGATTCTTCGTTGCCAGCGACGGATGATCCGTGGGTTGATTTTGAGAGGCGCTTTAGCCAGACATATATGATCAGCACATCCAGTGTTGAAATCGCTTGTTCTGTTATCAAATGTCGACTCTGTGAAAGCTCGCTGTGCATTCTGCAATGCGTTATAGTCTCGCATAATTCTCAGGGCTCGTTCGAGGTCGGCCTCGGCCATCTCCACTGCTGCAGACAATTCTCGTAGCTGCGTGCCGTGATCTGGCTGGCCCACTGCAACTCTTTCTTCATCGAACGAATGGCGATCTAAGCTTGGATTGATGATCAGCTACTCATTCAGCTCAGAGAAATACGTTGAGTGGAATGCTGCCAGCCCTTGTCGCTGCTCCGCTAGAGTTGTGGTCGCAGTGCGTATCGCTTCAGCGTTCACGTCAGCTGGGGTAGGCTCCGCCCTAGGAAGCAAGGAAGTGACCTGTCCTAACGTGAATGAATTTGTGTACCATTCATTGAGCGGCTTGCCCTCTCGATCGCGTTGGCCGCACCGGCTCAAAGTGTCGGAAGAATGGCTGATCGGGCTTACTGGGTCAGAGTCCGTGACATGCTGAGCAGCGGTATCGTGCCGGTAAGGCACTTGACCAATGTTTTCCTCGTTCAGATGGAATTCCATGTCGATGTGTCCATCAAAGACCGCTAATGCCTCCTGCTCAAGAAATTCTGTCACACGGTCTCTTAGATGTTCTTCCATGAGTTGCAACCTTCGTCGGTCCACACGTCGTGCGTTTGCTCTTCGTGCCATTGCTTCAGGATCGGTAGTCGTTGCTGCTGTGTCATTCCTATTCTGCAGACTGCCATAGAGACGGCCTTTTTCTAGTTGTACTGCTTCCGAGCACAGCCTGCACATATGCAGCATAGCAACGAAGCGTATCCCTATACCTAGTCGTGCTGGCGTGAGTCCGCTTCGAACTTCATGGCACCAAGGTTCGGCCGTCTCGTATACCTGCTGCAAAGCTCGGTGGAGTCGGATGTCAGTCAGTGCTGCTCTACGCGAGGCTGCAAGCTCGATTTCCCGAAATGTGTCTGCTCTTGCACGATCTGCGGCAACCTCATCCCTACACGCTTCTTGTCCAACGTCTAGGGTACTCATTTCCGGCCGAGATTCTGCATTGATGAGTTGCGCAACGGTTGGAAGCATTTCGCCGACTGCCTCGTCACAGGCCTTTTGTTTAGCCTGCCATGCTGCGTGTTGGTCTGTACGGTACAGCGATAGTCTGACGGCGTCCTGGAGATGATCGAGGAAGCAATCCGAAGTGTGGAGGCTATGCCCATAGCTTCGACTTTGCTTGAAGGGCAGTCTCTGCAATGTGGGTCTTGTTCTTGGCGAGCATCGCGATTGCGTATTCACAGTAGTGGGGACTTCGCTCGCGCCGGCTTGCCGACATGTAGAAGACGCAGGGTTGTGCTTCCCTATCCGGCTACTGCATCGTTGGCCGGACACAAACGAACAGAATCCCATGTACCCGTGTGCCGCCTTTTTCGCGAGGGCGACGCCAATTGTGTTGATGTGAACCAGCACCATAACATGAGCATTGACGACCGGTAGCCACGGTAGCGTGACGATGGAGCAGCAACTGGAGTAAAGGCACGGTAGCTGTAGCATTGCGGACAAAGAAAAAGGGTTCCATTGTTCCTGCTTGCGCGTGTCCGGTAATGGGACAGACAAAGATCGACCTATTTCTTGGCCGCACTGTCTCGTAGCTGTACGTTTGACGGGCCTCATAGCTGTTGGACCGAGTCCTGCGCCGTGCGAAGCTATCCCAGACCAGACCATGGATCGTGGTACAGTATGTGCATCTTTGGCCAGAGGCCGCGATCACATCCTGGTGTCTGGAAGCTCTGGAGCCCATTAGTGATGTCTGTTGGCGAGTGTATGGTGAATGGTCCTAGCAAAACAGGTGAACACAGCAGCTTGCACATGCGCTTGGCGAAAGACCCTGAGCTTAATCGGCCTCGTCTTGGTAAAGTAATTCTTCTGTTCCCAGCATGAACTTCACACAACCAAAACCGCCACTCGAGAGGCCAGTCTGCCCGCACTCAGCTTGAGTCGGCGAATCAACAAGGTTCACATCTGCATCGTCTTGCATCTTGGCCGATGTGCGAGCTTTCTGTTGCGCGGATTTCCAGCTCGAGCAGTGTCGCATAGATGGAGGAAAAGCGAGGGAGATCAAGAAAATCCACGGACGCAGCACCGCCCGATGTAAGACTTCATGAGGACTACTACAACGAGGGAGGAATGGAGACGCACGCCACTCGAGAAGAGGTCGCGTTCGAGTCGACTGCCAACGAGGCGGCAGACGCTTTCGGCGGAATACCAGAGGGCACCGTGGCTGCAAAAGGTGCGATCAAGAAACCCAAGCATCTTGATAGGGACGCACAGCTAGATCTGCCCTGGGTGCAGGAACTTGTCGAGAAAATCCAGCGGGGCCTTCGCAACCGCAGACAGACCAAGTTCTCTGCCGACTTCTTCTATGACCATCTCCAGCCAGCCATCAAGACTGCCTGCCACCACAGCTGTCGTCAGGTGCGCAAAGACCGACTAGACGGCGGAAGCCAGTATGCCGATGGAAAGCACTTTCACGAGAAAGTGCGGACGCCGGGAACGATGGTCTGGGGTCCAGCTGCACAGCCTCTGCGAAACAAAAACACCCCAATCACCGCGGAGTCCCGAGTCCCGGCGCCCAGTGGAACAACCAGAAGATATATCCGCAACTCGTTGTCGACCCTGGTGTGCATGTGGTTATGACAGTTGTTGGCGGGTCCAGAGAAGACCGAGAGATGACCGTCGAACTCATCAAGAAGTATCCTCATCTTGTGCAGCAGTATATGCGCCCCAAGCCAAAAGGTGCATCCATCACGCGTCTTCCTGGTGAGCGGGATCCTGTTGTGGTGATAGGTGGCGCTCGTCTGCGCGCATCTGCGGTGCTTGATCTTACCTGGATCAATTACCTGCGCCACGAGGACATTACGAGCTACGAGGCGACAACGATCTCGCCCGCAAGCGCGCCGTCGCTGCTCAAAGCGCTGCTGTCTTGCAGAGTCGGCTCTTTGCAGAACTTTGCTTCGGCATACAACCTCCAAATCGAAAGTCACTTCGACGTCAAGCAGGCTGACTCCAAGGAAGAGACTACCAAGAAAGTGGATCATCCGGTGGATAAGCACACTGCGGCCAACTCAAAGTCATCCAGCAATCCACTTCCGGTGATCTCCTTCGAGGACGTGGCGGAATTGAAGGACAAGGGTGCAGAGACCAGTAGCCTTGACAGCAGACGGCATGGTAGTGCCTCAGCAGCAGAGAAGCCTCGTACCGTTCGTGACGGACGAGCCGATACATCCGAGACACCGCCAAAGAAGACAGGAGAAGCATCCACGGCAGAGCAAACAGCCGATGCTAATGCAGAAGAAGGCATGGTTCACGCCGCGACCGCCAAATCTGCTGGACACAGCAAGGATGGCGAGGCTGCGCCCAGGCCGATCGCATCGAGTGATACACAACAGAGCATTGCGAACACAAACTGGCAGGCACCAGACAAGCCAGTGCAAAGACAGGCAGTGTCTACAGCCCAGAAGCAGTCGAGCTTGCCATCTATGCAGGGTAGTGAGACTCTCGGCGGTATCTTCAGGAGACCAATGGCGCCGAACACCTCCCTTCCCTCTGGTGGTACAAGTAGTGCAGCAATGTCGGGACTTGCATCGGTTACCAGGAAGGGGCTGGAGCTTGATGGCGTGACAGATCCTGAACTCAACACGCGATCCGTGGATGACGGCAGGATCGCAGCGAGACTCGATCGTGAGCGCAACATCATTGGTACGCGAACTAGCGCTACTCCAGGTCGCGACTCCTTCGACAGGCAGCAAAACTTCCGGGATCAGCGAGCAAACCCCCGGCCGAGAGATCAAGAGCAAACGACCAGAGGATATGTAGGCGAGGGCAGCAGTTACCGACCAAACTACTCCGTGAGAACACCCACGGGGGATGTGTTTGATCCGCGAGTCGGCAGACATGACTCCCGTCCCGATGGCAGAGACCATGGTGGTGAGCAACGTGAGCAACGCGGCGAGCGACGAGGAGGTGGTTCAACGCAAGGCGACGAGCGCGAGGGAGGCTCTAATGGCAAGCGCCGCGGCCATTCCGACGACGATGGCGACCACAGCTACGAGGGACAGTCCAAGGAAAGCAAGGATGGGCGCAAGAAGGCCAAGCTTGAATCGCAGTCGAGTTTCAGCGGTCAGAGCGAGAGGGATGGCAACAAGCGTCATCCACCCGGTGATGGACGCAGGGGAAGGACAGAAGGCTGGGGCTTGAGGCGAACGTCCTGGCTGCTGATCGAATGTTTGAAGGCACTAGAAGGATGTGTAAGCGTATGATGTGACAAGGATACTGAAGGGAGCACATAGCAAATCGCCGAGGTGCTTGTCCCGACCAAAGGGTTTACATGATTGCCGCAATGCTGGGAACACATGATAGCAGTGCCGAAGGAAGTCGAGATTAACAACGCGCCCTATGCGTCTCCCAACAGCCGAATCCAGGCTATTTTTCGATGTCCAGCACAACAAAGCACACAGTCAAAGCATGGCAATTCGCCATAGAACTAGCCTCCCCAGAGCGCCAACATCAAGGCCTCGTCTGCCTTCTGCCCAGCCTCACGACCTCCCCTGCCCCAGCCCAAGTCTCTGCTCGCGTGTCATGGTCGCTTTGGCCGCTCCCGCCTTCTCTGCAGGCGTCATTGCGGCCTCTTCGACTCTGCTGCTGTCACCAGAATCGCGCAGCTCTTCGGATCTCGCTCTGGCGTTCTCGCGCTGCTTTTGGCGTTCTTCGTAGGCTGTGATGTCGTCGGGCGTGAGGCTGATCTTCGTTGCTGGGCGTGAGAGCATTGTGGCGGCGATGTGATGCCGACATGGAGGCGAGGAGGAAAGAGAGGCTGCTTTGTTTGGTGATGAAGATGGGGTGTTGATGGGGGTGGGCTGAGGTGCGGGACCATGAGACTCTCGGGCCCACTTCGGGGTCGACGCGACTTCTCCCATCGTCTTCCACTCTCCATCGACATCACCACGGCGCGAGCGAGCACGGCGAGATCTGCGTGCCGTCGCCTGGATTCTGTCGCATCTGATCCAGCATGTATCCCGAACCACTCATGACCAACAATTTGAAGGCATCATGGCCGCAAGGCGTTCCGTCGGCGCATCGAGACGTGTCCAAGACGTGTCGCTGCAGTCTTCTCTACCCAGCAATCCCCTTCGCTGACTCGACCATGCTATCGACGAAAGCATTCAACATCCCGACCGACCACGAAGCGCCTCATTCGCCTCCCTGCCGCTCTGGAGAATGTGCTCGCGGCAGGCTTCCTCGGCGCTGGGCTGCTCTGGAATGTACAGCTGACTGATCTTCGTCAACAAGCGCGTCGTCCCCGTATCCTCTGTCATCTCGTCTTGTACGACGTGCATTCGTGACAGCTTCTATCCTACGCCCATGCGGTCTCTGGCTGGACGGCCACCCTAAGCCAACATGTGGTCCTCGCCACTCGTTTCGAGGACTGCTGCGCTGGCGTCCATCATCTCCCACGTCTCTTCGCAGAATGTCCCAGGAGCGAGCTTACTTCAAGGTGGCGGCGCTCCAGGGGCAGCGCCATACGTACTCGTCGATGCATATCAGCCAGCTGGCATGCTCGACAAGTTCAGCTTCTTCGACAAGGAGGATCCTACCCGCGGCCACGTCCAATACGTCAACGAGACAGTCGCAACGTACAACGGGTATGCGAACGTTGGTGAACAAGGAGGCTTTGTTCTGAAGCCTGAGACGAACGTAGCCTTTCCAGAAGGAGGCCCTGGCGTCCCCAGCGTACGCATGGTCAGCGACAATACTTATAACCATGCACTCTTCATCATTGATCTCAACCACATACCCACTGGCTGTGGTACATGGCCTGCATACTGGCTGCTGGGTCCGGACTGGCCTGCTACTGGCGAGATCGACATTATAGAGGGAATCCATTACGATACCGAGAATTCAGTCACCATGCACAGTAGCCCGGGCTGCACGATTGCAGGTAGCGATCAGGCCGGAGAGCTGAAATACAACGACTGCGACAGCAGCGAGAACAACAATGCAGGCTGTGGTGTCACGCTCAGTGATCCACCAATTGCAAACAACTTTGGCGCCCCTTTCAACCTCAACGGTGGCGGAGTTTATGCCACGGAATGGACCTCTGAATACGTCAAGACCTGGTTCTTCCCTAGACAGAGCATACCAGACTCAATTTACAGCGCTTCGCCGGATCCCTCGCAGTGGGGCACGCCAGCAGCAAACCACCAGGGACACTGCGACATCGACAACCACTTCCAGAACATGAGCATCGTCCTGAACATCGACTTCTGTGGCGAATGGGCTGGCAACGTATACAGCCAGTACGAGCAGTGTCCGCAAGGAAACAATGCCTCAGTACATAGCTGGACGCGTTGTGTCAACTACGTCGGAAGCAATCCGTCTGCCTTGTCGGAAGCCTACTGGGACATCAATTCGCTGCGTGTATACCAAATGCCCGCCGACGTTGTACCATCCTCGACATACTCCACCAGCCTGTCGTCCGTCACGCCCATGTCCAGCAGCAACACGATTCCCCTCGGCATCGGCGCTACAACTTCGACCTTGGCTTCGGTTGTGTACTCTGGCCCGGTCTCGTCCTCTACGAGCAGTGCTGTCGTCGCTCAGCCCACCTCTGGCAGCGGCGGTCTGGCGTTCCCGGCCAGTCCATGCGAGACTCAAGGGACTCGTACCAGCTACACAAACTCTGCCGGCATCCGATACGACATCTACTGTGGCGGGGACGAAGAATGGATCTCCGACCCTGCTGGGCGGTTAGTGGTTGCTCAAAGCTTCGACAGCTGCATGACAATGTGCGACGCATACACTGGCTGTGCAGCGGTAATCTACGACGGCGTTAATGACTCTGGAATTTGCTATCTCAAACTCGCCGGTGGATTTGTTGCTCAAGGGCGCACTGTCCCTTCCTGGGTCGCCGTGAGAGTCGATGGTGTAGTCCCCGCGCCACCTGTCGTCGAGCCTCCACCAGCCGTAAGCACAACATTGGTCATCAGCGACGGCGTGACTTCGACTGCCGTTCTGCCACTCTCCAGCAGCCTGACCCCTGTCGCAAGCACGCTGACTTGCGTACCATCTGGCATCTTCACCCAGATCCCGCAGCCTCCAGCCGAGCCCTGCGCAACAGACTCAGCTGTCATTTGTGGCGGCGCGGGTGCCGATAAGGCTACTGTGTGCGCCTCGAACGGCAACACATATTCCGTCAACTGCAACCAAGCATTCATTGGCAAAGAGATCGACGATTCAATGATCGGAGATCTATTGAAGCGAATCCCAGCCGACAACTTTGCTTCGTGCCAAAGATTCTGCGATACTACCTCGATTTGCGTTGCTGTCAACTACATTGCCACTGAATGTACCCTGTTCAGCGAAATTACTGGAATCACGAACTCCGTCGGAGCCGTCAACGCTGCAAAAGTCCCAGACAACGAGCCCGAGTGTCCCGGCGATAATGACTCCACCATCGTCGACGCGTTCGGCTACGGTTATCATATCGACTGCGGCGCTGCCGTTCTCGGAAACGACATCGGCAGTCCTGCATTCGCAGCCGGTATCAGCGAATGTTTGCCGCTTTGTGACCAGATTGTCGGCTGTCTGGGTGTGCAGTACAGTTCCACGCAGAGGATTTGCAATTTCAAGTCTTCGGAGGATGCGCTGGCGAAGTATGGTGATTCGATCATCTTCGCTGGGGGGATTATCTTTGAGGAGACGACGACTACCAGTTCGAGTTCCTCGTCGGTCGTGACCTCTTCGGTTAGTGATCCATATATCCCGAATCCGCCGGTTTATACGACGACGACCACGTCCGCTTTATCTTCATCGACGGAGGACCCGTATGTTCCGAACCCGCCGGTCTTTACTACCACGACAACTTCGAGTACTGCCACGAGCTCGACTGCATCGAGCACTTCTTCGGCGGAGGATTCGTACTTGCCGAACCCACCTTATGTGGACACTACTTCGAGCAGTATCCCAGTCACATCGTCGACAAGTAGCGAGACCACCAGCACCTCTCTGAGCGCAAACGTGCCACCAGGTGAAGAGATCACAACCTCCATCTCCACCTCTTCATCGCTCTCTTCATCAACCACCACCACGTCACTCAGCGCATACGTCCCACCCGGCCAAGAGACGACAAGCTCCACCATCTCCAGCGCCATCACGCCAACACCACCAACCTCAATCCCAACCTCGACCCCACCAACCTCCATCACACCACCATCTACATCCACATCCATCACCTCACCCCTCTCCCCCCTCTGCTCCTACACATCAGGAAGCTACATCTGCCCCAAAGTACCCCGTACCTCATCCCCAAGTTCCTCTCAAATCACATCAACCATCACGACTTCACGTAGCACGTGTCCGAGAATTGGCACCACGACAGTTATGACGACGCATACCATTACGAGTTGTGGGCCGAATCTGAATCCGACTTATGGGGTCATTGGGGGGGCTGTGCCGACGGGTGGGGCTGTGGGGTATTAGGAAACATACGTGACATCAAGATGAAGAGTGTCGGTTTTTTGACTGACATGGTATGACACGATCGTCTGGACCGGTTTCTTTTGTTTACATATCGCTGTCCGTAGCAAGTGCATGAAAGCTAATGTTGACCCATCCTTCGATCAGTGAGGTCCGCCAGATAGGATGTTCCTCCAAACGTTCTTCTTGGGTTCGTACAGAGCCATTACAGTTCATCATTAGAGCAACGTAATCCTCAGCAACACCGTTCCGCTTCCTTGACGGCGACTCTCACTCGATCTCGCCCCTGCTCAGTTTTCTCAGTCTCTCGTCATCCGAAAACTCCTGGGGTATTTCTCTCCTCTTCCGCGGCTGCGGTGCCCGCACCTGCGGCAGAGGCGCCGGGCCTGTACCAGGGAACACTGCAGCAGAGCGCGCTGTAGCGGAGGGCACCTTAGGAGGGAGCACTGGAGCAAAGTATCCCGTAGCAGGGAGCACTGTAGCAGGGGCTGCTGTAGCAGATGGCACCGAAGTAGGGACCGCCTTGTTTCCGACCTCCTGTTGCACCGGCGCCGGCCCAAACGCCTCCTGCGCCTCTCCTTCACTCATCGAGCTCGAGATCGGCGTCATGCCATCTCGACCATCCCACATGGTTGTCAAGCCCCTCCTGCCACCCTTCTTGACCTCCACGCGCTTCTTGGGCGAAGGAGAGTCCTCCACTTTCATCTGGCTGCGGCGGAGTTGTGGTTTCTTCTTGGCACCAGCTGGGGCGAGTTTGATACCGCGTCGGAGGGGTGGTGGTGAGATGGAATCGTCGAGGAGGGCATTGGCTTTGCGCTTGCGGGTGGGCGCAGGAGACTGGGTAAGCTCGTCGTCGTCGTCGTCGTCTTTCACGATAATGCGGCTCTTTGGCGCTGGAACTGGTGGTGCTTGGGCAGCTTGAGTTGTATCTTTGCGTGGGCAGCCTGTGCGACGCTTCGGTGGGTCGACTGTAGTTTTCTCAATAGTCTGGCTTATGTCTTTGCGTAGTCTACCACGGCCACGTTTTGGAACCTCTTCTACAGTGGGTGTGACGACGTTCGCCGCTCTGCGACCTCGCTTAGTTGTTACGGCGGCTTCTCGAGTCCGTGAAGGTGATGCTGCTGCGAGGGTAGATGTAGATGGTTCCTCGTCCGATTCTTGCACCTTCGCCGGGCCTCCACCACGGCGAAGAGCTGGCTGTGTGGCGCCGGCAGCCTTGTTGCGAGCAATGCGATCGACTTGCGGTACTTGACTCTGCTGAAGTTCAGCAAGCTCGCGCTGCAGCCCGCCTCCTCTTCGTGGTCTCTGTGATGCAGCAGTCTCGATCGGCTTGCTTGCTGCGGCAGTCTCTTCCTTCACCTTCTTCTTGACGGGCGCCTTCTTTTGTGACTTTGTCTTAATGTCACCCGTAAGGGCGCCGTCAGCAATTGGATCCTCCTGCACATCATTACTCGGCACGACAGCTTCCCTCTCCCTCATCTCCTTCACCTCCGCCGCAACCTTCCTATTATCCTCCTTCAGCACCCTCGCGACATCCTCCAACACCCTCAAACTCTCTCCCACCCTCTCCATCTCCACCCCATCTCCTTGAACCCTCTCAATAATCTCCGCCAGATCAGCTTTAATCACATTCATCTTCTCCTCACTAACTCTCTCCCCCAACTCCTGCAGCAAACTCTGACTCTCCGCAAGCCCCTTCTCCACCTCCTTGACCCTCTTCAACACCTCCTTCTCAGCATCAAATTGCTTCTTCCTAGCATCCACTCTCGACTCATTCTCGCGGGTAAGTCCATCCACTTGCAGCAGAACAGATTCAAGGCCCGCCTGGAGGTCTTCGATGTTCTTCATGACCTCCTTGCGGACGCGGTGGAGATCGCCACCATCGGCGAGGGTGCGGAGTTGTTCAGCAATGGCGGCGATCTCTTCGTCAGAGTCCTTGTTCTTTGCATTACGTTCCACTGTCTTGATGCTGGCCTCGAGGGTGTTCATCTTTTGCAGGAGGCAGGCATGTTCGCGCTTGATCTGATGAGCCCAGAGTAGCGACGTCGGCGAGGATGGCCGGTCGCTGCTTGCACTCTTCTTGGCCGGTGACGCTTTGGTGGCACCTTTGGGAGGCATGACGGGCGATCTTGCTTGTTGGTATGGTGTTGTTGAAGTTGAGTCGCAGGGCGAAGTCAAGGTTGAAAAAAGCCAAGGCACCAATCTCGTCACATGGGAATAGCCGAAACGGCAGGCACGCGCGAGACTTACAACATGGGAAGGAACGACAGAACATGTTAACTTCCAGATCGGATACTCGGTCTACGTAACAGATCGCAATGCAGTCGGAGCAGAAACATTTTGACAGCATTGAGTACGCGTCCTGAGTACTCCCCTCTAAGAAAAATCGCAGCAGAAAGCAGTTTTGTGCAGCAGGCATCCCGAGAACGCCTTCCTGACTGGTCATGCATATCCATCTTCATTAGCACTTGATCGTCGTGCACGCACTCAATGCGCGCGAAGAGCGCTTAGTCGTTGGACACAAGCAGATGTAGTTGCGTGTGGGTGTGCCTCTCCGTCCGACACTGAAACCAAAGCCTAACAATAAGCCCGGACTCAGTCGAACGGCAAGGCGGTGTGATGTAGTGTATGTATGCGCTTAGATGAGATCTGGAAGGGATGTCAGTTACGTTCACAGGATGTAGATGGTACTGTTCATGCTTACCGGCAACGTTCATTGGCATCTCCTCGATTTGAGTGCTGTAGAACTGCTCGATTTCACGCATCATGCGGACATCGTCGGCGGTGACGAAGTTGATGGCAACACCCTTGCGTCCGAAACGGCCACCACGACCGATTCTGTGGATGTAGTTCTCGCGGTTGGCTGGCAGATCGTAGTTGATGACCAGGGAGACCTGCTGGACATCGATACCACGGGCAAGCAAGTCGGTGGCGATGAGGACACGAGAAGAACCAGAGCGGAACTCCTTCATGATGACGTCTCGCTGACCCTGGTCCATGTCGCCGTGCATGGCGGAGACGGTGAAGTCACGAGCAGTGAGCTTGTCGGTGAGCCAGTCGACCTTTCTACGGGTGTTGCAGAAGATGACGGCCTGGGTGATGGTGACGGTCTCGTACAAGTCGGACAGAGTGTCGAGCTTCCAGTCTTCCTTCTCAACGGCAATGTAGAACTGCTTGATACCCTCAAGGGTAAGCTCGTCCTTCTTGACCAGGATACGGATTGGGTCGCGCATGAACTTGGTGGTGACCTCAAGCACGTCCTGTGGCATGGTAGCCGAGAGAAGGACGACCTGGGTGCTCTGTGGGAGGAGCTGGAAGATGTCGTAGATCTGCTCAGTGAAACCGCGAGACAACATCTCGTCGGCCTCGTCGAGCACGAACATCTTCATGCTGTCGGTCTTGAGGACGCGGCGCTGGATCATGTCGTGGACACGGCCTGGAGTACCGACAACGACCTGTGGACCGTCCTGGAGGGCCTTCATGTCATCTCTTACTGAGGTACCACCGATGCAGGCGTGGCACTCGATGTTCATGAAGTCACCAATGGCGACGACGACCTTCTGGATCTGCTGGGCCAACTCACGGGTTGGTGCGAGGATGAGGGCCTGGCATGCCTTGATGTTGGGGTCGATCTTCTGGAGGACGGAGATGGAGAAGGTCGCGGTCTTTCCGGTACCGGACTGGGCCTGGGCGATCACGTCGTTGCCTGTGTCGAGTATGAGTGGTTGCGCTTTGTGTGTGAAGGACTCGAGAGTCGAGCATATTGTACTTACCCTTGATGACTGGCATGATAGCGCGCTGCTGGATAGCAGATGGGCGCTCGAAACCGTAGGCGTAGACTCCGCGGAGGAGCTCGCTCTTGAGGTTCATGGCATCGAAGGAGTCGGTGGTCTCATCGTAGTTGGACTCGATCTGCGCTGGAGGGGGTGTCAGTCGCTGGTGTCCCAACGCACAAAGGCATGTGCTGCATATTGTCCTGCCGCCCACCCGCTGCCCGCCTCTTTTTTGTCGCCGCAGATGTTGTCGCGCATTCGTCTCCCGCCCACCGTGATAGACTTACCGGCATCGATGTCCTCAAGTCCCTTGGAGTCAGCCATGATTGCGGTTCGGTCGCAGAGCTCACTTGCGTCGCGCAGTGAGCTGGAGAAAAGTCTCGGTGTGGGGCGGGGCGGAAGTCCTCGTGGGAGTCCGCGCGTGTGGTCGGTGGTTGTACTGGGGGACTAGATACCGGACCGTCTGTAGAGACAGTCGTGAGGTTCTAGTGTTGAGTTGTGGTGGTTGTTGAGTTGGTATGTGTTGATGCAGCAGAAGAAGTGAATTGTCTGCTGAATTTTGAGGGCTCTTTGACGGGCAGATTTCATTTTCGTAAGTCCGTGCGCAGATAGACTTTGACCGCCGCCACCAAGCGATTTGCGAGCGAGGGAGTCATCGCTCGCCCACACACTGCTTGTGGCAAACAATCACTCGTTCACCAGTCCATTCGCACAAGTCATTCACGCCATCTCCTCATCGAGCATGACTGTGCCATATCCGCTGTCCAACAACTCCCAACACGGCGAAGAGGTCGAGTCACTGCCGGAGCGACCGGTCAAGCGGGCGAAAACTCATCTACTCGATGCAAAAGAAGATTCAACCCTGGTGCGTCGGCATCCGCTGGGTGTCAGGCCGTCTGGAAATGCCTTGACTTCGAACGTCAACCTCAAGGCCTCGACTGGTCACTTTGCAGCACTGCCTGACGAGCTGATTGCTCAGATCCTTGAGATCTTTCAGCCACAGGACCTGCTCAGGCTTGGAGGCACATGTAGAGCTCTGCATGCGTTCACCAGGAACGAAGAGCTGTGGAGGACGTTGTTTGTAGAGTAGGTGCTGACACGCAGCGATGACTCGATGGCCATTGTACATGTGTGTAGGCTCAGCAGTATGCTGAGTATTGGTAGGTCATCTCCTCAACATTTCTCTTGGCAGGGCACATGGCGCTCTACGTATCTGTCGCAGTCATCAGAGAAGGAGCCACGAGTCGATTGCTCAGACTTGTTCTCTGATGTGCTGCATCGTCCATTCTACTGCGCTCACGTGCCTTTGCACCCTTTTGCAGAGTTCATCCCTAAAGCCAATGAAATATCAAGACTGGAAGACCTCTCGTATGATCACTTCGCAGCGGATTGGTACCATCAGCCATTCATCCTCACCAAGCCCGTCAAGCAATGGCCTGTCTACAATACCTGGTCCACAGAACGCCTGCTGGAGAAATACGCAGACGTGCCGTTCCGAGCAGAAGCGGTAGACTGGCCACTGAGGACCTACATGGAGTACATGAACAACAGTCGGGACGAAAGCCCTCTTTACCTCTTCGACCGAGCCTTCGCCAAGAAGATGAACTTGACAGTCACCTCGAAACCATCAGAAGAAGCAGATTACTGGCCACCGACCACATACGGCCCAGACGCCTTCTCAGTCCTTGGCGACCAACGACCAGACCACCGCTGGCTTATCGTAGGGCCCGACCGCAGTGGTTCCACATTCCACAAAGACCCTAACGCGACCAGTGCATGGAATGCCGTGCTGAAAGGCAGCAAGTACTGGATCATGTTCCCCTCCTCGCCATCACTTCCACCGCCTCCTGGCGTCTTTGTGTCGGAAGATCAAAGTGAAGTCACCAGCCCTCTCAGCATTGCAGAGTGGCTTCTTGGCTTCCACGCGGAAGCACGAAAGACTCCTGGCTGTAAAGAAGGTATCTGTGGCGAGGGCGAGGTGCTGTATGTGCCAAGCGGCTGGTATCACTTGGTACTCAACCTCGAAGCGAGCATTGCCATCACGCAGAATCTTGTGCCAAGGAGTATGGTCGGTGCTGTGCTGCACTTTCTCCGGGACTTCCCGCAGAACATCAGTGGGTTCAGTGATGCTGTGAAGGATCCGTATGGTTTGTTCGTCGACAGGCTGAAGGAGCAGGACCCAGAATTGCTTGAGGAAGGAATGAAAGAGCTGGAACGCTTAAGCAAGATCGGTAAAGGCTGGGAAGAGCTCACCAAAGGCGGTGCCGATGATGAACATAACGTTGGAGGTGGCTTCTCTTTCGGCTTCGGGGGCGGAGACAGTGATGAGGAGATACCGTAGTCAACACGCAGACAGCAAAAAGACTCCAGTTCAAGGGTCTGTCACATCGAAGGTCAATGCAAAAGCAAAAGCAGTGGCAGAACAAACATCCGCGTTAATCTGATCAAGAGCACCGAGCTCGCGGATCCACGATAGCATATCGTGAGATGGCAAGCATGGAGCTCATCGCAGGGTAGGAGTTCCGCATACCACTCGACCAAGCCAACGAGAACATTCGTTAGACAGCATGAGTAGCACTTCAATGATATAGGTCGATTCGGTCATGCCCCTATACATGATGAGGGCTGATGCCAAAGCAAAAAGATCAGGGGAGCAAAACAAATGCCCGCTGCGAACTAGCGATGTTGGACCACTACGAGACCCTCCTCACTCTCTAAGTCATGAAGGTGTCGAATTCAGCTGCATCTTTGCATAGCAACAAGACCCGTCATCCCTGCCACTAGGCCAGATCGCCGAGAGGATTTTTCGATGTATAGTGGGAGGTGGTCAGTATGTAAAGATAAATTCACCAGCTGTTGCAATCAGGTCTTGTTGAGCTCGAGACGGCCTCGACTGGCCATTCCGAGCTGCGGTTGGGAAGGTAGTTGTAACACTTGGTTGCTGGTCTCAATCGACAATCCTCTTCGGTGGAATGGCTGAGTTGCAAGCTTGCTTGATGAGCTGAATAATCTCGGTGGTGAGTTCATGCCATAGCAAGACTAGGGGTCGTGGTTGGCTTTGACACCATTTGGTGCCATTCGACCTGAGTGGATTGTTCTTTTGCCATGCGAATATCCTTATCTTGACAAATCTTGATATCTCTGTACACAACTATTGCTCTAATACGTCGGCGTAAACTCATACGGCCCCGTCCTATCCTTGACATCAACCTTTATCCTCGCTTCCTCGACCTCCTTCCCATCAACCTTCAGGCCCGCTTCAATCACATCTCCCGTAACCACTGTTCCGACACCCTTCGGTGTCCCCGTCAACACAATATCCCCCTTCTCTAACGTCATGACCTTGCTAATATCACTCAACTGCCTCCCAATCCTGAAGAGCATAAGCTCGGTATTATCATTCTGCTTTGTCTCCCCATTCACACTCAACCAAAGTTCCACGTTATGCGGATCAGAAATCAAGGACTTCGACACCGGCCCAGCCACAGGCAAAAACGTATCAAATCCCTTCGCAATACTCCACGGCAACCCCCTCTTCTTCGCCTCTTCCTGGACGTTGCGTCCTGTCATGTCGATGGAGAGGAGGTAGGACTCAATCGCGCCCATCCATCCCTCGGTGTCGCTCTCGTCCAGGTCCCGGACTGTCTTGCCGATTACTAGACCCAGCTCTACTTCAAAGTGGAGGTTCACACCGGCGGGGCGGAGGACGGGGCCTTCGGTGGGGAGCAGGATGGAGGAGGGGGGCTTGAGGAAGAAGAAGGGTTGTTTGGGGCGTTGGTTGTTGAGTTCGGTTACGTGGTCGGCGTAGTTGCGGCCTATGCACATTACCTGGGAGAATGGTCATTACTGTGGTTTGGTGGCATGGGGCTGGGTTGTATGGTGAAGTGGTAGGCATACCTTTCGGCAATTCTGCTTGATAGCTGCTAGGGAGGCCATTGTGTCTGCGCTGTATGCTCTCCTCTGACTAGAAGGAACAACGTTCCTTCGTAATGACTGAGCTTGCAGCCGCACGCCATTTTCTCTTGCTGTACCCTCAAGATGACCGGCATTCGAGCTCCGCGACAGACTGCCGGTGGAGAAGCAACGCGAGGCAGAAGCTCCAGCTGTTCGACATGTCGGCACAGCAAACGCCGAAGCTCTGCTGCTTGCTCGTATGAAGGACGCGGACATGTTCAGCTTCTTCCTCTATCACTCTGTCCGCCGAACGAGGTGTATATTGCTCCTCCTGTTGGCTTGTCGATAGGAGATATACGCATTGTCGTAGACGCCGGTGTCGCTGATAGCGAGATGAGATCTGTGCCCCACTAGCATGAGCGCCGGGAAGGTGGTCATCGGGAAGGAGTTCCGCAGTTGCCGTTGGCCATGTTTTGATATCGGAACTGCTTTCCGACTTCTGCAACAACATCCACGACACAAGACGAGCTTTGTCTGCGAATAATCCTCCTCCATTGGTCTGCCATCAAGTACTGAACTCCAGAGCCTCGCTTCATCATTCCACGAGGCAAACAGCGGTCAAGATGCTGATACCCTGAGTCTCTGCCCTGCTCGCACATCTGGACATGTATTGATCTTCAGCATCATTGATAGCCCTTGCAACAGCCATCTTAGACGGATCCCTATACACGTCAAGGCGTCTGCGATCGAACAGGTTCAAGGCAGGTTTCGATTTGTACTCCTGTGCTCACCGCTGCAGGAGATAGGCGCCTTTGGAAGTTACTGCACCTCATGCACTCTCTCGCATGTGTTCACTGACCACGAAAGGATAATGCACACTGAAGGGTGATACTCATCGGACGTGACAGATGAGCACACTCATGATCAGACATCAAAGTCGACCTGGGATCCTTGGCAGCTCATCCAATGTCGTTCTCACACCGAGCAGGCATGTTGACATGGCCGCGATCACATCATGCTGACTATCACGACTGAGGCGACCATTGAACACCGATGTCGCTTCCTGCGAGCAAACGATCATCATCTACCATCCCATACACGATGTCAACTAAGCTGACCGTTGAGCTGCCACCTCATGTTGCAATTGCTATCACTCAGGGTGACTGTGAGAGGTCACAAATTGCACAGTGTTTCGTCGATGCTGTCAAGAGGCTTCCTCCGAAGGAAACTGCTATCCATGTCCACGACTATACTGACAGCGAGACTGTCTTCACCGACACTGGTCTGTCGACTCCGCCAACGGGTTCCGAGGTTGAGACTCTCACGATGGTTGACTCGAATAGCCTTCGAGAAACAGGAGAACAAGTAGACCCAGACCCGAGCCCAGAGACGTTCTTCGTGGATGTCGAACATCAGACCGCTTATCAGCAAACGCAAATCTTCACGATACCAGCTCGAAGCGACATGACTGTTTATGAGCTCCAGGCTTGGCTGAAGCGGGAAACCGGCATCTCTGAACCTCAGCAACGCTTGTTGCTTCATGGCCGTTGTCTCGATTCGGAGGTACGGCTTCAAGAGGTGAGCATTGGCATAGTCGGTCAGCGGCGTGAAGCTGACTTCAATAGTATGGCATTGGTCCAGCCTCACGACTGCGATTACTTCGCCTCTTGGGCGTCTGTTTCGATCGTGCCGACCTTGACTTTGTGCTTCGTGGTTTGAATGGCCCTGGTTGCACGAATGGCGAAATTCAGGTTCATGCCCGAAGCTCGACTCCTATACGACATCTCGTGGAACAATTGATCAGCGAGCGTGCACTTTCTACGTACGAATACAAGGACTGCTCGTGGTACCTCAAACTAGCGGGAGAGGTCATCTACAAGCACCGGTACATGGCACATATCGATGGGCAGCCGCAGACGTGCGAAGAGATACCCTGGAGAATCGAGGACAGAAGCCTTGCATCGGTGAGTTGTCCTTTCTCGCCATTCGTGTTCCAGTATTGACATTTAGGCAGTTCGGCATCAAGCATGGCTCAATCATCGACTGCAGACAGATACTCGTTTGATCCTCAAGCTCAATGTAACGACTGCAAGTGGCGAAATAAGCTGGTATCTTCAGATTCCTTCACTTGGGCATTTCTTCGTCCGACGTCGTTCATGTCCTACTTAGATTGCAAGGCCATCGCATACAGATGCCCTTTGATGCCCATCCGGAGTTCAACGAGCATGCAACTGCGAAGGAATGTCAGAGTCACGTGCAAACAGCGGCGTTTTCAGTCCGTACGGCGTGAAAAGGCCGCACCCTGAACCTCCAAGCCTCCCGACGATTGGACGGCTACGCCACCATACAGGATAGGTATGTCTCCATCTGGTCGAGTCCTTGCAACAACTGCACAGTAAAGTTCGTTTGCAACGTAACCCAAGGTAGGTCTTGCAGTGTCTGTGTCTATATAATGACGAGGCTGTCGTCGACTACATCCGATTGTCGGTACCTAGATCTCAACATTTGATTGAACACACTCACTTCAACATGACTACTGACAAGCGAAGAATCCTCGTCAATGGTGGTGGCCCAGCAGGCTCGGTCACTGCCTTCTGGTTAGCAAAGGCCGGCTTCGATGTCTTGGTCACAGAACGTTCCACAACCAAGCCTTTAGGTCAAGGCGTCGATGTCACCAACATGGCAGTCGACATCATGAAGTACATGGGCATCTATCAGACGATCAAAGACAGTACCACAGGCGAGCAAGGCATCACACTTGTCGACGACGACGGCAAAAATGTAGCCCCAGCAGTTGGTACTGCTCCAGAGAAAGGTGGCACTCTCTCCGTCACCCAAGAGATCGAAATAATGCGCAGCGACCTCACCAGAGTCGTCGCGGACGCCGCAAAAGCACTGCCCAACGTCGAATACCGCTACGGCTGCACCATCGAAGCCATCAAGCAGGACGAAAAGGGCGCAACAGTAACCCTCTCCACCAGCTCCACCCCCGAACGCTTCCACGCCATAATCGGCGCCGACGGCACACGCTCTCGCGTCCGCAACCTCGCCTTCTCCAAACACGCCAACGACACCTGCACAGACCCCAAGAACACCTACGTCGGCTTCTTCTCCATGGCCGGCGATCCTTCCTACGACATTCCCTTCGCTAAACTCCAGCACGCCACGGGGGGCCGCACCGCGTTCATTCGACCAATTGATCGGGGAGGGAGGAGGTCTTCGGGTTATATTATGTGTACCAAGAAGGACGATGCCCTGGCCCGCGTGGCGGAATCTCGATCTATGGATGAACACAAAGATGCCCTGGCGACCCTCTTCAAAGATATGCGTGGTGTTGGACCGAGGATTTTGAAGGGGATGTATGATGCTGAGGATTTCTATTTTACGCGGATTGTGCAGATTAAGCTGGACTCCTGGCATAGTGGACGCTGCGCTCTGGTTGGAGATGCTGGGTATGCGCCCTCTCCTCTTACTGGTCAGGGCACGACGCTGGCGATTATTGGGGGGTATGTGTTGGCGGGTGAGATGGCCAGGAGTCCGGATGATTTGAAGGTGGCGTTTGGGAGGTATAGAGATGTTTTGAAGACGTTTGTGGAGGAGAGTCAGACGATTCCACTTGGGGGGAGGGCGCCGGAGTTGGTGAATCCGCAGAGTGAGTGGGGGATTTGGATTGTTAGGTTTGTTCTCTGGGAGAGGGGTTGTGCGGAGAGATGCTAATGTGATATAGGACGCTGTTCTGGTTTGTGAGTGTTACGGGGGTTTGGAGGTGGTTCAATTTTGGGAATGAGACGATTAAGGTCGAGATACCGGAGTATGAGTTCAAGATCAAGGAGTAGATCGCAAGGGAGTGGAAGGTCTTGGTTGCCTGGGCGACAATTAGAAACAGACTGTTGGTGTGTATGTGAGCTCACATGGAATGGGCGAGGTTGACAAATGCTGACAAAAGTGCCACCTCTGTACAAGGTGTACATCAATTGACTGCTGACAGTAGCTCGTGGCCAACATCCATACCCTGGTTGATCCAGGCGAAATACCGATCTCTCTAGGATCAACGGCGTACAACCAGCAAGTCGAGCGCTCATACCCAGGGTACAAGCACACATTCTCGAAGCCATGGATCACGAATACTCTCGGTGTATGCAACTTTGTCGCTTTGCTTGCGATACACCTCTGCAATGGCACGACCACGTGGCCGCCTTTCCAACGTGATGGTGTTTCTTGTCGCTTCCTCGACCAACGCTCAGCGAAGGTGGAGGGATGAGTATCGTGATTTGCTTTGCTGTGTACTAATCATAGCACCATCTCCTGATGCCAGCAGTTCCACGCTATCGATAGATCCACCTCAAGATCCTCCATCTGACCACACCCTCGGATCAATGGCCACGAGCTTGAATCATTATCTCTCGTGGGTGGAAGCACAAGCAGATTCAATAGATTTGTGCAACCACGGCACGTGTCTACATCAACACATTTCCGTTGCAGCAAGAACGGCGCTGACGAAGCGTGTGTAGCACCATTGTGCCGTTGCCGATTTATCTGCTGGTGGATGTTGACAAGAAGAAGCGCCACGAGTGAAGCAAGAAAGGATAGTGGGTCAAAATGCGGCTCAACTATCAAGGATAGTGCAGTGGCAAGGATGTGGCTAGAGCCAAGCATATCACAGATGGCTGTTCCTGAGGCGACGCCCAGCACCTGCATATCTCCCCGCCTCGCGATAGAGTATACCTCTTGACCGCCACGCCTCTTTTCCGTCGGACGAATGCGTTCACGACTCAGTCTAAGACACCTGAACGCCACCATATTCGACACATCCATCAAACATATCGATATTCACACCCGAAGCCTTACCGACCAAGCGCAACGGCCCGATGCCAGGCGGCTAAGAGATCTCTCCTTACTCCAAATGACCCCGGTCTCACGATGTGTGCTACTGCGCGTGCTCAGAAAGAGGAGGATGCAAGCGAAATTTCTGTCGCGGCAAGTTGCACTGCTGCTAATTCCAGCCATCGCTTCGTGGCACAAGAGCACTTTGCTCCACTCAATGGCGAAAGATCCGGTATCCGCACGCTTTTGGGCAGGACTGTATGCGATGCGACGCTCGAGGACGCCAGGCGTTCCTCAGGCAAACGAGCCCTGGATCCACCTTGCCACCCTCGTGGCAACGGGTTGATAGACCTGGCTTCGGCACCTTGGAAGTACTGTTTTGCTTGGAGTAGGTGTCTTTTCTGTGTTTTCTTCGGAGGAAAGAGACTACCCTTACGACTTTAATTCTTCTTTCGTTCATCCACTTGTTGTGCTTCCAGATATGCGAGTATCTTCAGTCTTTAACCTAATAGCCCTTGTGGCGCCAGCTGCGTTTGCAGCCACATTACCAAACGAGAGGTTACACCTGGAGGGACGGAAGCGAGCAACGCGATTCGAACCCTCGCGACCAATATCCTTCGACAACTCACGATCAGCCTCCGAGCTCAGAAGGCGGCAAAGTGGAACGGTCGACATAACTTTCGATGCGCTTGTCACCACAGCTTGGGGCGAGAGTGTATCAGTTGTTGGCTCGATCGATGCATTGGGTAGTTGGGACTCAGCAAACGCCATAGCGTTGTCGGCAGATCAATACACAGCAGATGATCCGCTATGGAGCGCGACAGTGAGCCTTGCATCAGGCACGAGCTTCTCATTCAAGTACATTCGCATTGGCGCAGATGGAGCCATAACATGGGAGGCAGATCCTGACCATTTCTACACTGTCGGTAACAACGCCGCAACAATATCAGACACATGGCAGCAAGCCTCATCCACGACGCCCACTACGACAGCAACATCTACTGCACCAACTCCAACATGCACCAACGGTCCAACATCTCGAGGCTGCTGGAGCAACGGTCTCAGCATCGAGACCGACTTCGACGAGAACTGGCCAACAACAGGACGAACCGTCTCCTACGACTTCACCATCACAAACACCACCCTCGCCCCCGACGGCTTCGAGCGTCAAGGCTTCGCGATCAACGGCCAATACCCCGGTCCCACAATCTACGCGAACTGGGGCGACATGATCTCCGTGACGGTCCACAACGAAATGCAAAACAACGGCACAAGCATCCACTGGCACGGTCTACGCCTCTACCATTCCAACGGCCAAGACGGAGTCCCCGGCGTGACAGAATGCCCCATCGCCCCAGGCCGCAGCAAGACGTACACCTTCCAAGCCACCCAATACGGCACCTCCTGGTACCACTCCCACTTCTCCTCCCAATACGGCGACGGCGTCCTCGGCCCTATCGTAATCTACGGCCCAGCAACAGCAGACTACGACGAAGACCTCGGTCCCTTACCCATCACAGACTGGTACTACCCAGGAATCTACGTCGTCTCCTCCCGCGCAATGCATCAAAACGCCCTCGCCCCCACCGCAGACAACGGCCTAATCAACGGCACAATGGTCTCGACCTCAGGCGGCGCGTACGCCCAGACGATCCTCAAAGCAGGCAAAAAGCACCGTCTCCGCCTCATCAACACGGCCGTCGACAACCACTTCCAATTCTCCCTCGACAGCCACAGCATGCTCGTCATCGCCGCCGACTTCGTGCCCGTCGTCCCCTACAACGCCTCTTGGGTCTTCATCGGCATCGGCCAGCGCTACGACGTAATCATAACCGCCGACCAGGAACCTGCATCCTACTGGTTCCGCGCCGAATCCCAGGATACCGCAGGTTGCGGGAGCAACTTCCAGAACGGTAACATTCTCTCCATCTTCTCTTACGAAGGATTCGAATCCTCTACGCCTGAATCTACGGCAACCGCGTATACGCAACGCTGCACAGACGAGACGGAAATCACATCCTACTGGAACTCCTACATCCCGCGCGGCGAAATCGTCTCCCCGAGTTCCTTTGCACAACTCGATACAGCAATAAACCAATCCACCCAATCCGACGACTCTATCAACCTGTTCTGGCAAGTCAACGGCTCCCCCCTCAAAGTCGACTGGTTGCAACCCACCCTCAAATCCCTCCGCGACGGCAACGACGCCGCCTGGCCGAGGTCCGCCAACATGATCGAACTACCTAGCGAGGGACAATGGACGTATTGGATTATCACCGAGGGCGTTGGGAGTCCTTTCACGGTGAATATTCCGCATCCCATACATTTGCACGGACACGATTTTTATGTTCTGGGTTGGGGCACGACGGGGTGGACCGACGACGACGCGGCGGGTTTAAACTACGACAGCCCTATCCGTCGCGATGTCGCCATGCTGCCGACCAACGGCTGGGTGGCCATTGCGTTTCAAACCAATAATCCCGGGGCGTGGATTATGCATTGTCACATCGTACGTATCATCCCTCTCCCTCTCCCTCCTCCCTCTCCCTCCCCCTTCCCATCACTCTCGCTAACCTTCCCCGTGATAATCCAGGCCTGGCACGCGGACGAAGGTTTCAGCGTGCAATTCCTCGAATCCAAGGATAGCATGCTCTCCATCGACCCTTTACCATCCGATTTCCAATCACAATGTGATGGGTGGGATGCGTACTACCCCACTAGCGCGGCGTATTTGCAGAGTGATGGTGGGATCTAGAAGAGAGAGAGAGAGAGAGAGAGAGAGAGAGAGAGAGAGAGAGAGAGAGAGAGAGAGAGAGAGAGAGAGAGAGAGAGAGAGAGAGAGAAAGGGGAAAAGATTGTGCGGTGGTAATGTTTAGATATGTAGATGATCTTCAAGTTGATGTAGCAAGGAAAGGAGGGAACGGGGCAGGATGGAACAGAATTGGTGATGATAGATACCCTTTCATGTTGATTGGTTGAGGGAGGGGATGTTTTGGCATTGGGTAATGGCAGTAATGACCAGGTCGCATGATGATAGAGACGGAATAGTATAGACAGTATAGAATGCATCCAGCCAACACTATGTGAAAGTCGAAAGTCGAAAGTCGAAGTGAAAAGGAGAACTTGGAGAATATGACAACCAATGTTCCTAGGCCGTATTCCCGCAGCCTCAAAACAACCAGAACTTCAAGTTCCATGTAGAATGCTATCTCAGGGGTGACACAGACACTGACACACACATCATCCTGCTCCATGGTATCACATCCTCCACTCCAAAACTCTACCGCCTCCACGCCATCCCCTCACACTCAAAAACTCGAAGCCCTGTCCTTGAGCGTCGGCCACCCATCCTGCCTGTCCCTATCCTGCCTGTCCTGCTTAAGGCACTGCTTTTGCAATTCCCGGCGCGCCCTGCGTTTGCCTTTACGTTTCTATCGCTGGTCAAAAGCATTGCCTGATACAATGGAGCCTCCCGCATCGCCGAGTCCTTCCACCGGTCGGTTGTAGGACCAGCCGGCGAATTGTTGTTGCATGGTTTGTGAGAGCATGGGTCCTTCGACATAGCTGTCTGTGGGTGCTTCTGATGTGAACTCCTTGTCGAAGTTGGCCGTGTCGAGTTCGTCGACGACGCTGGGCTTGAAGCTTGGTTCGTATTTTCGGTCGAGGAGCTTGCGCCAGTCGATGCTGTGGAAGAAGGGGTGTGCCTGAGGATATGTTAGTGTGATTGGATGACTTCGCGGGATATATTGCGGCTCACCTTGATCTCTGCAGCACCATTAGTGCCCAATCTCCTCGTAGCATCTCTGTCAAGAAGCTTGCTCAACAAGTCTCGTGCGGCCGGTGGTACTATCTCGGGTCCTGGGAAATGCAAAGGCTCTGACAGAATCTTGCGGTACATCTCGTTCGTGTTCTCGTCGTAGAATGGCGGTAAACCCGTCAACATCTCGTACAGCAGCACACCCAATGTCCACCAATCTACTGCCTTGGTGTATCCTTGTCCATGTAGAAGTTCGGGAGCCAGATACTCAGGAGTTCCACAGAAAGTGTTAGTCTTGTCTTCGTCCTTCATATCCAGCTTGCACAGTCCGAAATCGCAGAGCGCAATGTGTCCAACATAGTCGACTAGGATGTTCTCTGGTTTCAGATCACGGTAGATGACACCAAAGCCGTGTAGACATTCCAGCGCACACAAAAGTTCCGCAGCGTAGAATCTTGACCTGTTAATGTCGAATCTCTGCTCTTTCTGGAGGTGGTGGAACAGTTCTCCTCCATTCACGAAGGCCAATACGAAGTATAGCTTGTCCGGCGACTGGAAGGAGAACTTGAGGGGCACGATGAAGGGGTTGTTGATCTGTGCAAGAACGGATCGCTCGGCGAGTGTGTGGGCGACTTCGGATCGTGAGATGATGTGTTGTTTCCGGATCGTCTTGAGGGCGTAGATTCGGTTGGTGTCCTTCTTCCGTACCTGCATGACCTTGCCGAAACTGCCCTTACCAACCACCTTCAAGAGCTCAAAGTCCTCCACCTTGAGCGATCGTTGTCTGGTCTCCACAAACTTCAGCCCTATCCTGATTGATCCACTGCCATACTGTATCTCCTGCCACTGTACGCCCGCAATCTCACCGTTCCGCGATGATGGCGGTGGTGGCATGGGCTTGTCCTTCTTCGCACTCTTACCGTCTGAGCTCGAGGGCGGTTGTGTTGCGCCCGATTGTGCGTCCTCGGAGAAGGTCGGTGTTACGCGGCACGTGCCAATGAAAATGTCCTGTGTTCGTCCAGAGTTGGGCGGCGCGGTAGGATTGCGAATGTAGAGGGAGAGATTGAGCTCGGTCGATCTGCTGACATCGAACTTGTACTGTGTGCTCTCACCAGCCCAGACAGGGTTCTCAGGGGTGCCGGACACGGCATTGACGAAAACTTGCTGCTTGTCGAAGTCCACAAGGGCGTATGGGAGGTATCTGCTGCTATATCTGCCGTGGGTAGACGGCATGTTGTTGATGCCGCCTCCACTGGCAGACATTGGCCTGAAACTGCCCTGCGCCGCGCTTGAGCCAGGTCTCGCACTGTTTCCGCCCATGAAGCTGCTCGTGAAGGAGCCTGTGCTGACGCTGTTGCCATGTCCTGGTCCTCTGCCGAATACTTGATCTGCGCCTGGTGGGAGACTGAAGCCGCGGCCTTCGTGGAGGGTGAGGATGAGGATACCGGGCTTTGCGGGTGCGGCTGGCGGGTTGACCATGGACTCGGAGGCAGCGATGCCTTGCGGATCGTTGGAGCCATTGGTGGTGCTGGGTGTGGTGGAGGGCGTTGTCTGCGGTGTCTGGGCGCCGGGGGTTGCTGTCGCTGAGGGGGACTTCTGTGCGTCTGTGATGGTGGACTGCGAACTCGAGCGGGAGAATGTGCTGGAGAAGGGGGCGCCAAGGTGAGTCTCCTTGAGTTTCTTGGTAAGCTTCCACGACATGATGCTCTGGTGTGAATGTATGCGGGTGGTATCGCTGGTGGTGTGGTTGGAGAGGGAACCAGCCAAGTCTGAGAGGTATAGTACATGAGGAGGCGTGGAAGGCAAGCGCGACTGGGTCGACTTCCAAGGCCCAGGGTCTCGTCTGTCGCCGTCACTGCGCGGATCGGCGGGACGAGGAGCACAGCACAGCCACCCGACAAGAATCATACTACCATCTCTTTCACAAACACACAAACACACAATCACACAACCACGAAACACGAGTGTTGTCATCACGCTCACATGCAGCGGGATGCAACATGCCGAAGATAGTAGAACACTCACCACCCGTTGCGCCTCGGATCAACAGGCCTGTGTATCAACACGATAACGTGCTGCCGCCATGCTCATACCCAGCGCGATACTACCCTCGTTCCACGAAGACGCCCGCAGATCAGGTATTCTCTCTGGAACCCAGGCCGATGCCTCACGACTGCCAGCTGCGCGTTACCACTAGCTTCCATCAAGGCCGGAACAAAACATGACAGACCGGCACCTTACTACGCCATGCATACGGAAACCGCTTCTCATCGCACTCGGCTCGATCAGTACTACTCATCTTGAGCCAAGTGCCTTTGACAGCTTTATGCCAGATCTTGCCACCCTCCCACTAAGAATAGAAGTACCAGTCTCGATCTGCAAAGGTGATGGCGTCCACGTCGGTGCGCTTGCTTTCATCCTTCTACAGGATTCGTCATCAACGAGAGATCCTCCTGTATAGGAGCGCGGTGAACTGACATGACAGTTGTTTCCACCTCTGGACTTGCCAGCATTGACGTACTCCTGCTTCCATTTGCAGGGCTTCGAGTTTGGGCAACGAACACCGCGCTTTAGCTTGTCCCAGTTGAAGATGTCGCAGAGGTCTGGGTGAGCTTTGTCGATGCCGGCGCCGTAGGGAGCTGGATTCTGGGTACGAAGCTGCGATCAGCAAGTGCTTGGTCATGTTGTGTCGTAGTCAATACAACGAACCTGTGTCATGCGGAGCGTCCATGGTGTATTGTTGACCACTCGACCACAGCTAAAGCAGCCAGTCTTGGGGATTGCTGTACACTTTGCACCCGAAGCCGAGCACGCAAAGCTGAGAAGGCCAACTGTCACCTTATAGAAGAGCATCTTGGCAAACGAGCAGACGAGTCTGGCGTCAAGGAAGAAGGTTACTCGCGCCGGACGCGAAGGTTTCGTTCATGATTTTATGCGAAGCACTCCGGTCAGGCCACATTCAGCTGAAAGAGTCTTTCGCGCGCCACTGTTGCACGAAGGCGCTTTCTGTCTGGTCCATCACGTAGCATCACCCACGCGAGTGCGAACTGAAGGCAGCTACCATCGGCAGAGTCAATCCATTTACTGGTCCGTGGTGCTGGACGCAAGCGAAGCTGATGCGAGCATAACAGTGTCTGCATGTAGTCTATACGAACGCTGTGTTGCTGAATATGAACCAGGCAGGGGCTTTTGTCCACAGCTGCCTCAACAGGCGACGGTGATAAAAAGGTGTGAGGCTTTCATGGTGGTGAGTCTTCTGGAGGTCGAAGCCTTGTGTGCTTGGGAAGTCAGTCGAGTCGTTGAGCTAACTCGAGTATGCTGTTTATAGTTCAGACGGTACTGATCACGGTGCCAAGTCACGAGAATGTCGCATGTTGTCTCGCTGTTATTTTCAAGAAGCACAATGCCCAACTCCGGGCCTCGAACCACATTCGTGCCTCCAACCGTCGTCCCATCCTACTCTTCACAACACTTGTAATCGACTCACATCCTACCTTAGATTCGTACATGCACCTCCCTCCTGACCCTCTCGGTCTTCCTCACGACAGTCTGATTCCCAACAACACTTCCATTCCCAACCACAGTCCCATTCCCTATCCCAACCCCATTCCTCCCCTCAGCAGCAGCAGCAGCAACTGTAGCGAGGGCAGCAGCTTCAACAGCTTCAGCAGCTTCCCTCTCGGCCTTCGACGGCGGAGGTCTCCCACCCTCCCGCGCCCAATAAACTCTGAAACTCCCCACATTCGGATTTCCCCAACCCTCAAAGTAATCTTTAAAAGGATGCCAGTAAGCCCTGTCGAACGACCAGATCTCAGACGTACATTCCGAACTGCGATAGGTAGAAAACCACCCTGGCTTGGTGGCGTTGATGGTGTTGTCTTTGTATTCCCACCATTCGACGGCTTTGATGGGCATGGGTGTGGTCTGGGGGGGGGGAAGAAAGGGGGTCTTAGTGGCGGACATGTTTCAGGGCGAGAGGGGGCATGCAGTCGTTGGAGGGGGGGTATTGGGACTTACCCAGGGGACCGTCATGCAGTTTGTTGTGTCGTCGATGCTGCCGCTGTCGACAAAGGTGCCGGTCGACCAGAGACGGGTGCCGTCGAGGAGAGTCCATTCTACTCGCCAGGCGGCGCTCAGGGGCAGGAGGATGGGGATGAGAGTGGTGAGGAGGCGCATAGTGCTCAAAGCTGGAAGGGCGTGCAGGAATTCTGGCTCAGGAGGCCGACACGGAGGTCTCTGTCTGTGTTGTTCGATGAGTCGGGAAACGGGGCTGGGGGAGCTTCCGCGTGCAATCGCGTGTGCCTTTTATGCTTGAGCCCGAAGTCTGCTCAAACGAACCGCCGAAGAGACCCTGTTGTGTGTTGAAGCATTCCGATCGAAGTTGGAGTCTCATGCGCACCACTGGGTCGGGAAGGTCGTGCTGACCATGATAGCTGCGAGATAAGAGGCCCTGGTAGCCGCCATGATGATGTCTGCGACCCTCGACACCCATAGGAAGCAGAGAAAGCCGTGGTGACCGTGATAGTGTTCTGGGTAGAACGTGATGATTATTGATCCGGCTGTTGCTTGAGAGTCGTTGCGGGTGCCAGTGGCTGCTATCTCGAATCTCGTCGCAGTGGTGTCGTGTGTTCCAGCAGGCTGGAGCACGTGAGACTGTGACATCGCGTGGAATGTAGTATGCCGTAGGAATACTACCAGGCTCTCCCGACATGAACGGTAAGGTATAAGTGTGTTGTGCGCGGCATAGCTTACCATGCCAACACCTTAGCCTTTCCAATGCCGACTCATACGGCTCTGGTCAGGTCGTCAATGACTTCAGCATAAACGCGATTCTCGCGGACGCAGCAAATCGGATCGTGTACATATCACTGAGCACGGCTGAAGCATTTCGCCGTTCGTTGAGGTGTACGCCACCTTGTTGAGGAAGGCGCACCGGTAGTGATCATGTGAGAGTGTCGCTGAGTGTACTTCATGAGTCGGATGGTAGTCCTGGTTCTCGGCGTCAAGATTGGATGTATACAAGTAGCCTTGCGTAAATTCTGCCTTACCATCGAGCTTTCCCATCATCTAGACCTCTTGTGCGCTCGATGAGGTATGTACCTCCGTCTTGAGGGGTACGAAGGCGATGACGGCCGCGAAGGCCTTGGAGAGAAGATGCGACAAGGTGGAGGAAGTAGGTGAATCTGAAGATGTGACGATTTGTCAAGCGACTGACGTATCTCAACATCTTCCATGGTGTACTGTCTACTCATCTATCTCTCATCAGCTCAGTCACTCTCCAGGCCATCAAGACTGAAGAGCCTCAACCCACCTATCACCCACTCACCCACCCACCCACCCACCCACAACTCATCCCCACCACAACACCCCGCTCCACGCTCCCAATGACCCTCCGCCCCTCTCTACGAGTTAAGGTAGTTCCGAATCGCACCCTGCAACTTCCCAGCGCCTTCACCCAACATACTAGACAGATTCTCCAAATCATCACCAGCCGTAATTCCAAACTTCCTAACGAAATCCTTCGCAGCACTCTCCAGATCGCCGTAATCCTCTGATTGACCCTCGTCTTCAGGCCGACCAAAGTACGCGTTGCTAGAGATGGCACTCGCGCCCTCGAAGCCTTGGAGACGCGATTTCGCTTCGGTCTGGGCGTTGGAATCATGCATTCCGCGACCGAAGAATTCGTCGGAGGAGATTCCCTTTTGAGTGCCGAACTTCTCGCGCGCGTATTTCTCTGAGTCGTCTGGGAGGGCGTTAGTATGCATCGAAAGTGCTGTTCTCGTGGGGAGTGAGTGACATACCTTGAGCTGGAGCGGCTCGCCCAACAGATCCGAAGCCCATGGCTGCTTTTGGTGCCGCAGCTGGCTTTCCACCGCCAATTTGTCCGAAGCCTAGTCTTCGCACGCCCATGCCGAGACGCTCCATTTCACTGTCGCTTCGTTCTCTAGGCTTGCCAGCTGCGCCGAAGCCGCCTGCTGTGGGTGGACTGACGGGTGTAGGCTGATGTATTGTGGCTGTAGCACTAGCTGGCTGGGCAGCATTGATCGTTGCTTCTGCGGGTGTTTCCTCATCTGGATCGTATCCAAGTCGTGCCTTCCGCTCCTCCTCTTCCCGTGCCTTCTTCTCAGCCTCATCAAAGTCAAGCGCGCTGGCATCAATCTTTTTCGCTCCAAGCTTCGTCTTCTTTGCGCCCAGAATGTTGGCCTTGGGCTTGCTGGCTACCGCAGTCTTTCGCACGGCAGTGGACGATACTGATCGCGCGGCGGCAGGAGGCGCTGCTGTGCCATCTGTTGGGTTTAGAGGCGACTTCGGCCGAGCAGTGCCGTTGCCATTAGCATTCGCGGAGAGGAACGGTGAAGCGGTGCGACCGACTGTCGACGGCGTGCCGGTTCTTGAGGGTGGGTTGCTAGGCCTCTTGATAGCTGGCTTGTCCCACGACGAGAAGAAGTCATCAGCAGGCTCTCCAGCCGGTGTATTGGTGCCAGAGCCACCAGCCTCATCTGCCGCATCCTCGAGAACTACGATTTCCGGAGATCTGTCACTATATCAGCATGCATCTTTCACCATTCGTAACCACATCACTCACTTCTTCTGATCAATCTCCACCCTCCTCGCCAGCTCATCCTTATACTTATTCGCCGCATTGCTCGTATACTTCGTCTTCGGATCCTTACTCGCCAGCGCCGCGCTACCTCCATGGCTCTGAAAGTACTTCGTAGCCGACTCGTTTCCACCGACTTTCATGCGTCGTAGCTGGTCCCATTGCCATTGATCAAGGTTGGTGCTCCGCACGAAGCTGATGTGCACCCCCAGATTACGGTGATGGGCACTGCAGTCGAGACACAGGTAGATGCCAAAAGGTACAGACGACCATGTGGGATTCTTGCCGCCGCAGTCGAAACATATTTTGTTGGCCTCTTTCCGCTTCAGCTTCTCGAACAGCTTCTGCGACTCGGTCTTGGGTGCGAGCGCCATGGTCGTGGTGCTTTTGTGAGGGGTGTAGGCGATATGGTGCTATGGAACGTGGTGTTGTCTTCGTAGAGAGCCTCGGTGGAAATGTTGTGAGAGTTTAGGTGGGATGTGTCCCTGGAATGGGACACGAAAGCGAGATGTGGTGGCTGCACGTGATCGAGGAAACGCAGTATGAACAGCTTTCAATATTTTTATCGCGTCTCGACTCTGAAGACATCTGCTATGGACACGATCGCTTCACCCTACTATTTTACATAGAATGTCAATTCGAGACCCTCTCCGACGCCCATGTGCCGTCCTGTGATTCCGGCATGCAAGCGCCGTCCTGTCGTAACTCATCATTCATAACCATACCACCAGGCTCTCGAGCTCCATCTGCCTTTATAGGGCAAGATACTCGTGAGCCTCCGGTCTCTGCATCACCTCGATTGCTAGGCTCTCGCCGTCCTTCAGCGTTCTCGGTACCATCATCTTCATCATCGTCGTCAGAAACATAAGTCCTAACTCTCCTGACCCTCGGCGTCTCCGTCAAATTACTCGCATCGAGATCCAAATCCACGTCCAAATCCTGCTCCATAACCTCATCAAACCCAGAGTCAGTATGAATCAGTCCCGCGGCCACGACGCCTTGATCCTGGCCTTGCGAACAAACACTCGCAAGAAGCTTGTTGGTCGGTGGAGCATGTCTTCGCCCGCGTGGGGAGGTTGAGCAGCCTTCCCGCTCCTTGGACGTACCGCACGTGTCCCAAATTTCATCGTCAGGACGCCCCAGTGGCGACGCTTCGGACAAAGACGTTGCACTAGACGGCGTCCGACCATACGGCGAGCTGCGACGACGTCGACTCGATACTGGGGAGCGTCCGCGACGGCGTCCTATGACCCATGACCCAGAACTGTCGAAGCGGTACGTCGACGAAGCTGGATTTGAGTCGCCGGCGGAGTCGGGGTTGAGGTATGTCACTTGATCCGTGAAACGTGGTGAAGATCTTCGTTGAGGCTTGACTTCGTCGATGGTGACGGCGAGGTTGGGGTCGATGTATTCCTTTGCGGAACGATGAGACCTGGGTTCGCTATGATCTGAGGCGTGGAGGTCGCAGGGAAGATCTAGAGGCTCTCGTGGGTAGCCTGCATGTGGGCGCTGAGGGAAGTATCGCAGTAGGTCCTTCGCACATAGTCGACCCTGGGGGCGTTCGCCCAGGCATATCCTGATGATCTCTCGCAGGTAAAGAGGCGTGTCACTGGTGACATCTGGCAAAGGACGCTGGACCCTCTCCGGCTCATCAACTTGCTCTGCAAGAGCCCACAACACCATTCCAAGCTGGAATAGGTCTGTTTTGACCCCAATGCACATCCCAATCCGCTGACCGCTGTCAATCAGCCTGCCAAGTTCCGGCGATTCCCAACCGACAGGACAGCCTCTTCGATTAATGTCAATGATCTGCGCATCATCGTCCTCATCAATGACGATATTCGACAAGGTGAAGTCACCCTGCACGAAACCAGCTTCATGAATTTCAGCCAGGCCTGCCACAATTTGCTTCGCCCATCGTTCACGACGTGCCCAGCTCAGCTCCGGCCTGTCTCGGAAGTCATAGATTATGTCAACGAGGGCACCTTGCGAGGCGTAGGACAGAAGTAAGCCCTTGACAAGCTCTCCTCGATCGTCCGTGACGAGGCCTTCCAGCCGCACAACATTCTCAGACCCCAGCAATGAATCCAGTGCATTAACCTCGTACAAGAATTCATCCACAGTGTCCGGGCCAGGAATCTCCTTCTTAATCAGCGTGCGGTGATCCAGGTGGACTTTGTAGACAAAGCCAGAAAGGTGTGAATCGAACTGAAGCGAGCTCTCATGATATCGCGGACAGCGTATATGATCGAACAGCGAGATCGCTGGGAACTGCACAATCTCATTCGCATCTTCGCGCACGTGTACGTGCAGCTGACCGTCATCCCGTGTCGTCCCAAGTTTGAGGTTGGTTACGGTGTCATAGTACTGGATGTCAGGCAACGAGTCTCGGATCGCCTCGTAGATGCGGATGCTCTTGTCGCGTTGGTAGTGTAACGACGCCAGCTCTGCTTCTAAGGAGTCGGCGGGAGCATCTCGATAGTCCAACGAAATCGTTATGCGCCGCCACTGATTTGGCTTCTCTGCGTATGTGACGAAGAATTTCTCGCGGTTGGACTTATCTCGGAAGTGCATGCTCAAGTTCAGGATCCAATGCCGTTCGAAGTCTTCTTGTAAGGATGACTTTTCAATGTCATCTCGATCCTGGTCTGGTAAAGAATCTTCATTGGGTTCCGGTATTGTCAACGGCGGCAGATCCTTTGGCGATTGTTTCGGGGGTACATTGGAAGCTGGCACGCCACACTCCGAAGGGACAGTCTTGTCATCATCAGTATGTGTGGCGCTCGGAGCTGAAATAGAAGGTAAAAGCGCAGGCAGAGGAGACAATGGACGATGAGGACCACTGGCGCTGAGACCCCGACTTCTTCTCCGATCCGCACTGAGCGCCCTCCGCTCGTTGACCGTCGGCTCTACCTCCAACAGCCTCTCCCGTCGCTCAGACTCCTGCCTACGGAACGTCTGGGGTCGAGGCAGAGACGGTATAGCTCGCTTCGTCGACGCAACCTCCGGCAGACTCGGCCTCCTAGTGACGAAGTAGTCGGAAATGTTCGCAAGCTCGGTCGGTGCAGTCGCAGGTGGTGACAGCGGGCCATTGGACTGTCCACGATGCCTCCTCAGCCATTCTTTCGGCTTCCTCAGCAGGCTCGGTCGTCTCTTCGGAGGAACGTCCTCAGGTACCATCTCTTGCAGAGCAACATCCTCATTCGCATGACTGCCACTGCCGAATGTGGGGAGATGCGGCATGGTAGATCTGTCCTGTCCTGACCATTCACAGGCAACACAGTTGGGTCCTGAGTGGATGTGTGTGATTGTTGAGGTATCTTGTATCGCAGGCTTCGCTGTGCCTCCTGCAGTCCGCGGGACGGCACAAGGCTACTCTTGTGACACGACAACGCCTATTTCTGCTAACCACCACAGTTCCAATGGTCGAGTCCTGTGCCACGTCCTTTGCGCGGATCCATCGATGTCATGCGGGCAGGTCCGGTTGGAGGTTGTGATACCGCGTGGGATAGATTATCGTTCGCGTCTGCCCTCTTCTGCACTGCAGCTTCCCAATGCTTTGCGACCTGCAGGAAACGTGTGCAACAACACCACAAATCCTGGGCTTCACTGACACTGACTGTTGTTAGAGTGAGAAGGCCTCTCTGCGGCTCAGACACCAACAGCAAACAGGCAATATCAACAAAGCGCAATCACCTCGAGCGGTGAAGGATTGGCGCTGAGGATCGCGGCGCGTTGGACAGCCAAGCGAGCGAGCTGAGGCGCAGCGTTCGTCCTCCGTCGGGAACTCGCATCGACAGCCCAAAGTGTCGACTGCGTGCGATGGCCTGATGCGAACGGTGAAACACAAACAAAGAAAGCAGCAGAAGCAGGTGTCGTGTCGCAACCGCCGGGCAACGAGGTGAGGTGGAGTTGCAATCCGGGAGATGGTCGGGTGTATCACAGTTATGTTCAGCTAGAACTACAGTAGTGATAGATCACCGCCCTCTCAATGCCGTTGGCCAGCGAGCGCGGGATGCTCAAGACCAACCAGAGATCTACATTGATCTGTTTACCTCATTCACATGCTGCCCTGCACCGCTTGTACCAACATGACCGCTGCGAACGCCCAATGCGGTGAGGACCCGGACGCGAATTCGCTGAGCACAGCAGCTGCTCCTGGTTCTACGGGCGGGATTGGAACAGCTCACATGCATCGATTGTGGAACCACGACGGGGCAGGAAACGCTTCGTTGGCATACCGTGAGAGGCTCAATTTCACGAGCACTATTCGGCACGCTTGATTTCACACATGGTCACTGCCTCCGTCGGGCACGAACACAGCACTTGAGATGTGTTGCGGTGCTCGGAAGTCGTAGTATTGGCTCAACACCTGCAGCTACTCATCCCACTGCTTGAGCTTCACACGTATAGGAACCCCGGTATCCGCATCCCCGACGTCTGTAGTGCTGCATGTCTTTGCATGGGAGCCTCGCCTTGCTATTCCTTGCGATGTTACTGCTTGCCCTAGGCATAAAGGCATAAAGGCCTGAAGCTAATGCTATATACAACAACATATTGCGGCACCGTTGGCTCACTGCTTCGTGGTAGCAGCACTGTTGGTGCATTGTGAAGTGCTTGCGGGTCCAAATACTGTGCCGTGGAGCGGTGTGTGCGCTGTCAGCTCGGCGCTTGATCTTTGCCCAGCCGCACAGTCAAGAGCGAGGCGTGGCAGGTCAGCAATGCCGATGTGTGAGATGTGTGCCATGTCGGAGGCCGTGTCGAAGTCGAGTAGTTTGCAGCCCGAGCGAAGGAACATGAGGGCTGTCCATAAGCGCGGCGTTGCCTTGTGCAAAAGATCGTGGCAGTAGCTGTGTTTCGTCATTTGCTGGGTAGCTCTTACCCGACCATCGAGGCGACCGCCAGTGTCGCTGCAATAAAGTGCCAGCACCACTTCACTGGAATCTGTCATAGACGATCCACCATGGTACTGGATTGACCCGGCCCAGGACGAGTTTGCTGCATAGTCCGGGATGAGCTTCCAGGTAAGCTGCATCGTTGTTGCTCTAATGCACGACTCAAATGTTTGCCATCGCACTGGAAGATGACAGAGGACGTCGTGCTGTGAGCTTGTGCAACCAGAAACACAGTGCCATTGGACACCATGTCACGCATTACTTCGCAGCACGCCGACATGTACAACGAAGCCGCTGTTCTCCTTGAGACCATCGGAAAGCAGATCATCTGGTATACGCCAGACCCGGAAGTGCTGGCGGAAGTTTCGAAGCCACTGTTCGAACACGTCTGGTTGTCGTATCTGCTGGGCGAGAATGCAGATGGTTGAGATTCCTCTGCAATCGTCGCCATCGTCCCGAGAGCGCATCTTGCATATATCGGTACACGTCTGTACCAAGGGCTCGATGAGTGCGTAGTTGTATATGCAATCGACGGCTAGCAGCAGATCGGTGCCGAGCTCAACGCCATTTGCAGTGAGTACGCTGGCAATGTCATCGTTCTCCCAGTCCAGGGCAAACGTACTAATGCCGCCTTGTGGATCCGCCTTCGAACTCTTCTTACCCCGGTTCTTGCTGTCCCTGGTGTTGGCAAGTATGTTTCCGTTCAGTGCCTTGAGCACATATGACTGATCTGTGGCATAGAATTTTTCGATCCGCGAGGCCAAAATCAGAGGGACGAGTCCAGATATGCCAGCGCCGAGCTCCAATGCATTCGAGTTGCTGTTCAGGATATCCTGCTTGAACAAAGGATTCGGCGGCCATGCCAGCCACTGTGCCAACCTGACTGAGGTCTCCCAGACTGCGGCTCCTGTTGTGCCACCACCGCGTGTAGATTGCAGGACGCCAGGAGACTGGGCTATCTCGAAGTCTCGCCCAGCGATGGTCAACTCAAGAACCTCGGCTTTGGCATCCACCATGCCTAGGTCTCGTGATGGTGCATTCTGTGAGAAAACGTCAAAGGTCTCTACACTTACCTGTCACTAATTAAGTACCGGTTACAAGCTATGCTCAAATCCGCTGACCTTCATCGACGTCCACGATCTCGTGTCCAAGCTGTTGCAGAAACGTGTTCATGGTCCAGGCGAGGCAGGCTCCACGAGCGAGTACAGTAATCGTACTAATCAAGCAAATGGACAGACTACCAAGCCACAACACCCCGTGAAGATGAGTGATCGGAGCGAGCAGTGTGATGATATCCGGATGTCGTTACCTCGTCATGTGGTGAAGATGGTCAGAAGTTTGGCGACGCGGCGCTCCTCGGAAGTGGCATGCCAAGAATCGGGACCACCCGCCGCGACAGCAGTATGAAGACTGATTACAGCAACATGACCAGATGTTGTTAGGTGAGTGTATGAATGTATCGAAGTCATGATCCTTTCGCTCTCGATCTCGTTCTCTAAGCTGTGAAGCTCAGCCACTGAATCGGGAGGTGTCATGGGGAGCTGGCAGGCGTGTGGCTGTCATCGCATCAAAGGAGGATCAAGCACATGCCCTGATGTGGCGCACTTGCCGTCCAGTGAAGTCGAACGTCTTTGACGAAGCGGCCGTACGCTTGCTCGAGCTGTAGCTTCACAGCCGCTATGCCATGCGACGATAGTATGTCGTTGTTGTGGTATAAGACGTAGCATGAAACGCTGACACGATTCAACGCTACTCCACACATTTCCGCTGCTAGCGCCCATGCCATGACGTCCGTGCCGCGGTCTTGAGCTTGCTGGGCAGACGCCTGTTCTCTTGACCTGGAAGCGTTGACCTATCCACGCCATCATCTCACCCACTGCCAACACCCTCCAAGCATTCCACTACCGCATGTCCTTTGACACCCTCACCTCTATAAGGAGTCCCTTCACCACACATCCCTCCGCCGCCATCATGGGCGAAGTCATGGGCCGCAAAGACCTGAAAACATTGGTTCCTCAACCAAAGAACTACAAGAAGCCACCCTTCACCGTCGAGGTACCCGGCGCACAGAAGCGAGAGGGCGAGACTGCGCCACGACGGAACACTCGCTGCAAAGATGAGCTCAAGAACACACCAGACCCTGACACCAAGACCATCTACGACATCCTACGCCGATCGAGCCGAAAGTTTGGAAACGCAAAGGCGTTGGGTAAGCGAAAGCTGATCAAGATTCACGTTGAAAACAAGAAGGTCAAAAAGGTAATCGACGGCAAGGAGCAGGAAGTTGACAAGAAGTGGTCCTACTATGAGCTGTCCGGCTATGAATACTACTCATTCAGCGAGTACGAGCAGCTAGCTCTAAAGGTTGGATGTTCATACCGCGCACTCGGCCTTCGACCAAAGCAGGACCGCGTACACATCTTCGCCGCCACTCATCCGTACTGGCTGGCGACCGCTCACGGCGCTGGTAGCCAGAGCTTGCCGATCGTCACCGCCTACGATACTTTGGGCGAGGAGGGCCTTAAGCACTCTCTCCTCCAGACCAACGCCAAAGCAATCTTCCTCGACCCACACCTCCTCACAAAGCTCATCAAGCCGCTGCAAGAGGCCAAGGATATCCAGCATGTCGTCTACAACGACGACGATGCACCGACCGCACAGTCGAACCCCGAGCAGATCAAGAAAGACGTTGAGAAGCTGAAAGAGGCACACCCACACTTGACTGTCCACAGCTGGACCGACTTCATCAAGCTTGGCGAGGACAACATGATCGAGCCAAGTCCACCAAGTCCAGAGGATCTGTGCTGTATCATGTACACATCTGGCTCGACCGGCACACCAAAGGGTGTCCTGCTCACCCACAAGAACGTCGTGGCTGCCATTGCTGGTGTCGACGTTATCGTCGGTCCATACCTCGGCCCTGGTGATGGTCTCCTGACCTACCTACCTCTGGCACACATTCTCGAGTTTGTGTTCGAGTCGGCTTGTCTTTACTGGGGTGGCATGATGGGCTATGGTAACCCAAAGACGATTTCCGACAACTCGATGAGGAACTGCAGAGGTGACATTGCAGAGTTCAAGCCTTCGATTCTCGTCGGTGTTCCAGCAGTATGGGAGACTGTCAAGAAGGGTATCCAGGCCAAGGTTGCTAAGCTCAACCCGATCTCGAGAAACATGTTCTGGGGAGCGATGAGCGCGAAGAGCTTCATGATGAGCAACTCTGGCTACCTCCCACTTGCTGGTACTGGTGCAAGCATTTTGGACAACGTTGTGTTCAAGAAGGTTGCTGAGGCTACTGGTGGCAGACTCCGCATCTGCATGAACGGTGGTGGACCAGTTGCAAAGGAGACGCAGCGATTTGTCTCGATGTGCATTGCGCCAATGATTTCAGGCTATGGTCTCACCGAGACTGCCGCCATGGGCGCACTCATGGACCCACTCGCTTGGACCGACAACGCGCTCGGTGAGATTCCAGGTTCCGTTGAGGTCAAGCTGGTCGACTTCGCTGATGCTGGCTACCACGCGACAAACAACCCACCACAGGGTGAGATCTGGATTCGCGGAGATTCCGTCACATCTGGGTACCTGGATCTTGAGAAAGAAACCAAGGAGTCGTTCACCGACGATGGCTGGTTCAAGACTGGTGATATTGGCGAGTTCGACTCACTGGGTCAGCTCAGAATCATCGACCGCAAGAAGAACTTGGTCAAGACTCTCAATGGCGAGTACATCGCTCTCGAGAAGCTCGAATCAGTGTACCGTTCGACCTCAGTCGTCGGCAACATCTGCGTGTACGCAGCACAAGATCAGAACAAGCCTATCGCTATCATCGTTCCTGCGGAGCCCGCACTCAAGCAACTTGCGAAGGAGAATGGTGTTGATGGCAACGGCCTCGAGGATCTGTGCCATAACAAGAAGGTCAACGACATCGTGCTCAAGGAGCTGCAAGCTCAGGGTAAGAAGGGAGGTCTTTCCGGCTTCGAGATTATCGAAGGCCTCGTGCTGGCAGATGAGGAGTGGACTCCACAGAACGTAAGTGCTCACCGCAGTCGATCATGATAATGTTCCCTTGCTGACCTGTAACGCAGCAACTCGTCACCTCCGCCATGAAGCTCAACCGCAAGGGCATCCAAGAGAAGTACAAGAAGGAGATTGACGCCGCCTATGGCAAGAAGTAAAACAACGTCTCACGACCTCTTGAATGATACCACCTTTGCGGAAACACGTACGACGATGTGATGGATGATGTGTAGCAAGTAAGCGGGCGTCCTCGGCGTAGATTCGTTCAATCCTGTTGTAGTTGGGTGCGTTTTGGGTCTCTTTACTTGTGCGTATTGTGTAATTACAGTCCTGCAGGTTCCGGAAATCTAGCCTCTCTGTATCTCCTTCAGTCGCCATCATCACGTACAACCCAGCCCACGCCCGCTCACGCTTTGATCGATCCAAGCGATTGTGCATGGCGAAGATGTCACTACTGAGGCACGATAGGCTATCGCAATCATCCGGCCTGTAAGCGACATCGTCACAACAGCTATACCCAGCCGGTTCGGCCAGCTTCGAGAATCAGTGTCGTACGGAAGGCCAACTTGGCATAAGGCAAACTTTAATCCAGGATGTCACCACTCGGCCATGATTGGTGCAAGAACCTACTCAATGCAGCAGCAAGTGGACCAGACCCTGGTCATCGACACCTTCACGTCTGGTCTTCATTTCTTCTGTATATCTTGGCCACGTGAAGTGAGAGGTATATAAGGTAAGGTAGTTCTAATCTTCCTCACTACTGGGCTTACTACTGAACCACTGATAGACTCAAACCCTACACTACTACCTACATTGCCTTCGACGACCACGTGGATAGTTCTACTTGGGGCAGCGTGGACATCCTCGAATCTGATAACGTCATCACAACACCATACCATACCAACACAACACAACAACACACCGTCAAGCTCCCCGGGTATCGGAACACTTCTGCCACAATGGGCTCAACAACCATCTACGACCAAGTCACAACGCACTATGGCAAAGCCGCGAAAGAAGACTACGGCGACGGATCCTACGGCGCCCGCGTCGCTGCGGAATTCGGATATAGTCAAGAGGAACTGGATTCTGTGCCGCAGGAGTCGAATTTGGGGTTGAGTTGTGGGAATCCGTTGGCGATTGCGGGGATTAGGGAGGGGGAGGTTGTGGTCGATTTGGGGAGTGGGTAAGTCTCAACGCCGGGAACTGGAGAGCCGGTGGAGAGGGGCCTGGGCAGTGAGGTGTCGTGTGTGTTGTGGAAGGTGGAAGGAGGCTAATGTGTGTGGTTGATAGGGCGGGCTTCGATGTGTTCCAGGTCGCGAAGAAGGTGGGACTGAAAGGTATGTGAAGGCGATTTCGGGGGAGCGGTTGGGATGGCTTACTAAGACGATATCAATACAGGCAAGGCTATCGGAATCGATTCGAGTGATGATATGCTCGCCCGCGCGAACCAGATCAAAACGAAACTCAGCCATGGAGATAATGTGCAGTTCGTCAAGTCTGGGATCACGGATATCTCCCTAGAGGACTCCTCGGCCGACTGCATTATCAGCAACTGCGTCGTGAACCTCGTACCGGAAGAGGACAAACACCTCGTCTTCACCGAAATGGCACGCGTCCTCAAGCCGGGTGGTCGGGTCGCGATAAGTGACATTCTGGCCAAGGGACCGTTGCCGGAGGAGGTCAAGAATTCGATGGCGCTTTACGTTGGTTGTATCGCGGGCGCGAGTCAGGTGGAGAGTTATGAGAAGTGGTTGAGGGAGGCGGCATTCAAAGATGTGCTGATTGTGTATTCGAAGAGCGATCTGAACGTCTACAGGCATAGCGATGGGACGAATGCTGGGTGCTGTGCGCCGCCGGAGCCTGCGAAGGAGGAGAAGAAGGGGGGATGCTGTGGGCCGAAAAAGACGTCGGTGCCGGCGCAGGCGAAGACGGTGGAGGATTTTGGTGATGTTGATTTCAATCAGTTTGCTGGTGAGTCCTGGATGCACTTTGGGGGGGTTGATCTTGTTGCTGACAATGCTTTAGGTTCGTTCAAGATCTATGCTATCAAGCCTTGAGCGTCTTGGAGTTGCCTCGGAAATGAAGACTCCATGTCTTAGACATGCTTTGACAGAACAGCACGTGGCCGATGCCGTTCATGTACATCGAGATGGCACCCGGCTATTCTAGTCGCGCAGACTGGTGCTGCAGCCTAAAGCGAATTGCGTAGACGAAGCAGTATATGTAGGAGCGCTCCCCACCTCGTGATGCTGTAGACCCGAACCAGAAACCAATAACATGGACTTAACAATCAACGTGATACAAGATTCCCATCCCATGAAAGGACCTCTCGCAACACTAGTAACATGGACTTTCGGGGGCGCTCTCATCGTGGCGACTATTTACATTGTTCGTACACGCAGAAGAATCGCAATAGCTCGAAAAGCAGCGGCTCAGACCACAAAGCACGCTGCGCCCCATCCCGTAGCCCCAGAGGCTTCGAGACAAGTCAACCGACGTCGTGACAATAACGCCGACTCCTTCTCCGAGAAGCCATACTCGCAGTCACCGAAAGTCATCGGCTCTCACACAACAACGACAACGCCACTTCACAGGTATCACTACAGGGCACGTGTGAAAGTGACGCCCAAAGTCTCTTCGCCTCCGCAGGACACACAACAGAACAACCCTCCCGTCAATTCGCCCCCTTCGCCAGACATACTGGCAGATCAGCTATCACGATTGAACCTGAAGTCAGAGAGTCTGCTCAGCCGCACGCTTGGCCTACCTCGAGAGCTTCGGACCAGTATCTACAAACTACTGCATGTTCAAGACGCGCTGGTGCCGTGCCGAAGACTCGCCTTACGTCCTCAAGCCATCCAGAGGATCATGTCCCTGTGTCCGCAATTCAGGGCAGAGATCGACACTGATTGGTATCAGATCGTCGGTGAAAGATCGACGATATGCATGAACATGAGTAGAGACGACATAGCTTGGACTACTGCCTTACCACCCTGGCAAAATGCGCCGATCCGAAGAGTGCAATTGACCAACTTCCGGAGCCTGCAGGGGGTTCGAACTCCAGAGTCAACAATCCGAACTTCATTGACGTTAGCAGACCTGAAAGCTTTGCAGGTGCTCGAGAAGCTTCAGTATATATCCATGGACCTGGGCTGCATCGAGGGTGTTCTCGCTCGTGCCAGGGGCGATGAAGACGTATTCCAAAAGGCCGACTACACTGAAGCCCAGGATCGTAACGCTGGCTATGCACGCTTGATGACCATAGTCCTCGCTGCTTTGCCACGCCTGAAGGACATCTGTCAGCTGGAAATCTCGGCGACGCTTGGAAGGGCAGGGAGGACGACAGTGCGGCCTTGTCTTACAAGCATCAAGCTCCGGTACAGTATGCGAAGACCTGAGCGATTGCATGTCACGGAGGAGTGGCCAGTGGGTGATATCATGTGGTCGCCTTTTTGTATCAAGGAACGGAATGTGAAAAGGGTTGAGTCGCGCGAAATCTGGCTTGAAGCTCAGAGAAGTTCTTGTACGTAGGCTGTCCATTGACTGCAGCCGCTTCGGGTTGCTAGTAAGATTCTAGAAGGCCGTATCTTTCCCGAAGAAAGTCTTGTGTCCAAGCGCCATTCGGTGGTGTGTTGTCGTTGTCCAATGCATATGTTTGACCTTGATTGATCAAACAAAGTTGTGCGTGCACTAAGGCAGCACCACTCAAATGACCATTATGACTGTACGAGGGCCTTCCAACAAAATGTCGACTGAGTCCTTGCAACGATGTCAAGATTCTTGCCCAATACATCAGAGAAGACGATATTCAAGACAACGAAAATAGTGATGTCATCGAGACATTATTTCGAGCTCCATTCCATCTCTTCGCCTTCGACAAACCTCAACATCAAGTGCCAAACACATCATCGAACTCCATGCTCATGGCCGACCATAACAAACCCTGCACGTTATGCAACACTCCAAGACCCGTCCTTATCCGGTGTCAAATCGACGAGACCCGAAGTTGGCATTTTTTATGTCCCGGGGCATGCTGGCGTGGCGTTTCTGGAGGAGAGGAAGATGCTCGTGGTTTGGAGAACGAATTTCCGCATTATCGCTACGGCGGCATGTGGAAGAATAAACATGCCGACGGGCCTGTTAGTGCCAAGAAGCCGAAGAAGGTGAAGGAGAAGCAGAAGGAACGAAGGGCGAAGAGGGAGAAGGCTGCATCCGAAGCACATAGCCAGAGCGAAGATGAGGATGGAGATCCCGAGGATGCTGAGGTTGTGGCGGGCGATGCTGCGAAGTCCTGAGCTTGTGATACAGCTGTGACATTGGGCAGTGGCGAGTGATGAACAGACAGCGTCCTAAGCAGTAGCTCGACAATGCCCGAGAAGCCACCCTGATCACACCAAAAGTCCATAGCTGCTGAGTGTAACCCAGGTCACCATTGGAGAGATGCATGTACCCAGTGGCAAAGCGCATCGTCTACCAGAAGCGCGCTGGTTAGGGAGGAGCGATGGACCTGCTGATGAGCAGAAGGACAGGGTCAAGGGAAGATGCAAGGCTAAGCATACGGTGGCCGCTTGACTAGCAATGAAGTTGAGAAAGCAGAGACACCGGACCCGTTGGCAAAAGCGGTAGACACAGTGGACGTAACCAGAACACAGAGGCGGCGAAGGGCATGAGCTGGAAGCTTATGGCCGCTGGAATCGAAAGTCAACAGCCTATTCTCAAAGCCTACAATGCAGTCCCAAGCCAAGAGGCACGGACTCTTCTGCGTAGCAGCATCTTTAGCCTCCGCGTCCCGATCCTCTCCTTGCCTTCCAATCCTCAATCCAGAGCAGGTCTTGCAGCAGCAGTCTACCTCCACCGTTTATCGACACCGTTTTCATAAGTTACATCCTAAATCAGTCAGCGACACACCACAGCAAAAAAAAGATTGATATTTCGCATACCTCTCCCTCAGAAAGAGCGTCCCGGACAGTACTCTTCAGACCGTTCCAACTGCCGATGTTCGACTTGTTCGCCGCTACGAAAGTGTATATCTCAAAACTTGTCACGATGCGGTCAGGTTTCTGCTGGAAAAACTGCTTCACCAGGTCAGCGATGGGAAGATCTGGCCTGGGCGGTAGCGCACTGGGCCGCTCAGCGGTTCTCTGGATCGGTGAGATTGGAAGGGACGGTTGTCGCTGCTGTCCTTCCCCCTCGCCGCCCAATGCCGGTGGCACAGGTCCATCTTGGGCTAGGGAAGGAGATTCAGCTGCCTATGGAGAGCTCAATGACAAAGTCTGCCCACGGCCATTGTCTTCCTGCAGAGGCTCGTCCTGGACGTCGTCTTCAAGCGTAATGTCTGGCTGCCGATCAAGAATTGACCTGCCGTGATTGCAGAACGGTATGTCGTCATCATCAATCCTGAAAATCTGTTCATCCGATGCCTCTTTGTAGAGGGCCTTCGCCGACTCATAGTGTCTTTGCGCTACGTCTATTAACTCACGTGCTTCGAGCTGTGCTGCCTTAATTAGTGTTGCTGGCGCGCGAAGGAAGTGGTAACGGGCTCACCTCCATCGTGACATTTGGGGCTTGGTTATCAAAATGTCACATGCATCGATGATGTCGTCAAGCACGTCGGAGGGGACGTGGATTCGGGGTTGAAGTGCGGCTTCCAAAGCTGAGTAGAGCTGCTCCAGGGCTGGAATGTTGGTTCCAGTGCTCCGCTGTGCACGGTAGGTGAATGTGTTCGCACGGTTAGCTGACATAAAGATGCTGTAGCTGTGAGAGCTGTTAGTGAGACGAAGAGTTGACAACGGATATGCCGCGGCTCATGTATCAGGGAGCAAATGCGTGCTGTAGCATTGTGCATTGCAGACGAGACACCAAACAGTAGTGGTCGATGCTTGTTTCAGGATGTTCCAGCATTATAAGCATACAGTGCTCTGAGTGAGCAGCCTTGCGAGCATGTTCTGATCAGTGCCTCGCACCCGGAAGCGAGCGGCGAGAGTATCGACATCTTCTGCCATATGTCGACGAACCCGCCATGCATTCGGCAGGACTTCATCTTCGGACAGATCACTTCAACTTGGTAGCTCCTCCGTCCACAACGATGTCCTGACCCGTAACGAAGCCCGCGTTCACAAGATACACCGCCGCATCAGCAATATCCTTCGGCCGTCCGGCACGGTTGGCGGGATGATCATCCACATCCTAGGAGCATAGCTCGTCAGTCATGTCGACTCGAAAAGCGGACAACACTGTCGAATTGTCTCGCGCAGTTGCTCACCTTGTCTTCATTCAACTGCGCCCACTCCAACCCCTTCTCATCGCCATCCTTACTTTCATGTGCTACCTTGATTCGTCCCGGTGCGATCAGGTTGACGCGGATACCGTGTGGCTGAAGTGATATGCACATACTGTGCATCAGACCGAGCTGACCTGCTTTGGTGGAGGCGTAGCCTTCTTGGTTCGGGTCCGATTGGTACGCTCTGAATGAGCCGATATGGATGATGCACTGGAAGAACTTAGGGGGGGAGAGAGGAAGTGTAGCAGTTGGAAAGACTTACAGGACCTGCATCGCTGTCGGCGTCGTCGTGATTGTTGATAGGTGCGTTCGCGCCGGCGTTCTTCATGTAAGGCAGACAAGCCTGGCTGACGGCAAAGGGGGCCGTGAGGTTGGTTTCGACATATCTGTTCCGGATCAGTACCAGCTGCAATGACCAGAGTAGAGTAAGTCACCCACGCCTGCCACTCCCCAATCGTATCCATATCAAACATCGTCTTCTCATCCTTCCACTTCGGCGCCGCAATACCCCCATTATTGATCAACACATGAATCTCGCCATCCAAAAACTCAGCCGCCTGCTTCACTTGCTTACGAATGTCCTCAACATCTCGCAGATTGCAAATCGCAGAGCCCAGAGCTTTCGAGTCGGTGTACTTCTTCAGGTGAACATGGGTTGTGTGCTTGAGCTCTTCCTCGTCAATGTCGAAGACGAAGACGCGGTAGCCTTTCTCGAGGAAACGGCGTACTAGACATCGCCCAATGCCTCGTGCGCCGCCACTGATGATGGCTGTTTTGTTGTTGTTGCGGTCTGAGTTGGCCATTGTGATGGATTTGTTGCTGTGCGCTCAGCTGGCTGGAGGGTTTGGTCTGCCATTTTATCTACCGTGCTCTTGTGGTTGTACGCGATGTTGACAGACATTGGACGTCATTGTGATTTCGTGCAACCACGCGAACCTGCATGATCGCCAGCAGGGATTAGTGAGTCACGTGTTGACGTGGTCGATAAGTGGTGGTTCTGCCAAATGTTCTGTAGATAGGTAGTCTAGCTTGAGCCTTTTCGAAGCGATGGGGTCGAGATGAGAGTGTGAGTTGATGGAACTATCTATGTTCAACATACAAGATATTGCTACAGCTTGTACGTCGATCGTCTCATCACAGCCAGGACATGGACCGTCACGACCGGCTCCGTTCCCCAGGAGCCTAGTCTTCATTGCAGTACGCAAAGCTTCCGTCGGCGGCAGCGGTACAGACAAAGTTGGAGGAACAGTACCGACGGCGCCTGCGACGTTCTACACCATTCACGCAAGTTTGCTATTGGTCATCATCGTTAGTTCGAATCCGGGCAGGACAAGAGTTTGCAGACGTGACTTACAACGTAGCCGTAGTTCGAGTCACAGACCATACCCCTACCTCTTCGACCTTTTACCTGAGAGCAACTGGTAGGTCCTTGACCTGGGAAGCCACCTGGACGCGCACATCCACGTCAGCAGAATATCAAACCAGATCGTTGATTTGACCTACCTTGTGGGTACATTTCCGTGCAAGTGTCACATGCGCCGACCTGAGCATAGCGCTTTGCAAGGCCGAGCAGGCTGTCGTCTTCAGTGGGTGTACCAATGACGCTGCTCGCGGCCAGGGCGAAGACGGCGAAGAGTACGTTCTTCATGTTGGCAGTGAGGTGTCAGAAGTCTGTCGGCTGTAGTAAATTTGTCGGATATCTTGCAGAAGGTTCTCAGTGATGCGCTGACACCGAAGAGCGTCAGACGGAGCTTTATAGTAACCCGTTGCTGCTTCGCAATCATACCGAGAGGCGCAGTCCGTGACAAGTCAAATGAGAAATATCCCTTTGCACCTTTTGTCGGTCCCAGTCTGTGCGGAGGCCCTGTCTAACTTTTGAACGTCGCTTAACAACCACAGTGTCTAACTGGTCCGGTCTGTCGCTGCATAGCTTGCATAGGCAAATGTGTGAAGGCTATGCAGCTTAAGCCCTTGTTTTGAGGCTGAAACTTCAAAGTTAACTTTGGAGGACCAAATTGCAAAGGGATCGCCTATCCGTGCTTCCGTGGGTCCACTCTGCCCTCTCTTCGAGAGTGCCCGTCACCCATTTAATAATGGCCTTGGCGGAGGGTCACCTACCTTATAATGGCCGTAAATGACCCATTATATGGTCGTTATATAAGGTGTTGCATTATCGGACATTCATTAATATATATAGGGTCATTCTATATACCGTAGAGAGGGATATTAGCTATAGCTTAAGAGGACTAGCTATACTACTAAGAAGCCGGTGTCTTATCCACCTCTTCAATCTTCACTATACCGTTACTATTGCCTACTACATTGTACTTATCTAGCTAATATTAAGGTCGTAGATAAGCTACTATATACTTAGCTTTAAGGGCTTTATCGCGAGTGTTAGGCTCTAGCTATATAAGGCGATATTGTTATAGATCGTCTTCGAAATGTGCATCGTCCGGAGTCGCTAGTAGCTTATTGATATGGCTTAGCTAACGCTACTAAAAGGGGCTTATAAAGTCGGTAATACCGAACTCTAACGTACCGTAGCAACTACTACGGTTAACGGCCTGACGATAATAGTGCTTATAAGGCTAAAAGATCACGATATCGAGCGGCTATAGAAAGTGACTAGTATGCGTAGGTAGGCTAACAACTACAATCTTATACTCGCGGGCGTACTTTAAGAACTAATAGAATACGTACAATCTATAGTTATTGTATACTAGTAATCGCTACTCTATTAGATTATACGGCCGAGACTCCTTTTCGAAATGAACAATCTAAGCAAGAGTAGCATTATTAGTTATATAACCGCTATCGGTTGTTATAACGTAGTATCGATTCGGTAGATCGGTAAACTACGACTCTAGTAGTATTACGCCCTCGACGATTATTATCGGTACGATAGCAACACCCTACGCGGATATATACTCTACTATCGTGATATGCTTACGATTAAGCTCGCTCGCTATCTAGTAACGGCTCTTTAGATCTATAGTAAGGATATATTCGGTACTACCGATACTAATACGGAAGCTACTTTCGTCAAAGCTCTAGGTATTAATCGACTTAATATCGTACTTAGCAATCACCCTATTTAGCTTATTAAACTAGTCTCGAATACGGATTAGATTATAGGCCTATCGTAACATTAGAATGTAGTAATAACACCTTTAATATCGAACGCGTACGTACCTCCTTCCGCGTAACCTTAATAGGCTTGGTCTTCTTTAGCTTGATACTATGCTTCTTATTAAGATATAGCATCTTAAAGGGAGTCAACAATTAGGAAGTGATCTAGTAGCCTAAGGTATCTACAATAACTTAGCTTATAGGGAGATACCTTCTCTCCTCTTTAGCTTAGATAGACATCTAATATAATTAACATATTAGTTCCTAATATATTGCTATATACTCGTGCTATTAGTTAGTTGAAGATTGATCTCTTACTCCACTCCGCTACTATCTACCCGTACCTATTTAATAGGTTATAAGCCCGGGTTTATATAGGAATAAGAGCAACCTATATTAGTATAGGTTACTTATATCCCTTACTATCGTAGCAGAAAACATCTAGGAATCAGAAGTCTACCCCGTCTATCCTATTAAGGAGCTTAGTTCAATACTAAGTAATAGGTAACCTAGACAAGGACTCTATACGGCTTACTTAAAGCTAATACCTTAAAGATACTCTATAGGCAGAACTACATCGAGATACTATTAAGAAGGACTTCAAGTAAGTCATTTGAAGCTCTACTAGGAGAGACAGACCTATGTCCTAGCCCCGAGACCTTATACCGCTCCTTCTTTACTTTACTAAGCAGGCCTTAGTATCTATACCTACGAACTTTCCTATTCTATACTAGAAGCCTTAGTAGGATCTGAGCCACTACCTTCGAACATACACACCTTGTTTCATTATATCCAATTTATTATAGATTTATACTAAGAGAAGATAGAGGAGAAGGGAGGCAAAATCCCAATTCTTAGGAGGGATAATTAGAAGAGATAGTTTAACCTTTAGAGATATAAGATAGAGAGCCAATTAGCATTCTTTACAATTAATAACCTAATAGAAGTGTCTTTTAACAACATTAAGGGCAAGACTCTAAAACTCTAAGAAGAGGCTATAACTAAAGAGATCCTTAATACGCTAATATAGACAAGATATAATGTAGTATACAACTTTAGTATCCTTAGTAGAATTATAGAAGAAGATGAATTTGAGCTTAAGGGCTTATATAAATCTAGAAGAGCTACTAAGAAGTAGGTTTATCTCTAGAACAAGTATAGCCAGGTGCTACTAACCTATATACATAAGCTTATAAAGCAATTTGTGACCTTTAAGATAAGTAAAGAGTTCACTATTAGATCTATATAGACACACCTAGTTTCTCTTAGAAAAAGGATTGCTAATATTGACCTAGAGGGTCAGTATTATAGGAAAGCTAATATAAGGATGACCTAGCTCTTAAGCTTACTACTACCTAACTACTATATAGCTAGGGATACTATTATAGCTTAGCTAAAGATAGATTATAAAAGGACCTTAAAGATTCTTAAAGCTTAAGAAGCTAGATTAGATCCCTCTAAGGCTAAGTATAGTATAATAGCTACCTAGGTCAAGCCCTTAGGTCTAGTAAGACTACTCTCCTACCTTCTCTATAAGAAGGATCATCTAATCAAGGACTGCCCTAGTCTACCTAAGGCAAGAAAGGTCCTTAGATCTTATTCCTAACTACTATCTTCCTAGAATATAATATATATTAAGAAGAAGAGAACTCTACTACCTACTTTAAGGAGGACACTAAGAGAGAAGTCCTCTATAGAAGAACTTAAGAAAATAGTAAAGAAACTCAGCTCTAATATACTGTCACTCTAGAAGAACTAGGCCTAGTCTTATACCTCTAAAGCAAAGAAGACTAAAAAAGGGTTTTCCGCCTAAGAGTCACGTGACTTATGCAGCTTATCCCTAGAGACAATTTCTGATAAGAATGAGTACAATGAAGTGGCTTACTCAACTATAGAAGTCTAAGGCAAGTTCCTCTCGTTAGAGTGGTTACTTAACTCCTATACTTTATCTATATAACTGACTAAAGCTACCTCTTTAGATCTATAACTCCCTTAATAAGGAAGAAATAGATTAAAGAGGGAGGTAGGTTTTTATTGGCCACTTATATTAGGAATGTAGAGATGAGTAGGAGAGCTAGTAGAAAAGTTGTTTTAGAAGATGTCCTACTTATACCTAAGCTAGGAGTAAACCTGGTTTTATAGAACTAGTTTAGTAAGTAGTTTGGTGTTCAACCTCTATTATTTTCTCTTATTTCCCCCTCTAGTAAGACTGTTGTCTAGACAAAGCTCCTTAGGGGGGTTCTATTCATTAATAAGATTTCTCCTCTCCTATAAGAACGGGCACATTACTCATTATGTGCACTACTAATAGAGAATGCCTTTGTGACTACTTAATTAGAGACCGACCTAAAGTAGTAGGAGCTTTAGTATAGAAGATTTGTATACTTTGGGAAGAATTTGCTCTAGAATCTTTATAAGGTAATAGACTTAAGAGAACCTATTCCTATCCCTAAGGATAGCTTTTACTAGTGTAGAGTATGTTCAATAGCAAAGATGAAGAAGTACAAAGGCAAAGTTATAGAGAGAAGACCTAAAAGACTTGCCCTTATATCTATTGACATATATGGCCTACTACTAATCTCAAGACTAGGATTCAAATACTAGCTTAAGATTGTTAACAACTTCTCTAGGAAGAAGTGGACCTTTGCTCTTAGGAAAAGAGAAGATGCTCCAGTTACTCTCTAGAACTAGAAGATCAAAGTAGAGAGGAAATCATTAGCGTAGCTAAAAGCAGTAAGACTTAACAATATAAAAGAACTTATTATATTAGTAAAGTAGTAGGAGAAGGATTTAGGGATTAGGCTCGAGCCGACTAAGGTATATAACTCTCTACAGAATAGACTAGTTAAGAGGTCAATATAAACCTTAGAGGACTCTATAAGGGCAATGCTTAAAGAGGCTAAAATGCCTGTTAAATTTTGGCCTAAAGTACTAGAGGCCCAAACTTATATAAGGAACAAACTACTAAATAGCCTAGATTACGATAGGTTTAAGGTTTTACTAGATAAGGCTTTTGATAGTATTAAACCGACTATTAACTATTTGAAAGTTTGGAGATATTAAGCTGTTGTCTATATAGACATAAGATCCTAACCTTAATAGGTAAGAAGTGACAAGCTAATAAATAGGGGTAAAGAAGTAGTGTTTATTAGGTATGTTAAAAACATAGCTAAAGCCTAACTCTTTTAGGAACTAGGCATAAGAGCTATGAAACAACACATATATAGACTTCTTTAAGGACTAGCCTAGAGGTAATATAGGTCTTAATGTTCTAACATTAAATCTACTAAGTAGTATACTAGCTAGGAAGCCCTTAGGAAGGCCGAGGAAAAACGTATCCTTAGGACAATCTACCTACTATTTAGGCGTCTATTAGAGCACCCCCGAAATAGATCAGCTAATTAAGAGCCCTAAAGTCGCTCAGCCGAGAAAGCTGTTTGTACAACTTCCCTAGCCTCCGGAGAACGTAGGGGAATTTCAGAAAATCGATCAGCTAATTGAGAGAAGCTCCCTAGATCCCTAGGAAATAGACGTTACTAGGTCACAAGTGACGGTCCCTAAATCATCCCTTAGAAAGAGAAAGGCTGACTATGATGTTAAGGGCTATTACGGGTAGCCCGCGACCCCCTACTATAGCTACGTCGGCCCGGCTAAACCGCGGACCTTCTATATCGGGTTAGCGCGGCTTAGCTTTACTTTATAACTTCGCCGCACCTCGCGCTCCTCTTTCGTAGCTTCGTAGAACAATAACTATCTCGTTCGGACCCTATAGTACGCGCGCCCTTATAGTTTGTTCTACTACCCTACCTAGATCGCGGATCTAGGTAAGGGACACGTAATAATAGGAATAGACAGAACCGTAGAACTCGAGAACGCGTAGAGTCGTATTAGAACATAGAATACGGTAAGGCGTATAGCGCGTAGATACCTAGAGAACGTAACGCGGCGATATTATTAGTAGGTAGTCGCGCGCTCGTAGATAGTTAGGATATAGGCACCGTTACGCCTCCCCCGAACCTAGACAATATAACTTTATAAATAGCGAACGGCGGCATACTACCGCTACCTAAGCCTAAGGGCAAAAGCAAGTAGCGTATATCTCTTTTCCCCGACCTCTCCTCTTTTCCTTAGAGTTAGATATAGGACGACAACCGGCGGGTTATAGTAGACACCGGTGTCGCGCTATAATAAGAGATTAATAAAGCTTACTAGAAGGCCTTCGAGTAAGAAGAAGGTAGTAAGATTGACTTTATAGAACTGTTCGAGTTTAAGCTCGAAGAGAACCTAGGCGGCGACCTAGACGAGGTGTATCTATTACTCGACGAGGTAGAACACATTCTTGTATCCGAATACTAGAATGTCACCCTAGACAACCTTACGACCCTTATATCCTAACACCTAAAGACTACCTACGACTTCGTACTAGAAGTAGTTAATACGGCGATTACTAAGGGTAGACAACTCGATATAATAGAGCGAGCTAACGACCTCTAGAACACCTAGTACACTACGCTATATACCGAATACGACCGTATCTATAAGATGCTACGAAGTGAAGAGCTTGTTATATAGAAAATGGTAGCAGATCTTAAGAGTAAGAAGGATTACGACCTAGCTAAGTTATAAGAGCTAGAGAAGAAATATAAGGAAGCTAACAACCTATATAAGTAGTTTAGCGAGATCTACGAGAAGGAGAAGAAGAAGGCACAAGATACTAAGGTGAAGAACTAGGCCCTATAACAAGAAGTCGATAACCTAAAGGCTCGGCTTAAGGTAGGAGATACTATATAGAACGGAGGTAGGGGCCGCTTAGGCCGCCGACCCTCTCGTTCCCGCCTATACGAGACCTTACTCGAGTAGCTATTACGTAGGTATCGCGAAGCTACTAGTAGAGGTAGCGGTGGCGGTAGTAGTAATAACGATAGAGACGACTATGACCGTAGTAATAATAGCCGAGGACGTAATAACGACCGTCTGCGACTAGGACCTAATAATAGTCGTGACTCGAGAATACGTAACACCCGTACCTAGACACTACTAGTTGACCTTCTAGAACGTCTCTTTACTATTAACCGTACCCTTACTCGCGGCATAGAGATCGGTAAGGGTGTGCCTAACCCTAAGCACTTTAAGAACGATAATGACCCTAATTTCGACAGCTAGTATAGCAGTGTTCTCCTAAAGCTAACTATAGTAACCTTCTATACTAAGGCAGATAGTCTACGCTTCGTATATAGGTAGACGTAAGGTAATCCTTAGCGAAGCATTAAGCCGAGGATCCCTATGCCTAGATAGTAGTCCTTTAACGAGTTTAAGACTAGAGAAGAGTTGTTAGATTAGATAACACGCTAATATAGTATACGTAATAAAGGAACTAAGGCTATAGTTAACATTACTCCCTATAAGCAAGAACAAGGCGAAACCTTTATAGCCTTCTATATACGCTACTCGAAGTTACGCGCCTAGATATTATAGACCGATAAGACCGAGCTTATACTATTCCGTAACCGACTAAACCGTAAGTACTTTATTAAGACCTTCGGCGACCGCGAAGTCGACCGCCGCCTAGATAGTATATAAGACGTTATCGAGGAGTACACCGTACTAGACAAGAGCTTCTACGAGACAGATCGACTATACCCGTAGAAGGAGCGCCCCCGTAGTAATAGTAACTCGAACGGTAATAGCGGCTAGAATAACTAGAATAACGGTAACGTAGTTACTAGTACCGCTACCGGTATAGTAGGTGCCTTAGTATAGCGCCTACTATAGTACGCTAGTACTAAGAAGAAGGAGGATCTGCCGATATATCTATAGAACCTACCTACGCTTAACCGTAAGTAGCGCGAAGACCTTAAGAAGTAGGGTAAGTGCTACCGCTACCGTATAGGTTCTTACGTATCGACTAACCCTAAATGCCTAATATATAGGTACGATAGCGACTATCGCCTACCGCGTCTACGTAATACTACGCCGAATCCGAACGTAAACCTTAGTTCCCTAGTCGCCGATCCGTAGTAGGGAAATAGTACGACCGCTACCTAAGCGTAGTAGATAGCGGTCACCCGAAGTTCCTAGGACAGAAAGAGTATAAGATTGAGAGACACGGAATGTAAGAGACGGTAATAGACTATAGTAAGGAGCTTAAGATATCGGTATACGCACTAGATAAATAATAGCTAGCTATATACCCTTATATATTATTACCCGTAATAATATAATATAGAAAGGCTCGAGGCCTTATAGATTCTGCTTCTACCTCTCTCTTTCTTAACTAGAAATTTATACGTAAATACACAATACCCCTAATCCCTTTGACGCAAAGCCGACGACTAATACTAGGAGATAGAACGGCTACTACACGGCAGATTATATACGCGGCCCTTATAGACGTAGTTATCGGCGATTATTACGAGCAAATGTTATACTACGTTACCGACCTCAAATATAATATCGTCTTTAGCCTACCGTAGCTTATAGCGTATAACCTAAACATCTTCTAGGAGATAGGCGAGGTAGTATTTAGATCGGATTACTGCTTTAGTTACTATCTATAGAATAAGATATCGATAATAGTATAATCCCTAAACTACCGCGAGAAGAAGAAGGAGGCACTAGTACGGTACGGACTAGAGCCCTTTACTAGAGAAGTAGCGAGCTTTATAGTAGGAGGGGCAGAGCTTAACGTCTCATTATATGACCTAGAAGATATAGACGATAAAGAAGTAGACTACTAGGGCGTTTCTTAACGCGCGTAGGAAATGGACGCGTACCGGCCTAGGGCTAAGTACTTCTATATTATGCCTACTAGGCGTAAGAGCGACGGCGGAGAGCTTAAGCTAAGTGTAATAGCTACTAATAATCTAGACCAATTCTTAAATAAGTAGTTTTGTTAAGATGTAGCATCTCAAAGGGAGTCAACAATCAGGAAGTGATCTGGCAGCCTGAGGCATCCACAATGACTCAGCTTATAGGGAGATACCTTCTCTCCCCTTTAGCTTGGATAGACATCTAACACAATCAACATATTGGTTCCTGATATATTGCTGCATGCTCGTGCTATTAGTCAGTTGAAGATTGATCTCTTACTCCACTCCGCTGCCATCTACCCGTACCTGTTCATCAGGTTATGAGCCCGGGTTTGTGCAGGAATAAGAGCAACCTATATCAGTACAGGTTACTTGTATCCCTTGCTATCGTAGCAGAAAACATCTGGGAATCAGAAGTCTACCCCGTCTATCCTATCAAGGAGCTTAGTTCGATACTAAGTGATAGGTAACCCAGACAAGGACTCTGTGCGGCTTACTCAAAGCCAATACCTTGAAGATACTCTGTAGGCAGAACTGCATCGAGATACTATCAAGAAGGACTTCAAGTAAGTCATTTGAAGCTCTGCTAGGAGAGACAGACCTGTGTCCTAGCCTCGAGACCTCACACCGCTCCTTCTTTACTTTACCAAGCAGGCCTTGGTATCCACACCTACGAACTTTCCCATTCTACACCAGAAGCCTCAGCAGGATCTGAGCCACCACCTTGGAACATACACACCTTGTTTCATTACATCCAATTTATTATGGATTCATACCAAGAGAAGACAGAGGAGAAGGGAGGCAAAATCCCAATTCTTGGGAGGGACAATTGGAAGAGATGGTTCAACCTTCAGAGATACAAGATGGAGAGCCAATCAGCATTCTTTGCAATTGATGACCTAATGGAAGTGTCTTTTGACAACATCAAGGGCAAGACTCTGAAACTCCAAGAAGAGGCTACAACCAAAGAGATCCTCAATACGCCAACATGGACAAGACACAATGCAGTATGCAACTTCAGTATCCTTAGTAGGATCACAGAAGAAGATGAATTTGAGCTTGAGGGCTCATGTGAATCTGGAAGAGCTGCTGAGAAGTGGGTGTATCTCTGGAACAAGTATAGCCAGGTGCTACCAACCCATGCACATGAGCTCACAAAGCAATTTGTGACCTTTGAGATGAGTGAAGAGTTCACCATCAGATCTGCATGGACACACCTGGTTTCTCTTGGAAAAAGGATTGCTGATGTTGACCCAGAGGGTCAGCATTACAGGAAAGCTGATGTGAGGATGACCCAGCTCTTAAGCTCACTGCCACCTGACTACCATGTAGCCAGGGATACTATCATGGCTCAGCCAAAGATGGATCATGAAAGGACCTTAAAGATCCTTGAAGCTCAAGAAGCCAGGTTGGATCCCTCTAAGGCTGAGTATGGCATGGCAGCCACCTGGGTCAAGCCCTCAGGTCTAGCAAGACCACTCTCCTGCCTTCTCTGTGAGAAGGATCATCTGATCAAGGACTGCCCTAGTTTGCCTGAGGCAAGAAAGGTCCTTAGATCTCATTCCCAACCACCATCTTCCCAGAATACAACACATGTCAAGAAGAAGAGAACTCCACCACCCACTTCAAGGAGGACACCAAGAGAGAAGTCCTCTATGGAAGAACTTAAGAAAATGGTGAAGAAACTCAGCTCTGACATGCTGTCACTCCAGAAGAACCAGGCCCAGTCTTATACCTCTAAAGCAAAGAAGACTGGAAAAGGTTTCTCCGCCCAAGAGTCACTATGCAGCTCATCCCCAGAGACAATGTCTGATGATGATGAGTATGATGAAGTGGCTCACTCAACTGCAGAAGTCCAAGGCAAGTTCCCCTCGTCAGAGTGGTTACTTGACTCCTGTGCTTCATCCCATATGACTGACCAAAGCTGCCTCTTTAGATCTATGACTCCCTTGACAAGGAAGAAATGGATCAAAGTGGGAGGTGGGTTTTTATTGGCCACTCATATTGGGAATGCAGAGATGAGTGGGAGAGCTGGCAGAAAAGTTGTTTTGGAAGATGTCCTGCTTGTACCCAAGCTAGGAGTGAACCTGGTTTCATGGAACCAGTTTAGCAAGCAGTTTGGTGTGCAACCTCCATCATTTTCTCTTGTTTCCCCCTCTGGTGAGACTGTTGTCCAGACAAAGCTCCTTGGGGGGGTTCCATTCATTGATGAGATTTCTCCTCTCCTACAAGAACGGGCACATTACTCATCATGTGCACCACCAATGGAGAATGCCTTTGTGACTGCTCAATCAGAGACCGACCTGAAGCAGTGGGAGCTTTGGCATAGAAGATTTGCACACTTTGGGAAGAATTTGCTCCAGAATCTTCACAAGGTAACAGACTTGAAAGAACCCATTCCTATCCCTAAGGATGGCTTTCACCAGTGCAGAGTATGCTCAATAGCAAAGATGAAGAAGTACAAAGGCAAAGTTACAGAGAGAAGACCTGAAAGACTTGCCCTTGTATCTATTGACATATGTGGCCCACTACCAATCTCAAGACTAGGATTCAAATACTGGCTTGAGATTGTTGACAACTTCTCTAGGAAGAAGTGGACCTTTCCTCTTAGGAAAAGAGAAGATGCTCCAGTTGCTCTCCAGAATTGGAAGATCAAAGCAGAGAGGAAATCATCAGCGCAGCTGAAAGCAGTAAGACTTGACAATGCAAAAGAACTTATTGCATTAGTGAAGCAGTGGGAGAAGGATTTGGGGATTGGGCTCGAGCCGACTGAGGCATACAACTCTCTACAGAATGGACCAGTTGAGAGGTCAATACAAACCTCAGAGGACTCTATAAGGGCAATGCTTGAAGAGGCTAAGATGCCGGTTGAATTTTGGCCTGAAGCACTAGAGGCCCAAACTTATATGAGGAACAAACTGCCAAATGGCCCAGATTACGATGGGTTCAAGGTTTCACCAGATGAGGCTTTTGATGGTATCAAACCGACCATCAACCATTTGAAAGTTTGGGGATGCAAAGCTGTTGTCTATATGGACACAAGATCCCAACCTCAATGGGCAAGAAGTGACAAGCTAATGAATAGGGGTAAAGAAGCAGTGTTTATTGGGTATGTTGAAAACACAGCTAAAGCCTGGCTCTTTTGGGAACCAGACATGAGAGCTGTTAAACAACACACACATGCAGACTTCTTTGAGGACCAGCCTGGAGGTGATATGGGTCTCAATGTTCCAACATTGAATCTACCAAGCAGTGCACCAGCTAGGAAGCCCTTAGGAAGGCCGAGGAAGAACGTATCCTTAGGACAATCTACCTACCATTCAGGCGTCCATCAGAGCCCCCCCGAAATAGATCAGCCAATTGAGAGCCCTAAAGTCGCTCAGCCGAGAAAGCTGTTTGTGCAACTTCCCCAGCCTCCGGAGAACGTAGGGGAATTTCAGAAAATCGATCAGCCAATTGAGAGAAGCTCCCTAGATCCCCAGGAAATAGACGTTACCAGGTCACAAGTGACGGTCCCTAAATCATCCCTTGGAAAGAGAAAGGCTGACTATGATGTTGAGGGCTATGACATGAAACAGAAAGCCCCAAGATCCATAGTCCCTAAGCCCGAACTAACCACTGAAGTGGGAGAAGCAATGGACCTCTCAGAGAACCTTGCTGCTTTTCACCAAGCTTTCTTTGCAGCCATGCAATCAGTGGACAGTTCAATACCATGGGATAGCGAATTCCTGGAAGAAGTTGAGGAAATGGCCTTTGCAGCAACTGTAGAAGCCATTGCATACAAGCAAGAGGTCCCAATTCCAAAATCCTACAAGGATGCTGTGAATGACAAGAAATGGGGACATCTTTGGAAGGAAGCAATCCAAAAGGAACTAGATGCTCTACAGAGTAACAACACCTGGGAAAATTCTGTTCCACCAAAAGGAGCAAATCTGGTTACATCAAGATGGGTCTTTGATATTAAGAGAAGCATTAGTGGAGCTATTGAAAAGTGCAAGGCTAGACTAGTTGCAAGGGGCTTCTCACAGAAGTTTGGTGTTGACTTTATGGAGACATTTGCACCTACAGTAAGACAGGACACCCTTAGGGTGTTTATGGCTATTGTGTGTAAGAAGGATCTTCATCTTCACCAAGTGGATGTGAACAATGCATTCACAGAAAGCACCCTCCATGAAGACATCTTCATGTTACCACCACCAGGAGTTGAGCTTCCACCAAACATGGTGTTCAAAATCCTCAAAAGCTTGTATGGACTTAAGCAAGCAGCTAGAGATTGGAATCAACTCTGTGTGTCAAAGCTCAGAGAGATTGGATTCACACAGTCAGAAGTGGATCCATGCCTACTTATCCATAAGAAGAGGGAGATCATAATCCTTATACATGTGGATGACATTCCAATTGCTGCACCAAAGTTGACAGATGTTCTCTGGTTCAAAAGAGAACTTGGCAAGATCTTCAAGATCAAAGATCTAGGTGAACCTGAAAAGATCCTTGGCATGAGAGTCACAAGGGACAGGAAGAGAGGAATCCTGAAACTTGACCAAGGACACTTTGTTAGGGACAGCCTAGCCAAGATGGGAATGAACCATGAGAAGGCAGCACCTACACACTCACCCATGGACAGCTATGAGGCCCTCAAACCTTCAAGCCACATGGATGAGAGGTGTGACAAGGCAGAGTACCAGAGTATTAATGGTACTTGGATGTGGCCAGCAACAATCACAAGGCCAGACATTGCTTTTGCCCTAGGAAGGATGAGCTCATTTGTGAGTGACCCATCCACCTACCACATGAAGGCTTTGAAGAAGATCACTAGGTACCTAAGATCATACCCTGATCTAGGACTTCAGTTCTCAAAGTCTGGAAAAGGACACCTTATTGGATACTGTGATTCTGATTATGCAATGGACAAAGCAGACAGAGTCTCAATCCTTGGGTATGTCTTCTTCCTCTGTGGGGCACCAGTTTCTTGGATGAGCAAGAAGCAAAAGTCTGTAGCAACATCCACAATGGAGGCTGAATACATGGCTATGAATGCATGTGCGAAGCAGTCCCAATTCCTAGCTTCACTGCTGAGGGAAATGGATTGTCCAGAGTTAGTGGGAGACTGTTCCCATCAACCAAGAATCACTGGAAACCAGGAGACTGTATCAAATTTGAGACCAGTCCAATTAAGAGGTGACAATCAAGCTGCCCTCACCCTAGTGAAAGATGCACATGTTCATGACAAGTCGAAGCACATTGACATTGCCTATAACGCTGTTAGGAAACTTTGGTGGAGGAGGCTTATTGCTGTTGAGTACACCCCAACCTCTGAGATGGTTGCAGACGGGTTTACAAAACCAAAGACTGGTCCACACTTCCAGAGGTTTGTAAGCCAGCTGAACCTGTCATAAAAAGGTCCAAGTACTATTGACAGGAAGTGAGCAGACTGTAACCTCCCATACGAGATGAGTGGGAGTGTTAAGATGTAGCATCTCAAAGGGAGTCAACAATCAGGAAGTGATCTGGCAGCCTGAGGCATCCACAATGACTCAGCTTGTAGGGAGATACCTTCTCTCCCCTTTAGCTTAGATAGACATCTAACACAATCAACATATTGGTTCCTGATATATTGCTATATACTCGTGCTATTAGTCAGTTGAAGATTGATCTCTTACTCTACTCCGCTGCCATCTACCCGTACCTGTTTAACAAGTTTAATTATAACCCGAAGGAGAAGTTACCGCCGATATACTACGATATTACGGACGCTTTCTTAGCTAAGGAGTCTAAAGGACTCCTACCTTACCGACTAGGCATAGATTATGAGATTCACATTAAGCCTAATAGTCTATAGGAGCTACTATACCGTAAGCCCTACGGCCTAGCTAAGAAGGAGAACGAGGTAGTTAAGAAATAGCTAGACGAGTAAACATCTAAAGGGAAGGTATAGAAAGTAGGGCAAAAGACGAGCTAGTCTCCTATACTAGTACTAGTAGTACCTAAGCCTAGAGGTAGGCTACGTGTTTATATCGACTATAGAGGATTAAATACGATCACTATTAAGAACCGGTATCCAATTCCCTTAATATAAGAGACGCTTAACCGTATATACGGCAAGAAGTACTTTACGAAGCTAGACATTATAGTAGCCTTTAACAAGTTACGGATAGCTAAAGGGCACGAGTAGTTAACGGCGTTTACGACACGATACGGTATCTACGAGTATCTAGTACTGCTATTCGGCTTATATAACGGACTAGCATCGTTCTAATTCTATACTAACAAGGTCTTATAAGAATACCTAGACGACTTTATATTGGCCTACCTAGATAACGTACTTATCTTTAGTGACACCTTAGAGGAGCATATTGAACACGTGCGGAAGGTTCTTACTAAGCTACGCGATATAGGACTTATAGTAGACATCGACAAAAGCGAATTCTACTAATAGAAGGTGAGGTATCTTAGGCTAATTATAACCCCTAACGGCATCGAGATAGACCCTAAGAAACTCGAAGATATTTAGATATAGGAAGCTCCTAAGAACCTGAAAGATGTCTAGGCCTTCCTTAGATTTACTAACTTCTATAGGCGGTTTATCGAAGCATTTTCGCGTATAGCTACTCCTCTTACAAACCTAACTAAGTCGGACGGACTAAGCAATTATAAGAACAGAAGGATTCAATAGTCACTAGATTACTAACGAGCCTTTAACAATTTGAAAGCTACGTTTAGCAAAGCCGGTATGCTCGTACATTATATACTAGGTAGGGAAACGGTAGTAGAGACAGATTCTTTAGATTTTATAAACGCCGGCGTACTTTCGTAGTATAACGAGAAGGGTGTGCTACATCCTATAGCCTTCTACTCGAAGAAGTTGAGTCTATAGGAGTGCAATTATGAAATCTATAATAAGGAACTATTAGCTATTATAAAGGCTTTTAAGGAATAGAGACCCGAGCTCGCCTACGAAGTAGATAATAAGGACTTATAGCTAGTCAAGATTTATACCGACTATAAGAACCTAGAATACTTTATAAAGACAAAGTAGCTAAATCGGCGACAAGCGCGTTAGGCTAAGTTCTTATTATAGTTCAACTTTAAGATAATATACCGTCTAGGACTTTAAGGTACAAAGCTAGACAGCCTAACGAGACGTAGCTAGGACCTTCCGTAGGGGGTAGACGACCCTCGGAACTAGTATTATTAGACATTGCTACCTCCTAAGCGATTCCTTAAGATCGCCTTACTATAGGTAATAGTAGAAGATGCGCCGGAAGAAGAGAAACTAGTATAGCTAGACCCTAAAGCTAAAGAGTTTATGCCTATAGAACGAGATGCGCCTACTAAATAACCGGCGACGCGTAAAAGTCAACGGGAAGCCGAACTCGAGTATCGAATGTCGACGGCGTACGTAACCAATAACGAGCTTAAGACCGCGATCAAGGACCTATAGAAAGACCGTACTCCTACACTACTATAGAGAGCGAAGATTCACCTAGTATACTACAAAGTAGATAGCGACCTACTATATATTCGAAATCAATACGACGGCTAGAGCTTATAGGTACTAAATGACTAAGCCTTATAGACTAGGATAATCAAGATAAACTATAACGCTCTAGTAGTAGGCTATCTAGGACGAGCTCGTACTTATGAACTCGTAGCACGTAAATTCTACTAGCCTAGATTAGCGAGATCCGTACGTAGATATACCGCGAATTGCCGTACCTACCGTATAACAAAATCTCTACACTCCTAGCTACTAGGATTATTATAGCCACTTCCTATTCTAGATCGGCCTTAGAAACACATTATAGTCGACTTCGTTATCGGACTCCTAGATAGTACTCTTAACGGTATAGTCTATAATAACATTATGACCGTTACTAATAGGCTTACTAAGGAAGTCGAGCTGATCCCTATTAGCGTAATAATAGTATAGAATACGGCAAGGCTTTTCCTTAAATATATATTCTATCGGCGCGGGTTTCCTAATACTATTATATTAGACCGTAGCAAGTAGTAGGTTACTACCTTCTAGAAGAAACTCTATAAGATGCTCCGTACAAATCGTAAGCTAAGTTCTTCGTATTACCTAGAAACTAATAGACAGTCAGAACGTACTAACTAGGCGATAGAACAGTATCTTCGTATGTTTACTAATAAGGTATAGGATGACTAGGTAGAATAGCTATACCTTCCTCAGTTCACGATTAATAATTACCTATCTAAGACTACTAGTATATCGCCGTTCTACGCTACCTTAGGCTATAACCCTAAGTTTATAGAGCGAGTTGACCTAAACGCTAGAAAGGAGGGAGGACTGACCACTCTCTAGCGACTAGATCGCGATTAGTAGAAACCTTTATACGTTGAATTTACGAGCTTTATAAGTACCTTTAAGAGAATATACGAATATTATAAGCTCTCTAAGTAGAAGTAGTAAACCGCTACCGAAGCATTCCTCTAGACTATAAGGTAGGTGATTAGGTGTATCTTAGTACTAAGAACATCCGTACGACTCGACTATCTAAGAAGCTGGACAGGAAATATGCCGGCCCTTACTAGATCACGGAAGTTATACCGGCTAGACTCTCTTATTGACTGAAACTATTAGACGCTCTAGTAGGACTTAATAACTGCTTCTATACCTCACTACTATAACGAGCCGACCACCCCGATTTCCTACTACTTAAAGGGCAGTATCTAGCGCCGCTACTACTAATAAGTATCGAACCTAACACTACCGAGGCTAATATAGCAGCCGATGTAGTAGTAGCACCTACGCATATATACGAGGTAGGAAAGATCCTTGATATATATACCCGTAAGCGGGTAGGTAAGGTGAAGAAGGGGCATAAGCGTAAGGTAGATATATAGTATAAGGTGAAATAGGCTAGATATTAGAACGAGGAGGATAGTAAGACCTAGTAACCTATAGAGGACATACTTAAACACGCGGCCGCCGCTATTATAGACTTTTACTATAACCGGCCAGAGTTGTCTATACCTATAGGCTTCGTAGCTCTATCTAACTAGTCCCTACTAGCTACTAAGGTGCTCGGGCTTAATACGATTAGGGTTATTCCGAAAGACACCGTTACGAATAAGTCGCCTCGAGCCTTACCTCTAACAGAATCTACTCCGTATATATTCGATACTCGAGTAGAGCCTATAGAGCCTATAATAATACCTAACTTTAGTTATAAGGACTATACGCGAGTGCTAGCCGAAGATAGACTTAGGTCTAGGGCAAGCTAGCTAACTAGGCAATATGTTTCTCGAAGGAAGCCGGTCGAGGATAGTCTTAATAGAGCGAATGTGATGTTATTAGATAACGGTAGCGTACTAGAGGATAATTAGGCGTTCGCGCGATTATAGAGCTCGATAGGTAAGTAGCCTTATAAGGTAGATAACGCTTAGAGGACTAAGGCGTGTTTTAGGAGGGGGGGTACTATTACGGGCAGCCCGCGACCCCCTACTATAGCTACGTCGGCCCGGCTAAACCGCGGACCTTCCGTATCGGGTTAGCGCGGCTTGGCTTTACTTTATAACTTCGCCGCGCCTCGCGCTCCTCTTTCGTAGCTTCGTAAAACAACAACTATCTCGTTTAGACCCTATAGTACGCGCGCCCTTATAAGGGCTATAATATGAAACAGAAAGCCCCAAAACCTATAGTCCCTAAGCCCGAACTAACTACTAAACTAGGAGAAGTAATAGATCTCTTAGAGAACCTTACTGCTTTTTACTAAGCTTTCTTTATAGCTATATAATTAGTAGACAGTTCAATACTATAGGATAGCGAATTCCTAGAAGAAGTTAAGGAAATGGCCTTTATAGTAACTATAGAAGCTATTATATACAAGTAAGAGGTCCTAATTCCAAAATCCTATAAGGATGCTATAAATAATAAGAAATAGGGACATCTTTAGAAGGAAGTGATGAATAGGTACGGGTGGATAGTAGCGGAGTAGAGTAAGAGATCAATCTTCAACTGACTAATAGCACGAGTATATAGCAATATATCAGGAACTAATATATTGATTGTGTTGGATGTCTATCTAAGCTAAAGGGGAGAGAAGGTATCTCCCTATAAGCTGAGTCATCGTAGATACCTTAGGCTACTAGATCACTTCCTGATTATTGACTCCCTTTGAGATACTACATCTTAACACTCCTACTCATCTCGTATAGGAGGTTATAGTCTGCTTACTTCCTATCAATAGTACTTAGACCTTTTTATAACAGGTTTAGCTAGCTTATAAACCTCTAGAAGTATAGACTAGTCTTTGGTTTTGCAAACCCGTCTATAACTATCTTAGAGGTTAGGGTGTACTTAACAGCAATAAGCCTCCTCTACCAAAGTTTCCTATTAGCGTTATAGGCAATGTCAATATGCTTCGACTTGTCATAAACATGTACATCTTTCACTAGGGTGAGGGTAGCTTGATTGTCACCTCTTAATTGGACTGGTCTCAAATTTGATACAGTCTCCTGGTTTCTAGTGATTCTTGGTTGATAGGAACAGTCTCCTACTAACTCTAGACAATCCATTTCCCTTAGTAGTGAAGCTAGGAATTGGGACTGCTTCGCATATACATTTATAGCTATGTATTCAGCCTCCATTGTGGATGTTGCTACAGACTTTTGCTTCTTGCTCATCCAAGAAACTGGTGCCCTACAGAGGAAGAAGACATACCTAAGGATTAAGACTCTGTCTGCTTTGTCCATTGTATAATCAGAATCACAGTATCTAATAAGGTGTCCTTTTCTAGACTTTGAGAACTAAAGTCCTAGATTAGGGTATAATCTTAGGTACCTAGTGATCTTCTTCAAAGCCTTCATATAGTAGGTGGATAGGTCACTTATAAATAAGCTCATCCTTCCTAGGGCAAAAGCAATGTCTAGCCTTATAATTGTTGCTAGCTACATCTAAGTACTATTGATACTCTAGTACTCTGCCTTGTTATACCTCTTATCTATATAGCTTAAAGGTTTAAGGGCCTTATAGCTGTCTATAGGTAAGTATATAGGTGCTGCCTTCTTATAGTTCATTCCTATCTTAGCTAGGCTATCCCTAATAAAGTGTCCTTAGTTAAGTTTTAGGTTTCCTCTCTTCCTGTCCCTTATAACTCTTATACTAAGGATCTTTTTAGGTTCACCTAGATCTTCGATCTTGAAGATCTTACTAAGTTCTCTTTTGAACTAGAGAACATCTATTAACCTTAGTATAGCAATTGGAATGTCATCCACATATATAAGGATTATAATCTCCCTCTTTTTATAGATAAGTAGGTATAGATCTACTTCTGACTATGTGAATCCAATCTCTCTAAGCTTTAACATATAGAGTTGATTCTAATCTCTAGCTACTTACTTAAGTCTATATAAGCTTTTAAGGATTTTGAACACTATGTCTAGTAGAAGCTCAACTCCTAGTAGTAGTAATATAAAGATGTCTTTATAGAGGGTGCTTTCTGTGAATGTATAGTTCACATCTACTTAGTGAAGATGAAGATCCTTCTTATATATAATAGCCATAAACACCCTAAGGGTGTCCTGTCTTACTATAGGTACAAATGTCTCTATAAAGTCAATACTAAACTTCTGTGAGAAGCCCCTTGTAACTAGTCTAGCCTTGAACTTTTCAATAGCTCTACTAATGCTTCTCTTAATATTAAAGACCTATCTTGATATAACTAGATTTGCTCCTTTTAGTAGAACAGAATTTTCCTAGGTGTTGTTACTCTATAGAGCATCTAGTTCCTTTTGGATTGCTTCCTTCTAAAGATGTCCCTACTTCTTATTATTTATAGCATCCTTATAGAATTTTAGAATTGGGACCTCTTACTTATATATAATGGCTTCTATAGTTACTATAAAGGCCATTTCCTTAACTTCTTCTAGGAATTCGCTATCCTATAGTATTGAACTGTCCACTAATTGTATAGCTATAAAGAAAGCTTAGTGAAAAGTAGCAAGGTTCTCTAAGAGGTCTATTGCTTCTCCTACTTTAGTAGTTAGTTCGGGCTTAGGGACTATAGATTTTAGGGCTTTCTGTTTCATGTCATAGCCCTTAACATTATAGTCAGCCTTTCTCTTTCTAAGGGATGATTTAGGGACCGTTACTTATGACCTTGTAACGTCTATTTCCTAGGGATCTAGGGAGCTTCTCTTAATTAGCTAATCGATTTTCTAAAATTCCCCTACGTTCTCCGGAGGTTAGGGAAGTTATATAAACAGCTTTCTCGGCTAAGCGACTTTAGGGCTCTTAATTAGCTGATCTATTTCGGGGGGTGCTCTAATAGACGCCTAAATAGTAGGTAGATTGTCCTAAGGATACGTTCTTCCTCGGCCTTCCTAAGGGCTTCCTAGCTAGTACACTGCTTAGTAGATTCAATGTTAGAACATTGAGACCTATATCACCTCTAGGCTAGTCCTTAAAGAAGTCTATATATATATGTTGTTTAACAGCTCTTATGTCTAGATCCTAAAAGAGCTAGGCTTTAGCTGTATTTTTAATATACCTAATAAACACTGCTTCTTTACCCCTATTTATTAGCTTATTACTTCTTACCTATTGAGGTTAGGATCTTGTGTCTATATAGACAATAGCTTTACATCCCTTAACTTTCAAATAGTTGATAGTCGGTTTGATACTATTAAAAGCCTTATCTAGTAAAACCTTAAACCTATCGTAATCTAGGCTATTTAGCAGTTTGTTCCTTATATAAGTTTGGGCCTCTAGTACTTTAGGCCAAAATTTAACAGGCATTTTAGCCTCTTTAAGCATTGCCCTTATAGAGTCCTCTAAGGTTTATATTGACCTCTTAACTAGTCTATTCTGTAGAGAGTTATATACCTTAGTCGGCTCGAGCCTAATCCCTAAATCCTTCTCCTACTACTTTACTAATATAATAAGTTCTTTTATATTGTTAAGTCTTACTGCTTTTAGCTACGCTAATGATTTCCTCTCTACTTTGATCTTCTAGTTCTAGAGAGTAACTGGAGCATCTTCTCTTTTCCTAAGAGCAAAGGTCCACTTCTTCCTAGAGAAGTTGTTAACAATCTTAAGCTAGTATTTGAATCCTAGTCTTGAGATTAGTAGTAGGCCATATATGTCAATAGATATAAGGGCAAGTCTTTTAGGTCTTCTCTCTATAACTTTGCCTTTGTACTTCTTCATCTTTGCTATTGAACATACTCTACACTAGTAAAAGCTATCCTTAGGGATAGGAATAGGTTCTCTTAAGTCTATTACCTTATAAAGATTCTAGAGCAAATTCTTCCCAAAGTATACAAATCTTCTATACTAAAGCTCCTACTACTTTAGGTCGGTCTCTAATTAAGTAGTCACAAAGGCATTCTCTATTAGTAGTGCACATAATGAGTAATGTGCCCGTTCTTATAGGAGAGGAGAAATCTTATTAATGAATAGAACCCCCCTAAGGAGCTTTGTCTAGACAACAGTCTTACTAGAGGGGGAAATAAGAGAAAATAATAGAGGTTGAACACCAAACTACTTACTAAACTAGTTCTATAAAACCAGGTTTACTCCTAGCTTAGGTATAAGTAGGACATCTTCTAAAACAACTTTTCTACTAGCTCTCCTACTCATCTCTACATTCCTAATATAAGTGGCCAATAAAAACCTACCTCCCTCTTTAATCTATTTCTTCCTTATTAAGGGAGTTATAGATCTAAAGAGGTAGCTTTAGTCAGTTATATAGATAAAGTATAGGAGTTAAGTAACCACTCTAACGAGAGGAACTTGCCTTAGACTTCTATAGTTGAGTAAGCCACTTCATTGTACTCATTCTTATCAGAAATTGTCTCTAGGGATAAGCTGCATAAGTCACGTGACTCTTAGGCGGAAAACCCCTTTTTAGTCTTCTTTGCTTTAGAGGTATAAGACTAGGCCTAGTTCTTCTAGAGTGACAGTATATTAGAGCTGAGTTTCTTTACTATTTTCTTAAGTTCTTCTATAGAGGACTTCTCTCTTAGTGTCCTCCTTAAAGTAGGTAGTAGAGTTCTCTTCTTCTTAATATATATTATATTCTAGGAAGATAGTAGTTAGGAATAAGATCTAAGGACCTTTCTTGCCTTAGGTAGACTAGGGCAGTCCTTGATTAGATAATCCTTCTTATAGAGAAGGTAGGAGAGTAGTCTTACTAGACCTAAGGGCTTGACCTAGGTAGCTACTATACTATACTTAGCCTTAGAGGGATCTAATCTAGCTTCTTAAGCTTTAAGAATCTTTAAGGTCCTTTTATAATCTATCTTTAGCTAAGCTATGATAGTATCCCTAGCTATATAGTAGTTAGGTAGTAGTAAGCTTAAGAGCTAGGTCATCCTTATATTAGCTTTCCTATAATACTGACCCTCTAGGTCAATATTAGCAATCCTTTTTCTAAGAGAAACTAGGTGTGTCTATATAGATCTAATAGTGAACTCTTTACTTATCTTAAAGGTCACAAATTGCTTTATAAGCTTATGTATATAGGTTAGTAGCACCTGGCTATACTTGTTCTAGAGATAAACCTACTTCTTAGTAGCTCTTCTAGATTTATATAAGCCCTTAAGCTCAAATTCATCTTCTTCTATAATTCTACTAAGGATACTAAAGTTGTATACTACATTATATCTTGTCTATATTAGCGTATTAAGGATCTCTTTAGTTATAGCCTCTTCTTAGAGTTTTAGAGTCTTGCCCTTAATGTTGTTAAAAGACACTTCTATTAGGTTATTAATTGTAAAGAATGCTAATTGGCTCTCTATCTTATATCTCTAAAGGTTAAACTATCTCTTCTAATTATCCCTCCTAAGAATTGGGATTTTGCCTCCCTTCTCCTCTATCTTCTCTTAGTATAAATCTATAATAAATTGGATATAATGAAACAAGGTGTGTATGTTCGAAGGTAGTGGCTCAGATCCTACTAAGGCTTCTAGTATAGAATAGGAAAGTTCGTAGGTATAGATACTAAGGCCTGCTTAGTAAAGTAAAGAAGGAGCGGTATAAGGTCTCGGGGCTAGGACATAGGTCTGTCTCTCCTAGTAGAGCTTCAAATGACTTACTTGAAGTCCTTCTTAATAGTATCTCGATATAGTTCTACCTATAGAGTATCTTTAAGGTATTGGCTTTAAGTAAGCCGTATAGAGTCCTTGTCTAGGTTACCTATTACTTAGTATCGAACTAAGCTCCTTAATACGATAGACGGGGTAGACTTCTGATTTCTAGATGTTTTCTACTACGATAGCAAGGGATATAAGTAACCTATACTAATATAGGTTGCTCTTATTCCTACATAAACCCGGGCTTATAACCTGTTAAATAGGTACGGGTAGATAGTAGCGGAGTGGAGTAAGAGATCAATCTTCAACTAACTAATAGCACGAGTATATAGCAATATATTAGGAACTAATATGTTAATTATATTAGATGTCTATCTAAGCTAAAGAGGAGAGAAGGTATCTCCCTATGAGCTAAGTTATTGTGGATGCCTTAGGCTACTAGATCACTTCCTGATTGTTAACTCCCTTTAAGATGCTACATCTTAACAAAACTACTTATTTAAGAATTGGTCTAGATTATTAGTAGCTATTACACTTAGCTTAAGCTCTCCGCCGTCGCTCTTACGCCTAGTAGGCATAATATAGAAGTACTTAGCCCTAGGCCGGTACGCGTCCATTTCCTACGCGCGTTAAGAAACGCCCTAGTAGTCTACTTCTTTATCGTCTATATCTTCTAGGTCATATAATGAGACGTTAAGCTCTGCCCCTCCTACTATAAAGCTCGCTACTTCTCTAGTAAAGGGCTCTAGTCCGTACCGTACTAGTGCCTCCTTCTTCTTCTCGCGGTAGTTTAGGGATTATACTATTATCGATATCTTATTCTATAGATAGTGACTAAAGCAGTAATCCGATCTAAATGCCACCTCGCCTATCTCCTAGAAGATGTTTAGGTTATACGCTACAAGCTACGGTAGGCTAAAGACGATGTTATATTCGAGGTCGGTAACATAGTATAACATTTGCTCGTAATAATCGCCGATAACTACGTCTATAAGGGCCGCGTATATAATCTGCCGTATAGTAGCCGTTCTATCTCCTAGTATTAGTCGTCGGCTTTGCGTTAAAGGGATCAGGGGTATTGTATATTTACGTATAAATTTCTAGTCAAGAAAGAGAGAGGTAGAAGTAGAATCTATAAGGCCTCGAGCCTTTCTATATTATATTATTACGGGTAATAATATATAAGGGTATATAGCTAGCTATTATTTATCTAGTACGTATACCGATATCTTAAGCTCCTTACTATAGTCTGTTACCGTCTCTTACATTCCGTGTCTCTCAATCTTATACTCTTTCTGTCCTAGGAAGTTCGGGTAACCGCTATCTACTACGCTTAGGTAGCGGTCGTACTATTTCCCTACTACGGATCGGCGGCTAGAGAACTAAGGTTCGCGTTCGGATTCGGCGTAGTATTATATAGACGCGGTAGGCGATAGTCGCTATCGTACCTATATATTAGGCATTTAGGGTTAGTCGATACGTAAGAACCTATACGGTAGCGGTAGCACTTACCCTACTTCTTAAGGTCTTCGCGCTACTTACGGTTAAGCGTAGGTAGGTTCTATAGATATATCGGTAGATCCTCCTTCTTCTTAGTACTAGCGTACTATAGTAGGCGCTATACTAAGGCACCTACTATACCGGTAGCGGTACTAGTAACTACGTTACCGTTATTCTAGTTATTCTAGCCGCTATTACCGTTCGAGTTACTATTACTACGGGGGCGCTCCTTCTACGGGTATAGTCGATCTGTCTCGTAGAAGCTCTCGTCTAGTACGGTGCACTCCTCGATAACGTCTTATATACTATCTAGGCGGCGGTCGACTTCGCGGTCGCCGAAGGTCTTAATAAAGTACTTACGGTTTAGTCGGTTACGGAATAGTATAAGCTCGGTCTTATCGGTCTATAATATCTAGGCGCGCAACTTCGAGTAGCGTATATAGAAGGCTATAAAGGTTTCGCCTTGTTCTTGCTTATAGGTAGTAATGTTAACTATAGCCTTAGTTCCTTTATTACGTATACTATATTAGCGTATTATCTAATCTAACAACTCTTCTCTAGTCTTAAACTCGTTAAAGGACTACTATCTAGGCATAGGGATCCTCGGCTTAATGCTTCGCTAAGGATTACCTTACGTCTACCTATATATAAAGCATAGACTATCTGCCTCAGTATAGAAGGTTACTATAGTTAGCTTTAGGAGAACACTGCTATACTAGCTATCGAAATTAGGGTCATTATCGTTCTTAAAGTGCTTAGGGTTAGGCACACCCTTACCGATCTCTATGCCGCGAGTAAGGGTACGGTTAATAGTAAAGAGACGTTCTAGAAGGTCAACTAGTAGTGTCTAGGTACGGGTATTACGTATTCTCGAGTCACGACTATTATTAGGTCCTAGTCGCGGACAGTCGTTATTACGTCCTCGGCTATTATTACTACGGTCATAGTCGTCTCTATCGTTATTACTACTACCGCCACCGCTACCTCTACTAGTAGCTTCGCGATACCTACGTAATAGCTACTCGAGTAAGGTCTCGTATAGGCGGGAACGAGAGGGTCGGCGGCCTAAGCGGCCCCTACCTCCGTTCTATATAGTATCTCCTACCTTAAGCCGAGCCTTTAGGTTATCGACTTCTTGTTATAGGGCCTAGTTCTTCACCTTAGTATCTTGTGCCTTCTTCTTCTCCTTCTCGTAGATCTCGCTAAACTACTTATATAGGTTGTTAGCTTCCTTATATTTCTTCTCTAGCTCTTATAACTTAGCTAGGTCGTAATCCTTCTTACTCTTAAGATCTGCTACCATTTTCTATATAACAAGCTCTTCACTTCGTAGCATCTTATAGATACGGTCGTATTCGGTATATAGCGTAGTGTACTAGGTGTTCTAGAGGTCGTTAGCTCGCTCTATTATATCGAGTTGTCTACCCTTAGTAATCGCCGTATTAACTACTTCTAGTACGAAGTCGTAGGTAGTCTTTAGGTGTTAGGATATAAGGGTCGTAAGGTTGTCTAGGGTGACATTCTAGTATTCGGATACAAGAATGTGTTCTACCTCGTCGAGTAATAGATACACCTCGTCTAGGTCGCCGCCTAGGTTCTCTTAGAGCTTAAACTCGAACAGTTCTATAAAGTCAATCTGACTACCTTCTTCTCGCTCGAAGGCCTTCTAGTAAGCTTTATTAATCTCTTGTTATAGCGCGACACCGGTGTCTACTATAACCCGCCGGGTGTCGTCCTATGTCTAACTCTAAGGGAAAGAGGAGAGGTCGGGGAAAAGAGATATACGCTACTTACTTTTGCCCTTAGGCTTAGGTAGCGGTAGTATGCCGCCGTTCGCTATTTATAAAGTTATATTGTCTAGGTTTAGAGGAGGCGTAACGGTGCTTATATCCTAACTGTCTACGAGCGCGCGACTACCTACTAATAATATCGCTACGTTACGTTCTCTAGGTATCTACGCGCTATACACCTTACCGTATTCTATGTTCTAATACGACTCTACGCGTTCTCGAGTTCTACGGTTCTGTCTATTCCTATTATTACGCGTCCCTTACCTAGATCCGCGATCTAGGTAGGGTAGTAGAATAAACTATAAGGGCGCGCGTATTATAGGGTCCGAAGGAGATAGTTATTGTTCTACGAAGCTACGAAAGAGGAGCGCGAGGCGCGGCGAAGTTATAAAGTAAAGCTAAGCCGCGCTAACCCGATACGGAAGGTCCGCGGTTCAGCCGGGCCGACGTAGCTATAGTAGGGGGTCGCGGGCTGCCCGTAACAACTAAGGATACTTTATTAGGGACAGCCTACCTAAGATAGGAATGAACTATAAGAAGGTAGCACCTATATACTTACCTATAGATAGCTATAAGGCCCTTGAACCTTTAAGCTATATAGATAAGAGGTATAACAAGGTAGAGTACTAGAGTATTAATAGTACTTAGATATAGCTAGTAACAATTATAAGGCTAGACATTACTCTTGCCCTAGGAAGGATAAGCTCATTTATAAGTGACCTATCTACCTACTATATAAAGGCTTTAAAGAAGATCACTAGGTACCTAAGATTATACCCTAATCTAGGACTTTAGTTCTTAAAGTCTAGAAAAGGACACCTTATTAGATACTATGATTCTAATTATATAATATGTTGAGAACATATAGGCCGTAGGACAAGTATATAGGTGTGGGTGTGTTATATAACTAGATCACGTAACTAGGGTTTGCTAGCCTATAGGCTAGTAAATATCCGGACACCTAGTATCTACCTATACTAATACCGGCGATACTATATATAGATATACGCTATCCTATTAGGTCCTTCTTTGTCTTTCGTATAATCCGCCGTCTTCTACTACTACGTAACTCGTACCTATTTAATAGTTTATAAGCGCGGGTTCGTAACTCGGTATTTTACCCTTAACAAAGTTATATTAGAGTTATTCCTCTTTAGAACAAAAGGAAGGTAGACTAGAGGCCGTACCCGTATTATATAGGAAGCTATAGCCGTGCTATAGGTATATATAAGACGTAAAAGAGCCTAGTAAGGTACTATTAGACTCCGAGTTAGGGAGCCTATACTAATACCTTAGATAAGTAGGCGAGCTTACTAAGAAGAGTCGCTCTCCGGACATTGCGTTCGTATCGACTAACTGTTTTTTCTAAGAGAGCCGTAGTGTCTTAGAAACCCCCTCTACTAAGAGAGTTACGCTATAGTGTCTTAGTACTAATACGATCCTTCGACTTTCCTCCCCTTCCCGGCGGATAGCTATCCTCTCCGCTATTAACCTCGCGTTCGTTTTATCCTATTTCGATCCGATCGCGTACGACCGAATATATCCTTTTACCTAAGGGTAGCTAACCTATCCCTTAACTTACAAAAAATAGAGAACGAGACTAGGTTTATAAGAAAGAGAGTAGCACCTGTTCTAATAAGAGAGAACCACGAAACATAGTTCAAGCTAATAAGAATATACCTAGTATTAAAGCAGGTTAACTAGGTCCTCGAAGACATTATTACGGACATTCCCCCTATAACCCTATCTATAGCGACACCCTCTATATTATCGGAGTCATCCCTTCCTTTAGATCAAGCGATAAGGAAGGCATCGTATAGACGGCTAAATGTAACGGCCCTATATAAGATATACATCTATCTGTCAATAGATGACTAAGAGATAATATACGAGATCCGGTATACGAAGGAGTTATAGGAATAGGCTAAAGCTAAATATAAGAGAAGACTTCTCGCTACTAGAAGAAGTTTGCTTTAGCAATACACTAATTTCGTGATAATAGAGGACTAGTCAATAGATAACGCCTAGTAGGAGCTTAGCTTAATTATAAGGAGGGCTGTTTCAATCTCGCCTTAGTTCTAAGACATTAAGACTAAGGACAGAAAGATCTAGTAAATCTTAGTAGCTCTACTAGACTTATTTGGCTCAATTCGCGATGCAATTGATGCCTAGGTGAATCTCTTACTATAAGACATTCTTACAATCCTTAGGGAGAAGCAAGAATCAATAATTTATTAAGGGATAGCTATGTTCGCTAAGAAGGGTTTCTAGGGCAAGCTTACGTACCATCTCTATAATAGTAACCATTTTATAAGCAAGTGCCTATACCTTTCTATAGCTTAGTAGGCTATTAGGAACAAGGAAAAACTAGCTAGGGTTACCTACCCTACTAAGAGACAACCGTTACTACCTCGTAGGAGGTCATTATTACTAAACCTTCGTAATGTCCTTAAGGTAATAACGGACCTTATAAAGTAGATAAAGGAGAGCCGCAAGCTAAAGGCCTCCTCTAGTAAGCCTATAAGGGCCTATACGACCTAGGAAGACGTATTAGACTCTAAGATACTATTAGAAGATAATGATATTAATAAGGTTGCCTATTCTACTATAGAAGCTAAAGGTAAGTACCCCTCGTCCGAGTAGTTACTTAACTCTTATACATTATTATATATAACTGCATAGTCTATATAGACCTAAGGAAGCTACTTATATCTAAGTAGATCGACGAGGACTATTTAATCGACAGCCCTTATTAAGACGAGTAATCTACTTAAGTAGTAGCGACCCGCCTACGCTAGCGGCGGCGTAATTATAGTACAAAAAACACTAAAACCGAGGTCCCTTTCCCCTAAAGACAGACCCTAGAATTGCGGAGTTACGGAGGACAGCTGCCTAATTAGGAAGCGCGACCCCGAATAGTAGCGAAGGATAGTAACTAACGAGAGCTATAGCCTTACGAACATTCTATACTAAGAGTTAAACCGGGGAACAAACTAAGAAAAAACCTAGGACATAAGCTAAGGCCTACTATATAGAAAGTAGAGGCTAACGATAAATAATATAGCGTAGACGACCCTATATACGGAGGCGGAAAACTTACTAGGGGATAACGAACACCTAGCCCGGGTATATAAGAACACTATAGTATAGCTACTAGGAGCGCTAAAAGCGCTATTATACCAAATCCCGAAGACAATCTAATAAGTAATATAGAAGGTAGCCTAGAAACTAACTATATAGGCAATAGTAGTAGTAGGTAAGAATTAACCCCCTCCGAAGGTAAGTAAGGCGGTACGCCTATATATTACTAATCCGGCGGAGAAATAAGAAATCGTAGCCCTAATAAGCAAGGAGATTGTCGACAGAATCGGCTAAAAGGAGGTAGTTAGGGCGAGGGTAGAGGCAATAGGCGTAGTAAGACTCTTTACCGTATAAGAGTCTAATAGACGAAAGCTAGAGACCTATAAGGAGTAGACTACTAAAGTCGCGAAGTCGGTACGAGTCTCCTACTAATAGTATACCGTTATCGCCTACGGGGTCCCTAGGACATTTAAGGTCGAAGACCTTCCCTACCTCTAAGTATAGAACTAGAACACCTCCTTAGAAGTACGACTAACGAAGGCGGTATAGCTATATAAGATAGTAGACCGAGAAAAGACGTATTTATCGCTTATTATTTAGGTAGAGATAGCGGAACAAGCTAACTAGATACTAGACAATAGGCTATTCTAGAACTACGAGAGAATAGACACGGAGATCTATTAGAGTAGCTATAGGGTACTATAATGCTTTTAATGCTAACAGTACGGTCATATAGCCCTAAAATACGGGGAGAAGACCCTAAGGTGTCCTTACTACGTAGGCCTATACTAGGGAAGGGAATGCCTAAAAAAGGAGAGTAGGTACGTATACTACGGTAGAAGGTACCTAGCGTATTTAAGCTAATACCTAGCTAGAATAGTAGTATAAGAACGAGCGAGATAAGTAAGGATCTCTATACTAGCTAGGTACCCCTAACGATAGTAGAAGGGACCTACCGTATATAAGGGCTTCGAGCCGAGCAAAAGGAAGAGGGTAGAAGAGACGAACAAGGGAACCTAACCGTAAACGTATCTACCTCCCGGTAGGCCTCGACACCTTAACCGGGCTACTAACAAACTAGGCTAAATACGAATCTTTAGGGCGCCCTAGCGGCCCTAGGGCTAGCCGGATAGCGAGATATAGGCTTAGGAGACATAGTAGGTTAGTACGGAAATGGACCTTACGGATAACGAATAATACTATACGACGATATTACTATCGTATAGTATAACGTAAACAAAAGTAGGGACAAGGTCTAGCGCTACTTTCTATAAGAGCTAGACCCGCGACGGTACTACGTTATTACGGTATAGGAACTATAGATCAACTCCTACGTAGGACTCCTAGCTACTTATAATGACCGGAGATACTATACCGTAATCGCGGGCTAACGAGGCGTTATCCCGAGGATATATATATACGTAAGCAAGACTATAGACCTTGAGTCGTAGAAGGTTATACTACCGTAGTAGGGTAACCTAGGAGACATAATATCAATCTAGATCGATACGACACAAGGCCCTATCTAGATCTATAACGTTTATAACCCGCTACCGCGGGGTCGGACGAGTAGGGAACTAGGAACCCTCGCCTACCTAGAGCGGACCCTAAGCTAAGATATAAAGTAAGTACTCCTCGGCGACTTCAACCTCTACTACCTATAGTAGGGACTCGAATCTACTCCCCCGTACGCGTTTCTAGGGGGGAAGCTACTAGATATAACCGTACGCTACGGAATGGCCTTAGTAATACTAGAGGGAATAGAGACGTAGAAGGCTATTAGGGCGAGAGCCCAGCCTATAAGATGTAAAGGTAAAAGCGAGAATATAGGTACGAAGTGTAGATATAAAAGGGTATAGTATAATTACTACACAAAACGAAAGACGAAGAAAGTAAGAGAGGCCTAGGGAAGGCTAGATATTTATACGCGACCCTCGCGAGTACGTGTCCCCGCATTAATAGGGCTAACCCGTACGAAGCCGCGCTTAGTAGCTTTACTTAAAACCTTATTCTAACCTGCCCTACGTTCCGAGTCTTCTACGTGCTTCTTCTAGGGTCTAGCGTAGTCGCGGGTACTCGCGGGAGTACCGTGAGTCATATAGTCACGAGCCGAAGTAAATCTATTAAGGTTTAGTAGAGGGGTGAATTTAGAGGGCTAGGTCCCGTAGTAAATGTTACGGGGCATATAATTCTTAGCGCTTATATACTAAGCTAGACTATTACTTCTTAACGACTTCTAAGTACTCTAAGGCTCTTCTATCCCCACCTTCTATACACTCTATAGGGAGACTATAATAGTAGCCCCCCTAAAAAAAGGTAAGTTCCTACGAAGCCGTAGTAGTTCTATATATCGAGGGGTCGACGACGAGAATCACCTATACGTAGTGTCGGCTACGAACCTCTCGTCTAGTTACGAGAGAGCTAAGTATTCTTACGCTAGAGCGTCGTAGGCGCGACGGGCGCGTAACGTAGGCGAAGCCGCGGCGAATAGAGGACTACTAGCAAAACGGGTATAAAAACTATCCGACGAGCGTGTACTCGTGTCGGGAGCGAGTCCCTCTTCTTTCTACGTATAAGAAGGGCGCGGAACCGTAGCCTATACGCTCGATAGGACACCTCTAGTATAAGTACAGAATTTTCACCTCCGGAGACCGTAAACCGAGCGGGCTAAGCGACGAATATTAGACGAGCGGACTATAGAACAACAACTGAGCGGACTATATAACGGCGTCGAGCGGACTACGAAACAATCTAGTGTTTGCTAGCGGGCAATACGGTAGGTAGGTAGACACGCGACGAAGCCTATAAGGGCCTATTAAACACCCGGTATAGGAAGGAGGGTTTTAGCTAAGGTACTACCTGTCCCGCTACACGACGTACCTAGTCTAATATAGTAGATTACGACGAGGAAAAGACGATAGCCTAAGCAAGGAAAAGACGGCTATTAGGACGGGGAAAAGACGTATAATATAAGTAGATTAGTTCTATAATCGGGGAGGATCGAGGGTAGGGTAATAAGGAACTTTATATTAGTTAGTAGGTAGAAACGTAAGGAGTACGCTACCCGGCGTAGTGTGTGCCCCGAGCAAACCTACGAGGTATAGACGGCCGCTTTCTAGAGATAGGCTACGGTAACGCGAAGGGCGTTAAAACCTAGGGCGTAGTATATACTAGTAGCGACGGCTAACACTGTCTATATAGCCCGAGAGGACGGATACGCATATCGGTTAATAGAGAGTACTAAAGGGCTTAGGCCTATAGAGGTGGATATTGGCTTAAGGAGTAAATAGGGAGGGAGGGCGTAGAGGGAAGCTTTTGCTCCGGGCTAACCTCTCGAAACGAGGCTATACGGTAGTGCTAGATAAGTAGGAAAGCGCGGTTAAGACTTGTCACCTTATCTCGTAGCTAGCTTACTAAATACGATTCCTTCCTTACTAAACGACGCTAGGGGTAAAGGCGATAGAGGAGCTAGTAAGCGAACTACGCCGTAACTAGAAGAAGGTACGCTAGGACGACATAAGAGGCTTCCTAATAGCGAACCTACTATAGTATAGAGAACTCGAGACGACAGCTTAGCTAGATCAAGTAGCGGAACAGATTACCTCGGTTATATAGCAAGTAGGGGAACAATATACGCCGTTACTCCGGCCCTTAACGTAGTAGAAGGCCTTCTAGACCCCTAAATACTCTACGAAGGTAAGGGAGGCTAGAAGGGCAAGGCGACAGTAGACGTAGGAGTATACCTAAGAGACGTAGGAGCAATACTATCGCGCGACATAAGAGAAGAAGGCATAGATAAGACGCGATAAGCTATAGGACTAGAGAGCGACGATCGGGCTCGTTATAGAAAACCCGGAACAGATATAGAGACTTACTAAATAGGCACGACTACCTAAAGAGTAGCAAACCCCTCACTTCCCCCTAATCGTAGACCGCGAAGGGATTGGCTAGGCTACGCCCCGGGGCAAGGCAAAAGTATTAGCCGACTATTTCTTTTCGACGTAAGTAGAGGTAGACCTTACGGATATCGACCCGAGCATATACCCGGAACCCCTAGACATAGATTAGGCGGTTAGCTCTAATATAGTAGTAGGAGTTATAAGTAAGCTAAAAGGACGGAAAGCCCTAGGCCTAGACAGGATACTAAATATACTACTAAAAGAGTATAGAGAAGAGATCGCGCCGAGCCTAGTAAACCTATTTACCGCGTGCCTACGGCTAGGGTATTACCCGAAGCCGTATAGAGAGTCTATAACAGTAGTACTACGTAAGCTATAGAAGGAAGACTATACTTAGCCTAAGTCGTATAGACTAATCGCACTTCTAAACACGATAGGGAAGGTCCTAGAAAAGATAGTAGCCTAGAGACTTACGTAGCTAGCCGAGGATAACTACGTACTCCTAGTAATATAGATAGGGGGAAGAAGCTAGCGATCGACACTAATAGTAATAGAGCTAATTACGGAGCAAATTCAGACCCTCTAGCACTACGGTAGGAACTAAGCGGCGTCCTTACTATCCCTCGACATCGTAGGAGCCTTCGACAACGTCTTATACCAAAGGCTAATATATATCCTATAGCAGAAAGGCATCCCCTAGTAGGTAACGACGTTCGTCTACTCCTTTCTCTAGGAACGGACGACATACCTAGTCCTAGGAAGGTACACGTCCGACCCGGTAAAGGTAGAGACTAGAATACCTTGGGGATCTACTCTCTCCTCTATCCTATTTCTAATATTTATGTCTGATCTAATCCCCCTACTTACCTCTCCGTAAACCTTAGTATCGGGGTTCGTAGACGATATAAACATCCTAGCCTAGTTAGACTCGATAGAAGAGAACTGTCGCCTCCTCGAAGATAGGCACAAGAAATACGAGGAGTGGGCAAAGAAGTATAGTGCCTAGTTCGCCCCTAAAAAGTACTAACTTATACACTTTAGTAAAGCGAGAATATACTATAATATAAAGGCGGCGGTAAGAATCTAAGGCTACGAGATAAAGCTATTAGCGAAGCTACGAGTACTAGGGATCTAGCTCGACCCGAAGCTAAGCTAGAATATATAGGTTAAGAAAGCCTAGAGTCGAGCACAAGTTAACGAAGCCTCGATAAAGAGACTTACGGCATCTATATAGGGAGCAACATTCGACAAGGCAAGAGTAATATATAAGGCGATCGTTAGACTAGCTATACTATACGGGGCATAGATTTAGGGAACAGGAGGCGTAGGCAAGCCGATCCCGAAACGGATGGAGTAACCCCTAAATAGGACATAGGTAGGCAACCTACGTAGGGTACTAGGCGTATATAAGATAACGTTAACAAGTACGGTAGAAATGGAGACAGGAACACTACTAATCGGCCAGTACATCCGGGGAATAAGAATTTAATACGCGGTAAGGACGACAGGTTACCTAGTATAAACTACGATCTAGGAGGCAAAGAATAAGATAGAAAGCCACTACCGGAGAGGGGCCGGACATAGGATAAGCCAAAAAGAGGATGACCTTACTACCTTTATAGCTATATAGACAAGCACCGAATGGCTAGCACGAAAAGAGGAGGAGCGTAGGACTCGCTAGGCCGGCGGGAGCAAGGCTAAGACCTAAAGCCTAGCGGAATAGATAGCGAGCTACCTATAGGAGTAGGACTAGAAAAGGAAGCCCCCTAAGACAATAGGCCCGATAGCGCTCCGAGCCTTCTAGAGACACAATTACTAGCTATATAGGGACCTAATAAGGGCCGAGGTAAGCATAGCGATCCAAATTAGGTCCGAACACATTAGGTTAAGGGCCTACCTATTTAGAAGACGCGTACTAGATATCTATAGCCTAGCCTACTAGTGTGGCTACCTATCGCAAAACCTAGAATATATGCTACTACAATACCCGTAGTAGGCGAGAGGTAGGGGAAATTAGAGGCACTAAGCGGGAAGGAGAGACTATAAGTCAATTATTAGGGACAAAGGTAACATTCGCCGAATCTCTCGGTAGATACTATAGTAGGGATACCTCTAGTAGTTTAGCCTCGCTAGCGAGACGGAGGAGTAGATAGATAAGAGGCGGAAGCTAGGGGGTAGTAGATAGGGTAGTTATTAGGGTAGGCCTATAACACTAGCGTACCCCTAATAAGGGAAAATTAAGACAATAACTAGGAGGAAAAGATAGGCGGGAAGGAGGAGGGGTTTTTACTAATACGGTTTCCCCTCTATATTTACGAAAACAAGATAGTATAGCTATATAGGCCAAAGGGCACTACAATAGCTTGATGAAATATCTATCTATATATCGAGGATGTTTAGCTTTAGTACTAGGCCTAGGCCTAATGTTATAGTCGATATACTATTAGTAAGCCCCGTCGAAGAGCTTAGATTCGAAGAGCCTACCGATATTAACTTCTAGGCCGTCTACGCGGGCGTAGTATTCTTCGATTACTTAACGATTAAAGATAATATGTTAGATAGGTTCCTATAAGGTATCCTACTTAGGGTAACCTTACTATTCGACTTGATACTTAATCGGCGGTAGTCCTTTAACGTCGTTAGGCTCTACGTAGATTCCCCGGATCTTACGGACGGCATAGTCGTTAGAAGGTAGGTTAATAGGCTCGTCGACTTCTACTTCATCGGGAGGACCTAGTATGTCTTAGTTTTAGTTCGGGAATAGGTCCTTAGCCGACGGCCGAAGGCGTACGGGATAGAAGACGTCGTAGATCTTTATGTTCGTAGGAAGAGCTAGACGGTAGGCGTATAAACTAATACGCTCGGTGATCTCAAAAGGACCTAGGTTCTTCTAGTTTAGCTTCTTAGAGGGGCGGTCCGTCTTAATGTTCTTAGAGTTAAGGTAGACTATATCGCCTACTTAGTAGTCGGGAGCTAGCTAGCGACGACGATTAGCTTAATCCTCGTAGATTACTTATACGTATACTATCTCGTCGTGAACTTCTTTATAGATCTATAAGAGTATAGTAGCGAACTCGTCTACTACTTACTCGTTTACGTCTTCGGTAGGCGGGAGAGGTTCTTCTAGTTCTATACCTATATAAGGGTAGTAACCTCTCGTAGTATAGAAGGGAGAGTAGCTAGTAGTCTCCGAGTCCTAGTTACGAGTAGTAAACTCTACCGTAGGGATATACTAAGGCCAATCCTTCTAGTAGTAGTCGACGAAGTAACGAAGGACCTACTCGAGGATAGCGTTCGTAATTTCGGTCTAGCCGTCGGTCTGTAGCTAAAAACTAGTCGAGAGGTTATACTTAATGCCTAGGATAGTATATAGACGCTTCTAGAAGTACGAGATGAACTAGGTGCCCCTATTAGAGGTGATGCTATCCGGGAGGCCTTGAAAGCGCTAGACGAATTCGTAGAACAAGCGAGTAGTCTCCTTTACGGTCATACTCTAGCACGGGATTATATACCGGTCCTTAGAGTACCGGTCTACGATTACTAGAAGGGCCTTTACTTTTACGCCGCTAAAGGTCTTGCCGTAAGGGAGATCGGTAATAAAGTCTATCGTAATGTACTTCTACGGACGATTAGGAGCCGGGAGAGGGTATAAGAGACCGTAGGGACGGTAGCGGTTAGCTTTAGCTCTTCGGTAAGTAGCGTAGTTTAGTACGTAGCGGCGGACGTCCTTCTAGGAATACGGCTACTATTAATACCTAGCGAGGAGCTTGTAGGTCTTAGCTACGCCTAGGTGACCCCTAGCGGCGGAGTCGTAGATGATTTAAAGAATCTTAGCTCGGATATTAGAGCCTTCGGGCTACGGTACGTAAAGCTTCTTACGGAAGTAGACGACACCTTCCTAGAGCTCGTACTCGGATAGCGAGAAGCCCGGGAATGTCCTCGCGCTAGATTTAAGGGCCTAAACTAACTCTTAGGCGTCTAGGTCGGCATCGTACGCTATTCGTACTCGTGCTATAATGCCTTCGGGCTACTCCTTATTATTAAACCCCTTAAAGTCTAATTCGGATAAGCCGTCGGTCGTTACTAAGCCCTCTTTATCGTCGTTTAAGTCCTTAGCGTCCGAGGCGTATTCTTTAGGCTCGGATTTATCGTTACTCTCGTTAAGGTAGGTAGGAGCGAGCACGAGAGTAGCAAAGGAAGCGGCGAGCGTAGGCTAGCCGTTTAATAGGTACTCTCGAAGCTCGGAAGAGAGGTTATACTCTTTAATGACTTGTTGCTCTACGATTTGCCGGCCCCCTCTTCGATCAACTAGAGAGTCACTAGGGCGGCGGGTAAGGGCGTCGGCTATCGAGTTGGCCTTACCGGGCGTATACGAGATTATAAAGTTGAACCGGGAGAGGAACTCGCTCTAGCGGGCCTAGCGACGATTAAGTAGCTTGCTCTTTATAAAGTAGACGAGGTTCTTATAGTCGGAGCTTACTTAGATAGGTATAGTAGAGCCTTCGAGCTCGGGGCGCTACTCTTCGAAAGCTTTGACGATAGCGAGAAGCTCCTTATCGTAGATCTCGTAGTTATACTCCGTAGCGGTCATCTTCTTAGAGAGGAAGGCGATAGGTAACTAGGGGGATTTAGGCGAGCGGCGTTATAGTAGGACACCGCCTACTACGCCGTCGGATACGTCGGTCTCTATACGGGTCTCTAGTTCGAAATCGAAGTGCTATAGAAGCGGGTTCTTAATAAACTTTGCTTTAAGTAAGTTAAAAGCCTCCTAGTATTCGTCGGTCTAGGCGAACTTCTTACCCTTACGCGTGAGCTTCGTTAAAGGGCGTACTACGCCCGAGAATGCGTAGATAAAGCGGCGGTAGAAGTTAGTAAAGCCTAGGAAACCCTAGACCTCTTTAATGTTCGTAGGAGCATCCTATTCGACGATAGCGTCGATCTTCTCTTAGTCCATCTTAATACCGTCTACGGTAATGATCAAACTAAGGAACTTGACTTCGGTCTTCTTAAACTCGTACTTGTCGATGTCGAGCTATAAGCCGGCGTCTACGAGCTTCTAAAGGACCTTATAGACGTGCTCGCGGTGCTCCTCCTTAGTCTCGCTATAGACTAGGATGTCGTCGATATAGGTAGTATAGAACTGATCGAGGAACTCTTAAAGGATGTCGTTAATAAAGTTCTAGAAGGTACTAGGCCCGTTATAAACGCCGAAGGGCATAACGAGCGACTCGAATAGCCCGTAGCGAGTACGGAAGGCTATAAGATACTCGTATCCTTCTACTATTCGTAACTTGTTAAACGTAGCGATAATATCGAGCTTAGTGAAGTACTTGGCCTTAGAGAGGCGCTCGAGCGTCTCCTAAATCAACGGTATTAGGTAGCGGTTCTTCTTTATAATAGCGTTTAAGCCTCGGTAGTCTACGTAGAAGCGTAGGCTACCGCCGGGCTTCTTAACGAACATAACGGGACTACTAGCGCTAGAACGGCTCGCTCGAATGAACCCCTTCTTCAGGTTCTCTTCGAGGTATCTCTTAAGGACGATAAGCTCTTCTCGGGACATAGAATATAGCGGTCCGAACGGTGTCTCTACACCTTCTTCTAGCTTAATCTTATGGTCGTAAGGGCGATAAGGAGGTAGCTCGTCTACGGCTTTAGTATCGAATACGTAGAGGATGTGGTATACCTAAGGAGGGACCTTCGTAGTAGGGTCGGTAGGTATACGCTTCTTGTCGAGCTTCTCGAGGGCGATATCGATATCGCGGAGAGAGGCGGCGAAGACTTAAGCTTTAGGATACTTAGTAGTAGTAGTAAAGGTAGCGGCGTTTACCTAGAAGATCTTAGTATACTTAGGACCGCGCTAAGGCGGCGGAGAAGGCGGAGGTACCGTAGGAACTTCTAGAGGGAAGCTAATAGTAAGGGAAGTCTAGTCGATAATAGGTCGGTATCGTCTAAACTAGGGGAGGCCGAGGATAAACTTCTAATACGGTAGGGACGTAAGGAAGCTAGTGATCGACATACGCTTACCTCCGAGGGTGATTAACGTGTATATAATATAAGTAATCTTACTAGTAGTAGTCTCCGTACCGTTAAAGAGTTTAAGAGTACGAGGGTACTTTAGTTCCTAGGGTTCGAGGTTAAGAGAGGTCGCGAGTTTATAGTCTATAAAAGACTCGCCTAGTACGCTAGTGTCTATAAGAGTGAGATTAGAAGAAGAGAGTTTCTTTAAGCCGATATTTATATTCGTAACGAACGGTTTATAAGCGTAGTCCTTACCCGTCTCGTCGTATAGGTCTAGCTATACTATATTAATCCTCAACTTCCTTCCTCTCTTCACTTTCGGTAAACGTTGTTCTTAGTCTTCCTCGCGTCGATAAGGAAGACCTAGGCTTTTTCCTGCTTAGCGGGAGTAGTAGGAGTAGGCTCGATAGCGCCGACAGCGCCGCGAACCGGGTTACGGGCGTTACGGGTAGCGAGCTACGGACAGTTAGCTACGATATAGCCTAGACCGCCGTAGTAGGTATAGAGTCCGGCCTAGCGACGGCGAAGCTTCTCTTTGGGAGTAAGCTTACCGTTAACGAGGCCCTAGACTCGAGGGACGGCGGCACTAGCACTAAGATCTATAGCGTTACCTATAGAGACGGGAGAGAGAGCCGTAGGAGCGGCGGCGCCTAGTAGAGTAGCGAAGTGGCTTCCGGGACTACGAGGCTAACGACCTTAAGAACGGGAAGCGAGGAGAGAGGCGATATGTTTTATATTAGAGTCGAGGCGCTAGTAGGTCTTAATAAGCTTACGGAAGCTTATAGTACCGACGTCCTTGTCCTCGAGGGCTCGAAGAAGCTCTACTAATAAACTACGGCGGAGAGTGCTCTTCTTAGTCTCTTCGTTATAGCCGGTGAACCCGATATCGCGGTTAAAGGCCGCGAGGTACTCGGCGAAGCTCTTATTCTTCTAGAGGAGGTTGTGGATAGCGTTCTAGGCGGTAGCTCTACGGTCTAGATCACTAAAGGCAGTACGGAGGTCCTATATTAAGGTAAGGACGTCCGGGTAGCCGATAGTCTACGTAGCGTTATCGATATAGTGTTATACCTAAGCCGCGGCGTCTCCCTAAAGGAGGGAGAAGACGTACGTAACTTTGTCCTTCTCTTACGGAAAGTGGTCGGTATTAGCTAATAGCTTAATAGTAAGCTATGTCTTAAATGCCTTAAACTTGCTCTTATTACCGTCGAACTCGTCTAGGTCGTTAACCTTCTTAGAGAAGTACTAGCGGCGGTTATCGTCGGCGTACGGGGCGAGGTTCTAGAAGGTGTTTATAATACCTTAAAGGTATATTACTTAGTTGTTCGCTTGCTCGACCTGCTAGGCGGTCTCGCGGAAAGAGGAGACGGTGCGGTTAATAAGAGCGTAGGCGGTATCGGGGTTAGCGTTTGCCTAGGTACTAAAGGTAGCGGCGTTCGAGAAGGGGATGTTAGTCTACTCGCTAAAGTAGAATAGAGTGTCCTAGTTGTCGAGGTTAACACCTCTATCGGTAGCGTAGTCACCTATAAGGATGACTCGAGTAGTTGACGGTTTGTTAGTCTTTCGTAATGTTAGGGCGAGAGCCTAGCCTATAAGATATAAGGGTAAAAGCGAGAATATAGGTACGAAGTACAGATATAAAGGGTATAGTATAATTGCTATACAAAACGAAAGACGAAGAAAGTAAGAGAGGCCTAGGAAGGCTAGATATTTATACGCGACCCTCGCGAGTACGTGTCCCCGTATTAATAGGGCTAACCCGTACGAAGCCGCGCTTAGTAGCTTTGCTCAAAACCTTATTCTAACCTACTCTACGTTCCGAGTCTTCTACGTACTTCTTCTAGGGTCTAGCGTAGTCGCGGGTGCTCGCGGGAGTGCCGTAAGTCATATAGTTACGAGCCGAAGTAAATCTATTAAGGTTTAGTAGAGGGGTGAATTTAGAGGGCTAGGTCCCGTAGTAAATATTACGGGGTATATAATTCTTAGCGCTTATATACTAAGCTAGACTATCACTTCTTGACGACTTCTAAGTACTCTAGGGCTCTTCTGTCCCTACCTTCTATATACTCTATAGGGAGACTATAATAAAGGCCCGTACTAGTATAAGCACGATCGACCTATACTTTCTATTACGAGAACTTAAAGAGAGACTAGTCTAATGCCGACCGAAGTACGCGCTAGAAGCCTCCTTAGACTATATCCCTATCTAAACGACGCTAGGGGTGAAGGCGATAGAGGAGCTAGTAAGCGAACTACGCCGTAACTAGAAGAAGGTACGCTAGGACGACATAAGAGGCTTTCTAATAGCGAACCTACTATAGTATAGAGAACTCGAGACGACAGCTTAGCTAGATTAAGTAGCGGAACAGATTACCTCGGTTATATAGCAAGTAGCGGAACAATACACGCCGTTACTCCGGCCCTTAACGTAGTAGAAGGCCTTCTAGACCCCTAAATACTCTACGAAGGTAAGGGAGGCTAGAAGGGCAAGGCGACAGTAGACGTAGGAGTATACCTAAGAGACGTAGGAGCAATACTATCGCGCGACATAAGAGAAGAAGGCATAGATAAGACGCGACAAGCTATAGGACTAGAGAGCGACGATCGGGCTCGTTATAGAAAACCCGGAACAGATATAGAGACTTACTAAATAGGCACGACTACCTAAAGAGTAGCAAACCCCTCACTTCCCCCTAATCGTAGACCGCGAAGGGATTGCCTAGGCTACGCCCCGGGGCAAGGCAAAAGTATTAGCCGACCATTTCTTTTCGACGTAAGTAGAGGCAGACCTTACGGATATCGACCCGAGTATATACCCGGAACCCCTAGACATAGATTAGGCGGTTAGCTCTAATATAGTAATAGGAGTTATAAGTAAGCTAAAAGGACGAAAAGCCCTAGGCCTAGATAGGATACTAAACGTACTACTAAAAGAGTATAGAGAAGAGATCGCGCCGAGCCTTATAAACCTATTCACCGCGTGCCTACGGCTAGGGTATCACCCGAAGCCGTATAGAGAGTCTATAACAGTAGTACTACGTAAGCTATAGAAGGAAGACTATACTTAGCCTAAGTCGTATAGACCAATAGTACTTCTAAATACGATAGGGAAGGTCCTAGAAAAGATAGTAGCCTAGAGACTTACGTAGCTTACCGAGGACAACTACGTACTCCTAGTAACATAGATAGGAGGAAGAAGCTAGCGATCGATACTAACAGTAATAGAGATAATTACGGAGTAAATTCAGACCCTCTAGTACTACGGTAGGAACTAAGCGGCGTCCTTACTATCCCTCGATATCGTAGGGGCCTTTGATAACGTCTTATACTAAAGGCTAATATATATCCTATAGTAGAAAGGCATCCCCTAGTAGGTAACGACGTTCGTCTACTCCTTTCTCTAGGAACGGACGACATACCTAGTCCTAGGAAGGTATACGTCCGACCCGGTGAAGGTAGAGACTAGAATACCTTAGGGATCTACTCTCTCCCCTATCCTATTTCTAATATTTATGTCGGATCTAATCCCCCTACTCACCTCTCCGTAAACCTTAGTATTAGGGTTCGTAGACGATATAAACATCCTAGCCTATTTAGACTCGACAGAAGAGAACTATCGCCTCCTTAAAGATAGGTATAAGAAATGCGAGGAGTAGGTAAAGAAGTATAGTGCCCGGTTCGCCCCTAAAAAGTACTAACTTATACACTTTAGTAAAGCGAGAACATACTATAATATAAAGGCGGCGGTAAGAATCTAAGGCTACGAGACCAAGCTATTAGCGAAGCTACGAGTACTAGGGATCTAGCTCGACCCGAAGCTAAGCTAGAATGTATAGGTTAAGAAAGCCTAGAGTCGAGCGTAAGTTAATAAAGCCTCGATAAAGAGGCTTACGGTATCTATATAGGGAGCAATATTCGACAAGGTAAGAGTAATATATAAGGCGATCGTTAGACTAGCTATATTATACGGGGCACAGATTTAGGGAATAGGGGGCGTAGGTAAGCCGATCCCGAAACGGATAGAGCAACCCCTAAATAGGATATAGGTAGGTAACCTACGTAGGGTACTAGGCGTATATAAGACAACGTTAATAAGCACGGTAGAAATAGAGATAGGAATACTACTAATCGGCTAGTACATCCGGGGAATAAGAATTCAATACGCGGCAAAGACGATAGGTTACCTAGCACAAACTACGATCTAGGAGGCAAAGAACAAGATAGAAAGCCGCTACCGGAGAGGGGTAGGACATAGGACAAGCTAAAAAGAGGATGACCTTACTACCTTTACGGCCGTATAGACAAGCACCGAATGGCTAGCACGAAAGGAGGAGGAGCGTAGGACTCGCTAGGCCGGCGGGAGTAAGGCTAAGACCTAAAGCCTAGCGGAATAGATAGCGAGCTACCTATAGGAGTAGGACTAGAAAAGGAAGCCCCCTAAGACAATAGGCCCGATAGCGCTCCGAGCCTTCTAGAGACATAATTACTAGCTATATAGGGACCTGACAAGGGCCGAAGCAAGTATAGCGATCTAAATCAGGTCCGAATATATTAGATTAAGGGCCTACCTGTTTAGGAGACGCGTACTAGACATCTATAGCCTAGCCTGCTAGTATAGCTACCTATCGCAAAACCTAGAACATATGCTACTACGATGCCCGTAGTAGGCGAGAGGTAGGGGAAATTGGAGGCACTAAGCGGGAAGGAGAGACTATAAGTCAATTATTAGGGACAAAGGCAACATTCGCCGAATCTCTCGGTAGATACTATAGTAGGGATACCTCTAGTAGTTTAGCCTCGCGAGCGAGACGGAGGAGTGGATAGATAAGAGGCGGAAGCGAGGGGGATTGTAGATAGGGTAGTCATTAGGGCAGGCCTATAACACTAGCGTACCCCTAATAAGGGAAATTTAAGACGACAACTAGGAGGAAAAGACAGGCGGGAAGGAGGAGGGGTTTTTACTAACACGGTTTCCCCTCTATATATACAAAAACAAGATAGTATAGCTATATAGGCCAAAGGGCACTAAAACAGCTTAATGAAATATCTATCTATCTATCTATATATAACTGACTAAGATTCACTATTTAGGACACTAAAGCCTCTTTAAAAGAGGAAGTAGATCAAGGTTAGGGGTGGCTATCTATAAGCTATATATATAAGAAGTGTAGTAATAGGTAGTCCTAGAAAGCAAATTGTCTTAGAAAATGTCCTGTTTGTTCCTAGCCTTAGAGTTAGTCTTGTTTTGTAGAATCAGTTTAGCTAATAGTTTGCTATCTAACTACCTAGTTTTACCCTAAAATCCTTATCTAGTAAACCCGTTGTCTAGACCAAACTTCGAGGAGGAGTACCGTTTATCTACTCGATCTCGGAAATTCTTGAGCTATAGTATACTAGTATACTCTCTTAAGAACGTAACGGTACCGCTATAGCTAATACTAAGTGCGAAGATCAGTAGGAGCTATAGTATAGAAGATGTACACACCTTAGTAAGGGACTACTAAGAAACCTATATAGAGTTACTAATAAGAAAGATCCTATTCCTATTCCTTCTAAACACTAGAATTATAAGGTCTGCTCCCTTATAAATATAAGGAAGTTCAAAGGACCTACTATAGAGAGGAAAGGGGAGAGGCTAGCCCTCATCTCTATTGATATCTATAGGCCTTTTCAGGGCGTAGTCTCTAGGCTAGGATACAAATGTTAGCTTGAGATTGTAGACAACTTCTCTAGGAAGAAGTGGGTAATCCCTTTGAAGGCTAGGAGCGACGCTCCTACAGCCCTACGGGATTAGAAGGTCTAGGCAGAACGGTAGTCAAGGTGCTTTCTATCTACGATCCGTAGTAATAGTATAAAGGAAATTCTCGCCTTACTAAAAGAGTAGGAGAAGGAGTTTGGCACTTAGGTAGACATAACTGATGCCTATAACTCTCTTCGGAATGGACCTATAGAAAGGTCAATTCAAGCCTCTAAGAATATAGTCCGGGCTATACTTAAAGACTCTAGTATACTAGTTAAGTTCTAGCTAGAAGCTCTATAAGCACAGACTATAATCAGAAACAGACTGCCTAATAGTCCGATCATTAATAGTATTGCTCTTTTACTAGAAGAAGCCTTTACTAGCTAAGTACCGTTAGTCGACTATTTCCGCGTCTAGGGATATAAAGCTATAGTCTATATAGACCTAAGAGCCTAACCTTAAGGCTTAAGGAGAGACAAGTTGATGAACCGAGGAAAAGAAGCCGTGTTTATAGGCTACTTAGAAAACACTACAAAACAATAGCTGTTCTAGGATCCCGACATAAAAGCTATAAAAGCGTATAGTCACGTCGAGTAGTTTAAGAATAAGAAGGGGGGAGATATAGATCTTAGTATTACCTTTACTAACTAGCCGAGACGAGCGCTATAGCGTAATCCTATTAGGAGGAAGCCCTTTAGGGCGAAATTTTCCGATAGGGGATTATTAGAGACACCGTTACGAAGGCTAGGAGAAAATATTAAGGCGGTTTTAATACTATCGAAGGCCGATAACGGTAGATCTATACAGAACCTACCTAAGTCATTAACACTATAGTAACCGCTGTTTATGTAACTTCCCCCTCCTCTAAAGGACATTAGGGAATACCAGAAGTTTAGAGATTAGGGTACTCTAATAAAAGAAAAAGAAGATGTCGTTCAGTTCGACCTATCCGAACACCTAGCGCTACCTCAGGTTATAGGCAACAAGAGGTCAAGGGGGGACGGAGATAATAACTCTAAAGAGCATAAGGCTAAATACTATAAGGCTCTTATCGCCTAGATGTTCTATCTAGACCCTACAATAAGCTAGGTAGAGGAGATTCTAAACGACGTAGAAGAACATACATTTGCTACTATTAGGTAGGCTATAGCCTATTAGTAGGAAGTGCTAATCCTAAAGTCCTATAAGGTAGCCGTAGGAGACCCCGAATAGGGATATATATAGAGAGAGGCAATCGAGAACGAACTTATTGCCTTAGTAAGCAAAAACACCTAGGAAGCAGTTATACCGCCAAAGGGTACGAATCTAATTACTTCTAGGTGGGTCTTTAATATGAAAAGAATGATTAGTAGAGCTATTAAGAAGTTTAAGGCAAGACTAGTTATAAGAGGGTTTTTATAGAAATATAGGGTTGACTTTAAAGAGACCTTTATACCTACTGTTAGACATAATACTCTCCGAGTATTCATAGTAGTAGTGTGTAAGAGAGATCTCGAGATGTACCTAGTAGATATAAATAATGCCTTTACCTAAAGTAGCCTTCTTAAAGACATTAATATAATCCTACCCCTAGGAGTTAAAGCACCTCTAAACATAGTGTTTAAGGTCCTACGAAGCCTTTATAGGCTTAAGTAAGCAGCTAGAGACTAGAACAAGCTCTGTATTGCGAAGCTAGAGAAGATTAGATTTACCTAGTCCTAGGTAGATCTATGCCTACTTATCTATACGGATAGAGACCTTATAGTCCTTACCTATATAGATGACATACCTATTGTAGCTCCGAAGCTATTAGATGTTTAGTAGTTTAAGGCTAAGCTTAGAAAAGTGTTTAAGATTAAAGATCTTAGTAAACCTACGAAGATCCTTAGAATAAGGATTATAAGAGACAGGTCCTAAGGCACTTTGAAGCTTGATTAAGGACACTATGTCTACGCTAACTTAGCCAAGATAAATATAGCTAGAGAGAAGGCTACGCTAACCTACTCACCTATAGAGAGCTACGAGCATTTAGTGCCTACGGTACCTATAGATAAGAGGTGTAATAAACAGGATTACTAGAGCTATAATAGTATCTAGATATAGCTAATAACAATAACAAGGCCAGACTTAGCATTCCCCCTTAGAAGAATTAGCTCATTTGTTACTGATCCCTCGTAGTAGTATATAAAGGCTTTAAAGAAGCTCTCCCGATACCTACGGTCGTACCTAGACCTAGGTCTTATATATAGAAAGGGATGGGGCAATCTCTAGGGATACTCGGACTCTGACTACGCTATAGACAAAGTGGATAGAGTCTCAATTCTAGGATACGTATAGTTCCTTTATATATCACCTATGTCCTAGATAAGTGGGAAGTAGAAGTCTATTATAACATTAACAATAGAAGCTAAATTTATAGCTATAAACGTAGCCGTAAAGCAGTTATAATTTCTTGTAACTGTCCTTAGGGAAATGGGGTGCCTAGAACTAGTGGGAAAGAGCTCTTTCTAGCCGAGTATAAGGGCAAGCAAGGGCACTATTAACGAGCTAAGGCTAGTCAAGCTTATAGGTAACAACTAAGCCGCTTTAATACTTGTTAAAGATGCCTATATATATAAAAGGTCAAAGCATATTAATGTTATATATAACTATATTAGACATCTCTAGTAGTAGAAGAAGATTGTAGTAGACTACTACTATATAAAGGATATAGCTACTAATAGGTTAATAAAGCCCCTTAATAGCTAGTAGTTCCAAAACTTTGTAAGGCAGCTCTAGCTTACGTAAAGGGATTATAGGAGACTATATAGCATAAGTAGGAGTGTTAAGAATATATAGGCCGTAGGATAAGTATATAGGTGTAGGTGTGTTATATAACTAGATTACGTGACTAGGGTTTACTAGCCTATAGGCTAGTAAACATCCGGACACCTAGTATCTACCTACACTAACACCGGCGATACTATATATAGATACACGCTATCCTATTAGGTCCTTCTTCGTCTTTCGTGTAATCCGCCGTCTTCTACTACTACGTAACTCGTACCTATTTAATAAGGAGGGACAATTAGAAGAGATAGTTCAACCTTTAGAGATATAAGATAGAGAGCTAATTAGTATTCTTCATATTCAATGACCTAATAGAAGTGTCTTTTAACAATATTAAGGGCAAGACTCTAAAACTCTAAGAAGAGGCTATAACTAAAGAGATCCTTAATACGCTAATATAGATAAGACATAATGTAGTATACAACTTTAGTATCCTTAGTAGGATTATAGAAGAAGATGAATTTGAGCTTAAGGGCTTATATAAATCTAGAAGAGCTGCTAAGAAGTAGGTGTATCTCTATAACAAGTATAGCTAGGTGCTACTAACCTATATACATAAGCTTATAAAGCAATTTGTGACCTTTAAGATAAGTAAAGAGTTCACTATTAGATCTATATAGACACACCTAGTTTCTCTTAGAAAAAGGATTGCTAATATTGACCTAGAGGGTTAGTATTGTAGGAAAGCTAATATAAGGATGACCTAGCTCTTAAGCTTACTGCTACCTGACTACTATATAGCTAGGGATACTATTATAGCTTAGCAAAACACGACACATTCGAAAGCTCTTATCAAGGCCATTCCAACGATATAAAAAGCAGGCCACTGCCCCTAGGACTGAGGGAGTTCTACCCCATTCAATCTGGACAGCTTGAAGCTCTCTTCACCCTGTTTCTTCAGCTCCAAACGCCGCGGAGGTGCCTAGCTACATTAGGCAACTCCTAGGCAATGGCAGCCTAGGCTACGGTACTAACGGCGCCTACGGCCCTATAGGCGAAGCCCCCCCAAGACAACTGGCAGCAACTTATAGAGGACGCAAAAAGTATAGAAACTAACGATCAGCTCCCTTACCGGTCTCTATAGGTAATGATCACTCAGCTACGCACGGCGCTTGTACTGTCGTATCACCGAGGGCAACAAGAAATAAGGACGACGTCCTAGGCGATTAGTAAGGCTACCCGGAATCAACACCCCTATAGCTAGGCATCGGTCGCGGCATCGATACCAGGCCCCCGCCTAACGTACGATGCAGTTACGATCCGCATTGTAGCAAAGGAAGACCAGGCCGAAGTTGCGAAGCTATCGAACAAGGAGCTCGCCTAACGAATTAACTAACTAGGGGTAGTCGTAGTGAACCAACAGTCTAACGGCACTCTATAGATCTATACTAGCTCTGCTACTGCTAGGAGGCACCTAGAGGCACAGCTACAGTGGGCATCTAAGGTTGCGGTATTAGCGAAGGTCTTAACGAAACAATTCACGATCCTAGTCTACGACATGCCTAAGGAGTTTGACCTAACCAACCAGGGTCACCTACGCGCTCTCTAAGAGGACAACCCGGTCACTCTTAACTCTCTAATCCAGAAGGCGACTTGGCTCTATAGGAAATAGCCAGAAGGCAAGAAGGCCTCGGCGCTAATAGTATGGCTACAAGACGCGAAAGCGGCGGATCTAGCGATAGAACAAGGCCTGGTCTGGCAATACAGCCTTAAGATAGTAGAAAAGCACTCCTCATCCTTTCGTGTCCTCCAATGCTTCAAATACTAACAGTATAGACACCAAACCTACACGTGCACAAACAAGCAGGCCTACTCGAACTGTGTAGGAGACTATATATCTAGGGACTGTACATCGACTACGAGACGGTACGCGAACTGTCCGGGGCACCACCTATCGTATAGTGCGGAATGCCTACAGCGGAAACTAGCGAAAAACAAGGCAATCACAAATAGAACCGTCGCCCTAAGATTCTACGGCGACCGTGAGGCTAGCCTATACCGGAACTAACTAGCGGCGGTCGGGCACAAGCGCCCTAGGGCCGAGAACGATGTAAAGGATGCGTAGCCTAGGGCGTACGGGAGGCCACGTGCTCTGCTAGCTACGGCGAGGGAATCTAACTAGGCCCGGCTCCCCTTTAGTACACAGCCGATAGGCGTAGACTAGGACGCACAGGGCAGTAGGACATAGGACGATACAGAGGAAATGATTGTCGATGCCGATGACTAGCCTCGACACGCTTAGCATCATCCAGTATAACGTCAACTATAGCAAGGATATAGTCTAGAACCATTTCCTACACGAGGCGGACCCGCGCGTCTACCACGTCCTTGCAATCTAGGAGCTATAGATTAACCCGTACTATAAGAGACTAACGACCTGCAAGTCACTAGGCTACACGACATGCCTACGAGGCGACGGTAGACCCCGCACGTACTTCTATGTCAGTAAGGACATACTAGAATCCGACTAGGAGGTAGTGTACTACGCAGACGAAGAAGGCGGGGGCGATATTACCTCCCTCTACGTGGGTAGCACCTGGATACATAACCTATACATACAACCGCTAGCCTCGAGGTCTAGCCGCGACCTAGGGGTCTGCAGACACCTAGACAGTGCGCTTAAGAGACAAGGGTGCCACATCGTAGTAGGAGACTTCAACATACACTACCCTTCCTAGGAAAGCCTTATACAGCCGTACCCTATAGCCGACGAAGTACTCGACTTGATGGCGAGCAACGCAATTGCCCTCAATACCCCGAAGGACCTGGGCACCTAGAAGAGAGGGGGACTCCAAGGCACGATCGACCTCTCCTGGATCTCAGATAGCTACTACCACACGGTAACCTACTATGGGATCGAACATGAACTCGAGGCGTCGTCAGACCACATGCTAGTCAGGACCTCTATTGCGACACAGATACAACGCACACCAGCGAGAACCCCTAAGCCAAACTGGGGAAAGGCCTACTAGGCCAACATCTAGGCGTACCTCGATGACTCTAAGAGGCTAGTCCAGATCGCGCAGTAGCAATACAACAGTAAAGACGAGATAGACGAAGCAGTCTAGGGGTTGATAGACGAAATAAGAAAAGCGACCTCACTTCACGTTCCGCTTGCCTAACTAACGACATAGTCCAAACTATACTGGACGCCGGAGTGTACTACGGTAGTAAGAGAAGCAAGGAGAGCCCGCCGGGTGTGGACGAGTAGCCATAGCGAGGAGGCCTAGAACGTATATAGGGAGGCATGCTAACAGAAGAAAGCCATAATACGGAGGGAGAAAGCAGTCGGCTGGAGGGCCATAGTAGAAGAAATCGCCGGCAAGCTAGAGAGGATGTGGAAGCTAGCGAAATGGGCCCGACAGGACCCTACATAGGGCCCCTCCTTCTCTATCCCAGCGCTACAATCGCCTAGTGGCCCGGTTAGCGACCCCGAGGCCAAGGCGCGTCTACTGGCTAGCAAGTTCTTCCCACCCCTAGTCGAGGCTAATCTAAGCGACATAAACAGCTCTACTCCCCTAGCCCCTAGCATCGCGGTCCAACAGGAGGTGTCCGAGGGAGAAGTTACCGCTATGCTGAGGAAGTTACCGGCGAAGAAAGCCCCGGGGCCGGATGGGATCCCAAACGAGCTACTAAAGAAGTGTAGAGATCAACTAGCCCTAGCAGTTATAGCGATCTTTAACGCCTGCCTATAGACCGGATACTACCCGATAGCTTTTAAATAATCGACGATAGTGGTCCTACGCAAGCCGTAGAAGGAAGACTATACGTAGGTGAAGTCGTACCGCCCAATTGCGCTCCTTAACACTCTTAGGAAGGCGCTTGAGAAGCTGGTTGCAACGAGACTCTCCGAGGCGGCAGAGGAACACTCCCTACTCCCGGACACCCAGATGGGTGCGCGCCTATAGCGATCGACGCTATCCGCGATGGAACTTATCACCTCTCAGGTAAAGGCCATCTGGTATAAGAATAGGGACAAGGTGGCTTCCTTACTTAGCCTAGACATATCGGGAGCCTTCGACTACGTGTTACACCCGCGGCTTCTCTATATCCTAAGGTCGAAAGGACTCCCTAAGTGGCTTGTCAACTTCGTACGGTCCTACCTCCAAAACCGCAGTACGTCGATCCTAGTCGGCCAGTATAGAAGCCCATTTCAAGCAGTCTACACTAGAATCCCGTAAGGCTCAACGCTAGCACCTATTCTGTTCCTCTTCTTTATAGCGACGCTGCTCCCAGCCCTAGAATCCCAGAACACCGCTACGAGCGGCTTCGTAGACGACACAAACATCCTAGCGTGGTCTTTCTCGACTAAGGAGAACTGTAGGCTACTAGAAGAGAAGCACAAGATCTACGAGGACTGGGCTAGGAGGCACGGGGCTCGATTTGCCCCAGAAAAGTACAATCTGATACACTTTACGCGCCGGCCACGGTTCCACAATATGCAAGCTTCTATCCAGATACAGGGGCACACGACTAACCCGGCAAATCAGCTCAGGATCCTCGGACTATAGGTGGACCCGGCGCTACGGTGGAGGAAGCACGTATAGGCAATATTACGGAAAGCTGAACAGAATATGGCATCATGCCAGAGGCTCACTACGTCTACATAGGGGGCGGACTTCCGGCAGTCACGACTTCTATATACGGCTATTGTACGGCCAGTCCTTACCTATGGCAGCCAAGTATGGTCCTTAGGCGAGAGGGCCTGCCTATCGAAGGGACTCGTCGCGCCGCTAGCGAAGATCCAAAACCAATGCCTAAGGAAGGTCACCGGGGCATATAAGTCGACACCAACGAGGATGCTTAAGCACGAGACCGCTATACCGCCGATCGACCTATACATCCAGGGACTACGGACCTCCTACTTAGGCAAGTCGGCACAGTACCTAGTACAGAAGGTCATCGCTAGTGCAGTCGCAAGGGCCCGCGAATCAGTACTAGCGCATAAGGGCATTCGACCCGGAAACGAGCCGAACTACCGGGCAAGGGACGAACAGCTAGCAACACAATGGGAAGGTGAGAAATCGTTTGTAGAGCAACTATAGAAAGAGAGGTGGAACAACCAGGTTGTAGGGTATAGTGGACGCCCTTAGCCAGCGGGACAACCTAAGGAATGGTCAGCTACAAAATCCGCGGTCAAGCACCCCCCGAAGCTCATCTACTACCGCCTTACGAGGGCATAGAGTAGTATAGCAACCCAACTACGAAGCGAACACATCGGCCTCTAGGGGTACCTATCATAGAGGAAGGTCCCAGGATACACGAATACTAGCTGCCCCTACGGCTATCGCTCCTAGAACGTACGGCACGCACTCCTCGTCTATCCGAGGTAGTCGCTAGGAAGGGGGGAGTGGATGGCAAAGGCGAGGAACCGGACGATTAGGGCACTTCTTAACAACGCTAAAGACCTACGGCGCATTACGAACTGGATACTAGAGAAGGGCTGGCTAGAACAGTACCGCCTAGTAGGAGCAGTGCAGGAAGAGAGGACACGACGCAGCGCGACGAGACCGGCTAGGAGCGGGGGCTAACGGGGTAGTGACATGGACTACGTACGTTCAGAGGGAAAGCTAATCTAGACAAGGAGTAGTCGGGGGCGGGAAGGGTTTTCACCTATTCGGGTTTCCCTTTGTACATAACAATAGATATATACCTGCATAGGCCGGATAGGGTCCTAGAACAGGGGAATGACAAATCTATCTATCTATCTATCTATTATAGCTTAGCTAAAGATAGATTATAAAAGGACCTTAAAGATCCTTAAAGCTTAAGAAGCTAGGTTAGATCCCTCTAAGGCTAAGTATAGTATAGTAGCTACCTAGGTCAAGCCCTTAGGTCTAGTAAGACTACTCTCCTACCTTCTCTATAAGAAGGATCATCTAATCAAGGACTGCCCTAGTCTACCTAAGGCAAGAAAGGTCCTTAGATCTTATTCCTAACTACTATCTTCCTAGAATATAATATATATTAAGAAGAAGAGAACTCTACTACCTACTTTAAGGAGGACACTAAGAGAGAAGTCCTCTATAGAAGAACTTAAGAAAATAGTAAAGAAACTCAGCTCTAATATACTGTCACTCTAGAAGAACTAGGCCTAGTCTTATACCTCTAAAGCAAAGAAGACTAAAAAAGGGTTTTCCGCCTAAGAGTCACGTGACTTATGCAGCTTATCTCTAGAGACATTTTCTGATAAGAATGAGTACGATGAAGTGGCTTACTCAACTATAGAAGTCTAAGGCAAGTTCCTCTCGTTAGAGTAGTTACTTAACTCCTATACTTTATCCTATATAACTGACTAAAGCTACCTCTTTAGATCTATAACTCCCTTAATAAGGAAGAAATAGATTAAAGAGGGAGGTAGGTTTTTATTGGCCACTTATTGTCACGGGCAGCCCGCGACCCCTCACTGTAGCTGCGTCGGCCCGGCTGAACCGCGGACCTTCTGCATCGGGTTAGCGCGGCTTGGCTTTACTTTATAACTTCGCCGCGCCTCGCGCTCCTCTTTCGTAGCTTCGTAGAACAACAACTATCTCATTCGGACCCTATGGTACGCGCGCCCTTACAGTTTGTTCTACCTTACTACCCAGATCGCGGATCTAGGTAAGGGACGCGTAACAACAGGAACAGACAGAACCGCAGAACTCGAGAACGCGCAGAGCCGCATCAGAACACAGAACACGGTAAGGCGCACAGCGCGCAGATGCCTAGAGAACGCAACGCGGCGACACCATCAGCAGGTGGTCGCGCGCTCGTAGACAGTCAGGATACAGGCACCGTCACGCCTCCCCCGAACCCAGACAACATGACTTCACAAACAGCGAACGGCGGCATGCGACCGCCACCTAAGCCTAAGGGCAAAAGCAAGCAGCGCACATCTCTTTTCCCCGACCTCTCCTCTTTTCCTCAGAGTCAGACACAGGACGACAACCGGCGGGTCACAGTAGACACCGGTGTCGCGCTACAACAAGAGATTGATAAAGCTTACCAGAAGGCCTTCGAGCGAGAAGAAGGTGGTGAGATTGACTTTACAGAACTGTTCGAGTTCAAGCTCGAAGAGAACCCAGGCGGCGACCCAGACGAGGTGTATCTATCACTCGACGAGGCAGAACACATTCTCGCATCCGAATACCAGAATGTCACCCCAGACAACCTCACGACCCTTGCATCCCAACACCCGAAGACCACCCACGACTTCGTGCTACAAGCAGTCAACACGGCAATTACTAAGGGCAGACAACTCGATGTAATGGAGCGAGCCAACGACCTCCAGAACACCCAGTACACCACGCTGTACACCGAATACGACCGCATCTACAAGATGCTGCGAAGTGAAGAGCTTGTCACACAGAAAATGGCAGCAGATCTCAAGAGCAAGAAGGATTGCGACCCAGCTAAGTTGCAAGAGCTGGGGAAGAAATACAAGGAAGCCAACAACCTGTGCAAGCAGTTCAGCGAGATCTGCGAGAAGGAGAAGAAGAAGGCACAAGATGCTGAGGCGAAGAACCAGGCCCTACAACAAGAAGTCGATGACCTGAAGGCTCGGCTTGAGGCAGGAGACACCACACAGAACGGAGGTAGGGGCCGCTCAGGCCGCCGACCCTCTCGTTCCCGCCCACGCGAGACCTCACTCGAGCAGCTATTGCGTAGGTATCGCGAAGCTGCTGGTGGAGGGGGCGGTGGCGGTGGTGGTGATAACGATAACGATGGAGACGACGATGACCGTGGCGACAATGGCCGAGGACGTGACAACGACCGTCCGCGACCAGGACCCAACAACAGTCGTGACTCGAGAATGCGCAACACCCGCACCCAGACACCACTGGTTGACCTTCCAGAACGTCTCTTCACCATTGACCGCACCCTCACTCGCGGCATGGAGATCGGCAAGGGTGTGCCCGACCCTAAGCACTTCAAGAACGATGACGACCCCAATTTCGACAGCTGGTACAGCAGTGTTCTCCTAAAGCTGACTGTAGCAACCTTCCGCACTGAGGCAGATGGTCTGCGCTTCGTGTATGGGTGGACACAAGGTGATCCTCAGCGAAGCATCAAGCCGAGGATCCCTGTGCCTGGACAGCAGTCCTTCAACGAGTTCAAGACTGGAGAAGAGTTATTAGACTGGATGACACGCCAATATGGCACACGCAATGAGGGAACCAAGGCTATGGTTGACATTGCTACCTGCAAGCAAGAACAAGGCGAAACCTTTGTAGCCTTCCATGCCCGCTACTCGAAGTTGCGCGCCTGGATGTCATGGACCGATGAGACCGAGCTCATGCTGTTCCGTAACCGACTGAACCGCAAGTACTTCATCAAGACCTTCGGCGACCGCGAAGTCGACCGCCGCCTAGACAGCATGCAAGACGTTATCGAGGAGTGCACCGCACTGGACGAGAGTTTCTACGAGACAGATCGACTATACCCGCAGAAGGAGCGCCCCCGGGGCAATGGCAACTCGAACAGCAATGGCGGCCAGAACAACCAGAACAACGGCAACGCAGTTGCTAGTGCCGCTGCCGGTGTAGCAGGTGCCTTGGTACAGCGCCCACTACAGTACGCTGGTACCAAGAAGAAGGAGGATCTGCCGACACATCTACAGAACCTGCCTACGCTCAACCGTGAGCAGCGCGAAGACCTTAAGAAGCAGGGTAAGTGCTACCGCTGCCGTACAGGTTCTCACGTGTCGACCAACCCTGAATGCCCAATGTATGGGTACGATGGCGACTATCGCCCACCGCGTCCACGCAATACCACGCCGAATCCGAACGCGAACCTCAGTTCCCTAGCCGCCGATCCGCGGCAGGGAAATGGCACGACCGCTGCCTAAGCGTGGTAGACAGCGGTCACCCGAACTTCCTAGGACAGAAAGAGCATGAGATTGAGAGACACGGAACGCAAGAGACGGTAACAGACTATAGTGAGGAGCTTAAGATATCGGCATGCGCACTGGATAAGCAACAGCCAGCTGTGTACCCTCACATAGTGTTACCCGTAATGATACAACAGAGAAAGGCTCGAGGCCTTGTAGATTCTGCTTCCACCTCTCTCTTTCTTGACTGGAAATTCACACGCAAATACACAATACCCCTGATCCCTTTGACGCAAAGCCGACGACTAACACTGGGAGATGGAACGGCCACTGCGCGGCAGATTACACACGCGGCCCCTGTAGACGTAGTCATAGGCGATCATCACGAGCAAATGTTATGCTACGTCACCGACCTCGAATACGACATCGTCTTTGGCCTGCCGTGGCTTACAGCGCACAACCCAAACATCTTCTGGGAGACAGGCGAGGTGGCATTCAGGTCGGATTACTGCTTTGGTCACTGTCTACAGAATAAGACACCGACAACAGTGCAATCCCTGAACCACCGCGAGAAGAAGAAGCAGGCACCAGTACGGTACGGACCAGAGCCCTTCACTGGAGATGTAGCGAGCTTCACAGCAGGAGGAGCAGAGCTGAATGCCTCATCATATGACCTGGAAGACATAGACGATGAAGAAGTGGACTGCCAGGGCGTTTCTCAACGCGCGTGGGGGATGTACGCGCACCGGCCTGGGGCTGAGTGCTTCTACATCATGCCCACTAGGCGTGAGAGCGACGGCGGAGAGCTTAAGCTGAGTGCAATGGCTGCTGATGATCTGGACCAATTCTTGAACAAGCAGTTCAATCACAACCCGAAGGAGAAGTTGCCGCCAATGTACCACGATATTGCGGACGCTTTCTCAGCTAAGGATCATGAAGGACTCCCACCTCACCGACTAGGCGTAGATCATGAGATTCACATTAAGCCTGATGGTCCACAAGAGCCACCATACCGCAAGCCCTACGGCCTAGCTGAGAAGGAGAACGAGGCAGTTAAAAAATGGCTAGACGAGCAAACATCTGAAGGGAAGGTGCGGAAAGCAGGGCAAAAGACGAACCAGTCTCCTGCACCAGTGCTAGTGGTACGTAAGCCTGGAGGTGGGCTGCGTGTTTGTATCGACTACAGAGGATTGAATGCGATCACTATCAAGAACCGGTATCCGATTCCCTTGATACAAGAGACGCTCAACCGCATGCACGGCAAGAAGTACTTCACAAAGCTGGACATTGTAGCAGCCTTCAACAAGTTACGGATAGCTGAAGGGCACGAGTGGTTGACAGCGTTTGCGACACGATACGGCATCTACGAGTGTCTAGTGTTGCCATTCGGCTTGTGCAACGGACCAGCATCGTTCCAATCATACATCAACAAGGTCTTGCAAGAACACCTAGACGACTTTGTGTCGGCCTACCTGGATGACGTACTTATCTTCAGTGACACCTTGGAGGAGCACATTGAACACGTGCGGAAGGTTCTCACCAAGCTACGCGATGCAGGACTTACAGTGGACATCGACAAAAGCGAATTCCACCAACAGAAGGTGAAGTATCTTGGGCTAATCATAACCCCTGACGGCATCGAGATGGACCCCGAGAAACTCGAATGTATTCAGACATGGGAAGCTCCTGAGAACCTGAAGGATGTCCAGGCCTTCCTTGGATTTGCCAACTTCTACAGGCGATTCATCGAAGCATTTTCGCGCATAGCTGCTCCTCTCACAAACCTGACCAAGTCGGACGGACCAAGCAATCACAAGAACAGAAGGATTCAATGGTCACTAGATTGCCAACGAGCCTTTGACAATTTGAAAGCTGCGTTCAGCAAAGCCGGCATGCTCGCACATTACGTGCCAGGCAGGGAAACAGTAATAGAGACAGATTCTTCAGATTTTGTGAACGCCGGCGTGCTTTCGCAGTATGACGAGAATGGTGTGCTACATCCTGTGGCCTTCTACTCGAAGAAGTTGAGTCCACAGGAGTGCAATTATGAAATCTATGATAAGGAACTGTTAGCCATCATCAAGGCTTTTGAGGAATGGAGACCCGAGCTCGCCTGCGAGGCAGATGATGAGGACTCACAGCCAGTCAAGATTTACACCGACCACAAGAACCTGGAATACTTCATGACGACAAAGCAGCTAAATCGGCGACAAGCGCGTTGGGCTGAGTTCTTGTCACAGTTCAACTTCAAGATAATATACCGTCCAGGACTTCAAGGTACAAAGCCAGACAGCCTGACGAGACGCAGCCAGGACCTTCCGCAGGGGGTGGACGACCCTCGGAACCAGCATCAGCATCAGACATTGCTGCCTCCTAAGCGATTCCTTAAGATCGCCTCACTACAGGCAACAGTAGAAGATGCGCCGGAAGAAGAGGAACCAGTACCGCTAAACCCTGAAGCTGAAGAGTTTATGCCTACAGAACGAGATGCGCCTACTGAACAACCGGCGACGCGTGAAAGTCAGCGGGAAGCCGAACTCGAGTATCGAATGTCGACGGCGTACGTAACCGATAACGAGCTCAAGACCGCGATTAAGGACCTGCAGAAAGACCGCACTCCTACACTGCTACAGAGAGCGAAGATTCACCCAGCACACTGCAAAGTGGATGGCGACCTGCTATATGTTCGAAACCAATACGACGGCTGGAGCTTATGGGTACCAAATGACCAAGCTTTACAGACCAGGATAATCAAGATAAACCATGACGCTCCAGCAGCAGGCCATCCAGGACGAGCTCGCACTTATGAACTCGTAGCACGTGAATTCTACTGGCCTGGATTAGCGAGATCCGTGCGCAGATACACCGCGAATTGCCGCACCTGCCGTACAACAAAATCTCTGCACTCCCAGCCACTAGGATTACTACAGCCACTTCCTGTTCCAGATCGGCCTTGGAAACACATTGCAGTCGACTTCGTTGTCGGACTCCCAGACAGCACTCTTGACGGCATGGTCTACAACAACATTATGACCGTCACTGACAGGCTCACTAAGGAAGTCGAGCTGATCCCTATTGGCGCAATGACAGCACAGAATACGGCAAGGCTTTTCCTCAAACATGTGTTCTGTCGGCGCGGGTTTCCTGACACCATTACATCAGACCGTGGCAAGCAGTGGGTTGCTACCTTCTGGAAGAAACTCTGCAAGATGCTCCGCACAAATCGCAAGCTGAGTTCTTCGTATCACCCAGAAACTGATGGACAGTCAGAACGCACTAACCAGGCGATGGAACAGTATCTCCGCATGTTCACCAACGAGGCACAGGATGACTGGGCAGAATGGCTGTGCCTTGCTCAGTTCGCGATCAACAATCACCTGTCTGAGACTACTGGTGTGTCGCCGTTCTACGCCACCTTAGGATACAACCCTGAGTTCATAGAGCGAGTTGACCTGAACGCTGGAAAGGAGGGAGGACTGACCACTCTCCAGCGACTGGACGCGCGATCAGCAGAAACCTTTGTGCGTCGAATTTGCGAGCTTCACAAACACCTTCAAGAGAATATGCGAATGTCACAAGCTCTCCAAGCAGAGGCAGCAAACCGCCACCGAAGCATTCCTCCAGACTACAAGGTGGGTGATTGGGTGTATCTTAGCACCAAGAACATCCGCACGACTCGACCATCTAAGAAGCTGGACAGGAGATATGCCGGCCCTTACCAGATCACGGAAGTTATGCCGGCCAGACTCTCTTATCGACTGAAACTATCAGACGCTCTAGTAGGACTTGATAACTGCTTCCACACCTCACTACTACAACGAGCCGACCACCCCGATTTCCCACCACTTGAAGGGCAGCATCTGGCGCCGCCACCACCGATAACTATCGAACCTGACACCACCGAGGCTGATGCAGCAGCCGATGTAGTGGCAGCACCTACGCACATGTACGAGGTGGAAAAGATCCTTGACATGTACACCCGTAAGCGGGCAGGCAAGGTGAAGAAGGGGCACAAGCGCAAAGTAGATACATGGTACAAGGTGAAATGGGCTGGATATCAGAACGAAGAGGATGGTGAGACCTGGCAACCTGCAGAGGACATGCTTGAACACGCAGCCGCCGCTGTTGCAGACTTTCACCATAACCGGCCGGAGTTGTCTACGCCTGTAGGCTTCGCAGCTCCATCTGACTGGTCCCTACCAGCCACTGAGATACTCGGGCTCAACTCGATCAGGGTCATTCCGAAAGACACCGTCACGAATGAGTCGCCTCGAGCCTTGCCTCTAATAGAATCTGCTCCGCACATATTCGATACTCGAGTGGAGCCTACAGAGCCTGCAATGATACCCAACTTTGGTCATAAGGATCATACGCGAGTGCGAGCCGAAGACAGACTTAGATCTGGGGCAAGCCAGCTAACTAGGCAACATGTTTCTCGAAGGAAGCCGGTCGAGGATAGTCTTGATAGAGCGAATGCGATGTTATCGGATGACGACAGGGCACTAGAGGATGATTCGGCGTTCGCGCGATTATGGAGCTCGACAGGCAAGTGGCCTCACAAGGTGAATAACGCTCAGAGGACTGAGGCGTGTTTTGGGAGGGGGGGTACTGTCACGGGCAGCCCGCGACCCCTCACTGTAGCTGCGTCGGCCCGGCTGAACCGCGGACCTTCTGCATCGGGTTAGCGCGGCTTGGCTTTACTTTATAACTTCGCCGCGCCTCGCGCTCCTCTTTCGTAGCTTCGTAGAACAACAACTATCTCATTCGGACCCTATGGTACGCGCGCCCTTACACTTATATTAGGAATGTAGAGATGAGTAGGAGAGCTAGTAGAAAAGTTGTTTTAGAAGATGTCCTACTTATACCTAAGCTAGGAGTAAACCTGGTTTTATAGAACTAGTTTAGTAAGTAGTTTGGTGTTCAACCTCTATTATTTTCTCTTATTTCCCCCTCTAGTAAGACTGTTGTCTAGACAAAGCTCCTTAGGGGAGTTCTATTCATTAATAAGATTTCTCCTCTCCTATAAGAACGGGCACATTACTCATTATGTGCACTACTAATAGAGAATGCCTTTGTGACTACTTAATTAGAGACCGACCTAAAGTAGTAGGTGCTTTAGTATAGAAGATTTGTAAACTTTGGGAAGAATTTGCTCTAGAATCTTTATAAGGTAATAGACTTAAAAGAACCTATTCCTATCCCTAAGGATAGCTTTCACTAGTGTAGAGTATGTTCAATAGCAAAGATGAAGAAGTATAAAGGCAAAGTTATAGAGAGAAGACCTAAAAGACTTGCCCTTATATCTATTGACATATATAGCCTACTACTAATCTCAAGACTAGGATTCAAATACTAGCTTAAGATTGTTAACAACTTCTCTAGGAAGAAGTGGACCTTTCCTCTTAGGAAAAGAGAAGATGCTCCAGTTACTCTCTAGAACTAGAAGATTAAAGTAGAGAGGAAATCATTAGCGTAGCTAAAAGCAGTAAGACTTAACAATATAAAAGAACTTATTACATTAGTAAAGTAGTAAGAGAAGGATTTAGGGATTAGGCTCGAGCCGACTAAGGCATACAACTCTCTACAGAATGGACTAGTTAAGAGGTCAATACAAACCTTAGAGGACTCTATAAGGGCAATACTTGAAGAGGCTAAAATGCCGGTTGAATTTTGGCCTAAAGCACTAGAGGCCTAAACTTATATAAGGAACAAACTGCTAAATAGCCTAGATTACGATAGGTTTAAGGTTTTACTAGATAAGGCTTTTGATAGCATCAAACCGACTATTAACTATTTGAAAGTTTAGGGATACAAAGCTGTTGTCTATATAGACATAAGATCCTAACCTTAATAGGCAAGAAGTAATAAGCTAATAAATAGGGGTAAAGAAGCAGTATATATTAGGTATATTGAAAACATAGCTAAAGCCTAGCTCTTTTAGGAACTAGACATAAGAGCTGTTAAACAACACATATATACAGACTTCTCTAAGGACTAGCCTAGAGGTGATATAGGTCTTAACGTTCCAACATTCAATCTACTAAGCAGTACACTAGCTAGGAAGCCCTTAGGAAGGCCGAGGAAAAACGTATCCTTAGGACAATCTACCTACTCTTTAGGCGTCTATTAAAGTACCCCCGAAATAGATTAGCTAATTAAGAGCCCTAAAGTTGCTTAGCCGAGAAAGCTGTTTATATAACTTCCCTAACCTCCGGAGAACGTAGGGGAATTTTAGAAAATCGATTAGCTAATTAAGAGAAGCTCCCTAGATCCCTAGGAAATAGACGTTACTAGGTTATAAGTGACGGTCCCTAAATTATCCCTTAGAAAGAGAAAGGCTGACTATGATGTTGAGGGCTATAATATGAAATAGAAAGCCCTAAAATCTATAGTCCTTAAGCCCGAACTCACTACTAAAGTAGTAGAAGTAATAGACCTCTTAGAGAACCTTACTGCTTTTTACTAAGCTTTCTTTATAGCTATACAATTAGTAGACAGTTCAATACTATAGGATAGCGAATTCCTAGAAGAAGTTAAGGAAATGGCCTTTATAGTAACTATAGAAGCCATTATATATAAGTAAGAGGTCCCAATTCTAAAATTCTATAAGGATGCTATAAATGACAAGAAATAGGGACATCGTTAGAAGGAAGCAATCTAAAAGGAACTAGATGCTCTATAGAGTAACAACACCTAGGAAAATTCTGTTCTACTAAAAGGAGCAAATCTAGTTATATCAAGATAGGTCTTTAATATTAAGAGAAGCATTAGTAGAGCTATTGAAAAGTTCAAGGCTAGACTAGTTATAAGGGGCTTCTTATAGAAGTTTAGTGTTGACTTTATAGAGACATTTGCACCTATAGTAAGATAGGACACCCTTAGGGTGTTTATGGCTATTGTATATAAGAAGGATCTTCATCTTTACTAAGTAGATGTGAACTATACATTCACAGAAAGCACCCTCTATAAAGACATCTTTATATTACTACTACTAGGAGTTGAGCTTCTACTAGACATAGTGTTCAAAATCCTTAAAAGCTTATATAGACTTAAGTAAGTAGCTAGAGATTAGAATCAACTCTATATGTTAAAGCTTAGAGAGATTGGATTCACACAGTCAGAAGTAGATCTATACCTACTTATCTATAAAAAGAGGGAGATTATAATCCTTATATATGTGGATGACATTCCAATTGCTACACTAAGGTTAATAGATGTTCTCTAGTTTAAAAGAGAACTTAGTAAGATCTTCAAGATCGAAGATCTAGGTGAACCTAAAAAGATCCTTAGTATAAGAGTTATAAGGGACAGGAAGAGAGGAAACCTAAAACTTAACTAAGGACACTTTATTAGGGATAGCCTAGCTAAGATAGGAATGAACTATAAGAAGGCAGCACCTATATACTTACCTATAGACAGCTATAAGGCCCTTAAACCTTTAAGCTATATAGATAAGAGGTATAACAAGGCAGAGTACTAGAGTATCAATAGTACTTAGATGTAGCTAGCAACAATTATAAGGCTAGACATTGCTTTTGCCCTAGGAAGGATGAGCTTATTTATAAGTGACCTATCCACCTACTATATGAAGGCTTTGAAGAAGATCACTAGGTACCTAAGATTATACCCTAATCTAGGACTTTAGTTCTTAAAGTCTAGAAAAGGACACCTTATTAGATACTGTGATTCTGATTATGTAATAGACAAAGCAGACAGAGTCTTAATCCTTAGGTATGTCTTCTTCCTCTATAGGGTACTAGTTTCTTAGATAAGTAAGAAGCAAAAGTCTGTAGCAACATCTATAATAGAGGCTAAATATATAGCTATAAATGTATATACGAAGCAGTCCTAATTCCTAGCTTTACTACTAAGAAAAATGGATTGTCTAGGGTTAGTAGGAGACTGTTCCTATTAACTAAGAATCACTAGAAACTAGGAGACTGTATCAAATTTGAGACTAGTCTAATTAAGAGGTAACAATTAAGCTACCCTTACCCTAGTAAAAGATGTATATGTTTATAACAAGTCGAAGCACATTGACATTGCCTATAACGCTATTAGGAAACTTTGGTAGAGGAGGCTTATTGCTATTAAGTACACCCTAACCTCTAAGATAGTTATAGATGGGTTTATAAAACTAAAGACTAGTCTACACTTCTAGAGGTTTATAAGCTAGCTTAACCTGTCATAAAAAGGTCTAAGTACTATTAATAGGAAGTGAGTAGACTATAACCTCCTATACGAGATGTTAGGGCGAGAGCCTAGCCTATAAGATATAAGGGTAAAAGCGAGAATGTAGGTACGAAGTGTAGATATAAAGGGTGTAGTATAATTGCTATACAAAACGAAAGACGAAGAAAGCAAGAGAGGCCTAGGAAGGCTAGATATTTATACGCGACCCTCGCGAGTGCGTGTCCCCGTATTAATAGGGCTAACCCGTACGAAGCCGCGCTTAGTAGCTTTACTCAAAACCTTATTCCAACCTGCCCTACGTTCCGAGTCTTCTACGTGCTTCTTCTAGGGTTTAGCGTAGTCGCGGGTACTCGCGGGAGTGCCGTAAGTCATATAGTCACGAGCCGAAGTGAATCTGTTAAGGTTTAGTAGAGGGGTGAATTTAGAGGGCTAGGTCCCGTAGCGAATATTACGGGGTATATGATTCTTAGCGCTTATATACTAAGCTAGACTATCACTTCTTAACGACTTCTAAGTACTCTAAGGCTCTTCTGTCCCTACCTTCTGTACACTCTATAGGGAGACTATAATAGTAGCCCCCCCGAACAAAGCTAAGTTCCTACGAAGCCGTAGTAGTTCTATATATCGAGGATGTTCAGCTTTAGTACTAGGCCTAGGCCTAATATTATAGTCGATATACTATTAGTAAGCCCCGTCGAAGAGCTTAGATTCGAAGAGCCTACCGATATTGACTTCTAGGCCGTCTACGCGGGCGTAGTATTCTTCGATTACTTAACGATTAAAGATGATATATTAGATAGGTTCCTATAAGGTATCCTACTTAGGGCAACCTTACTATTCGACTTTATACTTGATCGGCGGTAGTCCTTTAACGTCGTTAGGCTCTACGCGGATTCCCCGGATCTTACGGACGGTATAGTCGTTAGAAGGTAGGTTAATAGGCTCGTCGACTTCTACTTTATCGGGAGGACCTAGTATGTCTTAGTTTTAGTTCGGGAATAGGTCCTTAGCCGACGGCCGAAGGCGTACGGGATAGAAGACGTCGTAGATCTTTATGTTCGTAGGAAGAGCTAGACAGTAGGCGTATAAACTAATACGCTCGGTGATCTTAAAAGGACCTAGGTTCTTCTAGTTTAGCTTCTTAGAGGGGCGGTCCGTCTTAATGTTCTTAGAGTTAAGGTAGACTATATCGCCTACTTAGTAGTCGGGAGCTAGCTAGCGACGACGATTAGCTTAATCCTCGTAGATTGCTTATACGTATACTATCTCGTCGTGAACTTCTTTATAGATCTATAAGAGTATAGTAGCGAACTCGTCTACTACTTACTCGTTTACGTCTTCGGTAGGCGGGAGAGGTTCTTCTAGTTCTATACCTATACAAGGGTAGTAACCTCTCGTAGTATAGAAGGGAGAGTAGCTAGTAGTCTCCGAGTCCTAGTTACGAGTAGTGAACTCTACCGTAGGGATATACTAAGGCCAATCCTTCTAGTAGTAGTCGACGAAGTAACGAAGGACCTACTCGAGGATAGCGTTCGTAATTTCGGTCTAGCCGTCGGTCTGTAGCTAAAAACTAGTCGAGAGGTTATACTTAATGCCTAGGATAGTATATAGACGCTTCTAGAAGTACGAGATGAACTAGGTGCCCCTATTAGAGGTGATGCTATCCGGGAGGCCTTGAAAGCGCTAGACGAATTCGTAGAACAAGCGAGTAGTCTCCTTTACGGTCATACTCTAGCACGGGATTATATACCGGTCCTTAGAGTACCGGTCTACGATTACTAGAAGGGCCTTTACTTTTACGCCGCTAAAGGTCTTACCGTAAGGGAGATCGGTAATAAAGTCTATCGTAATGTACTTCTACGGACGATTAGGAGCCGGGAGAGGGTATAAGAGACCGTAGGGACGGTAGCGGTTAGCTTTAGCTCTTCGGTAAGTAGCGTAGTTTAGTACGTAGCGGCGGACGTCCTTCTAGGAATACGGCTACTATTAATACCTAGCGAGGAGCTTATAGGTCTTAGCTACGCCTAGGTGACCCCTAGAGGCGGAGTCGTAGATGATTTAAAGAATCTTAGCTCGGATATTAGAGCCTTCGGGCTACGGTACGTAAAGCTTCTTACGGAAGTAGACGACACCTTCCTAGAGCTCGTACTCGGATAGCGAGAAGCCCGGGAATGTCCTCGCGCTAGATTTAAGGGCCTAAACTAACTCTTAGGCGTCTAGGTCGGCATCGTACGCTATTCGTACTCGTGCTATAATGCCTTCGGGCTACTCCTTATTATTAAACCCCTTAAAGTCTAATTCGGATAAGCCGTCGGTCGTTACTAAGCCCTCTTTATCGTCGTTTAAGTCCTTAGCGTCCGAGGCGTATTCTTTAGGCTCGGATTTATCGTTACTCTCGTTAAGGTAGGTAGGAGCGAGCACGAGAGTAGCAAAGGAAGCGGCGAGCGTAGGCTAGCCGTTTAATAGGTACTCTCGAAGCTCGGAAGAGAGGTTATACTCTTTAATGACTTGTTGCTCTACGATTTGCCGGCCCCCTCTTCGATCAACTAGAGAGTCACTAGGGCGGCGGGTAAGGGCGTCGGCTATCGAGTTGGCCTTACCGGGCGTATACGAGATTATAAAGTTGAACCGGGAGAGGAACTCGCTCTAGCGGGCCTAGCGACGATTAAGTAGCTTGCTCTTTATAAAGTAGACGAGGTTCTTATAGTCGGAGCTTACTTAGATAGGTATAGTAGAGCCTTCGAGCTCGGGGCGCTACTCTTCGAAAGCTTTGACGATAGCGAGAAGCTCCTTATCGTAGATCTCGTAGTTATACTCCGTAGCGGTCATCTTCTTAGAGAGGAAGGCGATAGGTAACTAGGGGGATTTAGGCGAGCGGCGTTATAGTAGGACACCGCCTACTACGCCGTCGGATACGTCGGTCTCTATACGGGTCTCTAGTTCGAAATCGAAGTGCTATAGAAGCGGGTTCTTAATAAACTTTGCTTTAAGTAAGTTAAAAGCCTCCTAGTATTCGTCGGTCTAGGCGAACTTCTTACCCTTACGCGTGAGCTTCGTTAAAGGGCGTACTACGCCCGAGAATGCGTAGATAAAGCGGCGGTAGAAGTTAGTAAAGCCTAGGAAACCCTAGACCTCTTTAATGTTCGTAGGAGCATCCTATTCGACGATAGCGTCGATCTTCTCTTAGTCCATCTTAATACCGTCTACGGTAATGATCAAACTAAGGAACTTGACTTCGGTCTTCTTAAACTCGTACTTGTCGATGTCGAGCTATAAGCCGGCGTCTACGAGCTTCTAAAGGACCTTATAGACGTGCTCGCGGTGCTCCTCCTTAGTCTCGCTATAGACTAGGATGTCGTCGATATAGGTAGTATAGAACTGATCGAGGAACTCTTAAAGGATGTCGTTAATAAAGTTCTAGAAGGTACTAGGCCCGTTATAAACGCCGAAGGGCATAACGAGCGACTCGAATAGCCCGTAGCGAGTACGGAAGGCTATAAGATACTCGTATCCTTCTACTATTCGTAACTTGTTAAACGTAGCGATAATATCGAGCTTAGTGAAGTACTTGGCCTTAGAGAGGCGCTCGAGCGTCTCCTAAATCAACGGTATTAGGTAGCGGTTCTTCTTTATAATAGCGTTTAAGCCTCGGTAGTCTACGTAGAAGCGTAGGCTACCGCCGGGCTTCTTAACGAACATAACGGGACTACTAGCGCTAGAACGGCTCGCTCGAATGAACCCCTTCTTCAGGTTCTCTTCGAGGTATCTCTTAAGGACGATAAGCTCTTCTCGGGACATAGAATATAGCGGTCCGAACGGTGTCTCTACACCTTCTTCTAGCTTAATCTTATGGTCGTAAGGGCGATAAGGAGGTAGCTCGTCTACGGCTTTAGTATCGAATACGTAGAGGATGTGGTATACCTAAGGAGGGACCTTCGTAGTAGGGTCGGTAGGTATACGCTTCTTGTCGAGCTTCTCGAGGGCGATATCGATATCGCGGAGAGAGGCGGCGAAGACTTAAGCTTTAGGATACTTAGTAGTAGTAGTAAAGGTAGCGGCGTTTACCTAGAAGATCTTAGTATACTTAGGACCGCGCTAAGGCGGCGGAGAAGGCGGAGGTACCGTAGGAACTTCTAGAGGGAAGCTAATAGTAAGGGAAGTCTAGTCGATAATAGGTCGGTATCGTCTAAACTAGGGGAGGCCGAGGATAAACTTCTAATACGGTAGGGACGTAAGGAAGCTAGTGATCGACATACGCTTACCTCCGAGGGTGATTAACGTGTATATAATATAAGTAATCTTACTAGTAGTAGTCTCCGTACCGTTAAAGAGTTTAAGAGTACGAGGGTACTTTAGTTCCTAGGGTTTGAGGTTAAGAGAGGTCGCGAGTTTATAGTCTATAAAAGACTCGCCTAGTACGCTAGTGTCTATAAGAGTGAGATTAGAAGAAGAGAGTTTCTTTAAGCCGATATTTATATTCGTAACGAACGGTTTATAAGCGTAGTCCTTACCCGTCTCGTCGTATAGGTCTAGCTATACTATATTAATCCTCAACTTCCTTCCTCTCTTCACTTTCGGTAAACGTTGTTCTTAGTCTTCCTCGCGTCGATAAGGAAGACCTAGGCTTTTTCCTGCTTAGCGGGAGTAGTAGGAGTAGGCTCGATAGCGCCGACAGCGCCGCGAACCGGGTTACGGGCGTTACGGGTAGCGAGCTACGGACAGTTAGCTACGATATAGCCTAGACCGCCGTAGTAGGTATAGAGTCCGGCCTAGCGACGGCGAAGCTTCTCTTCGGGAGTAAGCTTACCGTTAACGAGGCCCTAGACTCGAGGGACGGCGGCACTAGCGCTAAGATCTATAGCGTTACCTATAGAGACGGGAGAGAGAGCCGTAGGAGCGGCGGCGCCTAGTAGAGTAGCGAAGTGGCTTCCGGGACTACGAGGCTAACGACCTTAAGAACGGGAAGCGAGGAGAGAGGCGATATGTTTTATATTAGAGTCGAGGCGCTAGTAGGTCTTAATAAGCTTACGGAAGCTTATAGTACCGACGTCCTTGTCCTCGAGGGCTCGAAGAAGCTCTACTAATAAACTACGGCGGAGAGTGCTCTTCTTAGTCTCTTCGTTATAGCCGGTGAACCCGATATCGCGGTTAAAGGCCGCGAGGTACTCGGCGAAGCTCTTATTCTTCTAGAGGAGGTTGTGGATAGCGTTCTAGGCGGTAGCTCTACGGTCTAGATCACTAAAGGCAGTACGGAGGTCCTATATTAAGGTAAGGACGTCCGGGTAGCCGATAGTCTACGTAGCGTTATCGATATAGTGTTATACCTAAGCCGCGGCGTCTCCCTAAAGGAGGGAGAAGACGTACGTAACTTTGTCCTTCTCTTACGGAAAGTGGTCGGTATTAGCTAATAGCTTAATAGTAAGCTATGTCTTAAATGCCTTAAACTTGCTCTTATTACCGTCGAACTCGTCTAGGTCGTTAACCTTCTTAGAGAAGTACTAGCGGCGGTTATCGTCGGCGTACGGGGCGAGGTTCTAGAAGGTGTTTATAATACCTTAAAGGTATATTACTTAGTTGTTCGCTTGCTCGACCTGCTAGGCGGTCTCGCGGAAAGAGGAGACGGTGCGGTTAATAAGAGCGTAGGCGGTATCGGGGTTAGCGTTTGCCTAGGTACTAAAGGTAGCGGCGTTCGAGAAGGGGATGTTAGTCTACTCGCTAAAGTAGAATAGAGTGTCCTAGTTGTCGAGGTTAACACCTCTATCGGTAGCGTAGTCACCTATAAGGATGACTCGAGTAGTTGACGGTTTGTTAGTCTTTCGTGATGTTAGGGCGAGAGCCTAGCCTATAAGATATAAGGGTAAAAGCGAGAATATAGGTACGAAGTACAGATATAAAGGGTATAGTATAATTGCTATACAAAACGAAAGACGAAGAAAGTAAGAGAGGCCTAGGAAGGCTAGATATTTATACGCGACCCTCGCGAGTACGTGTCCCCGCATTAATAGGGCTAACCCGTACGAAGCCGCGCTTAGTAGCTTTGCTCAAAACCTTATTCTAACCTACTCTACGTTCCGAGTCTTCTACGTACTTCTTCTAGGGTCTAGCGTAGTCGCGGGTGCTCGCGGGAGTGCCGTAAGTCATATAGTCACGAGCCGAAGTGAATCTGTTAAGGTTTAGTAGAGGGGTGAATTTAGAGGGCTAGGTCCCGTAGTGAATATTACGGGGCATATGATTCTTAGCGCTTATATACTAAGCTAGACTGTTACTTCTTAACGACTTCTGAGCACTCTAAGGCTCTTCTGTCCCTACCTTCTATATACTCTATAGGGAGACTATGACACGAGATAAGTAGGAGTGTTAAGATGTAGTATCTTAAAGGGAGTCAACAATTAGGAAGTGATCTAGTAGCCTAAGGCATCTACGATGACTTAGCTTATAGGGAGATACCTTCTCTCCCCTTTAGCTTAGATAGACATCTAACATAATCAATACATTAGTTCCTAATATATTGCTACATGCTCGTACTATTAGTCAGTTAAAGATTGATCTCTTACTCCACTCCGCTACTATCCACCCGTACCTATTTAATACTTCTTAAGCTACCGTTTAGCCTATCTATCGCCGAAGGGCCTAAACACTTCGTCCGGTAGTAGCGATCGCTTAACAATATGCTCACTAACTTCCGTCAATAGTCTCTTTGATATTGGCAGCTCTATTCGATCGCGATCAATGAGATATTGCTTTAACGCGGCCGACTAGATGTCCGAAAGATTGCCCCTAATAGCAGCCCTATTGGTCAGGCTACCGTGCTTCCTACTCTATCGATAACACGCCCTCTAATATATCGACTGTCCGGCCGGTTACTTGTTATATAGGTGCTTAATAAGAGGTGGAAGTAACGCGTTAACACGCTCTTAAGCCTGCTTAAGAACAACACTAATCTGGCGCTCTTCGTCGGCGTATTTGGACACGCTGGTGCTACTGCTAGAGCCAGCAGGGCGGCTACAAGGCCTATTACACCCTCTGTGTTGACGCGGCATCGTTACGGCTATTACAACATGGGATAATAAGAGACTGCTACGCCCAAAATCAGGTGCGTGACCCTCCGCCAAGCCCGATATTAAGTGGGTGACAGGCACTCGCTATGCGAGGGCTAAGTGGACCCACAACAGCACGGATAGCGTTGTTGTCGCGATCCGAGCGTACACACGGGCAACAGCCCATCATCAAAACTTGAGGCCACGTACGCTAAGAATCAGGTGACTGATTAGTCACCTACAGCCTCTTCAAGAGCAACACTTGTCTATTCTAGATAGACACATACAATACACACTCTGCTTTTGAAACACCCTATATGAGCCCGTACAATAACTTCCCACACTTCTAACGTGATAGTAGTTGACCGGGGCAAGGCTTCCATACTGAGCCCTAGAACCTACTAGTAATCTTGGCAAAGAGGCTGCGGCTAATAGCCAATGTCGTAGGATGATTCCAACAGGCCCAATTCTAGACGAGATACGCTTTGATTGCAATGCTTGGACTTCCGGTGGTATCATCCGTTGGCGCCAGTGCGTGCAGCGGATCAAGAATAGCGCACAGTTTCACCCTTCGCCCATGATACCAGAATGTAGCCTTACGGCTGCCAACAAATAGTGCCCTCGTTTTTGGTCATAAGCTTCCCCAGGCCTAGCGGCACACTCGGCTCGCGTCAAAATGCGAGATCTTGGAAGTCTAGTTGTCCATTGAACGTTGCAGTAAAAATGCCGGCGGTACACAATCTCCTGGGGACACGCAACCCTCGAATGGAAGATCTTCCTTCTGGCTCTCCGTGGAATCGCTAAGCCCCTGTGCATGGCTGGCGGGGAAGTGTACAACCAGGATCAAGATCAGTTGTGGTCTGACTGAGTCGCACTCAGCTTGAGTCACGGTCAAGTTGTGTCGTTGTCAGCTGCCGACAGTTCTCGCAAAGCTAAAAGCATGCGTATCAGTGTCCAGAATTAGTGAAACCAAGGGCATGTGCGCATGTGGATCTATCTTCGCGATGCTCTGCTGGCGGGCCTGGAACAACATGACCACATTTAGACACGTCTCGCATGTACCTCGCATTTACCTCTAGACCACCGATCTGCGATACTCTTCCCCCAGGCGCTTGCCATTCCAGAGCTGCCGTCTGCGAACATCAGCATGACAAGTTCGTTGACTTTGCCAGTCGCGGAATGCCACCTCATGGGGTGTGCTTTGGCAAGTACACGCGAGCGTTGCCAATCGACGGGCAGTGTCCACTGCCGAGCGTAATGTAATCCATTTCGATACTCTTCGATACATGGAGACTTCCGGTAGTCGGGCGGCGTGAATAGCCAGAAATTCTCCTAGCAGACGCGTATCGGACGTGCATTGCTTGTTGAAGATTCGCTTGCCGATTGACATCGCACCTGCTCCTTTCTGCTGCCCAGCGCAGTAATCCACCAGTGCAGTGATATTCTGGCGAAGATGGAAACGCAGATATGCTCCGTCAAGACCACGAATCTGGGAGTCTGTTGAGGCCATGACACGTCCGCTCCTACCAAGGTTGTTACGGTTCCCAAGTCAGGAGAGTGTAGTATACTCCCCTGACCGTGGCCCAGCATCGTACGTCGTGTTGCCGCGCAGCAAGTTTGATGAGATTGCTACTTGGCTTGGCCTTCCGGTGGCAGAATCACAGATCAGCTGGCAGGATATGCTCGTCGCAACGATGTGACTGCTGTGATGATGTGGAGGGAGAGCGGCACCGCATACCAGGATGTAGTCGCCCACGTCACGTGTCCCGCACGGCCTTTGTGTTGCGCTGTCCAAAGTAATCGAGTCAGAAGATGTTTCATCAAGAACACTTCGATCCTGCTCGACGAGATGTCGAGTCTTAAGCAATAATGTCGACAGCACGGCATATCGTCGCTGCCACTTCAGGCAGAAGGTCGCGTGGGCTACGGGTGTGGCGTGCGCGAGCCGTTGCAGTCCCGTCGATCTTTACGCCATCAGCCTGACCAGCAAGACGCACTGGTAAACACGCTCGTTGCACGAGTGTGCCAGCGGACATGAAGCCGTGTCGCTCGCGCTGACTTCCTGGCACTGGTTGCGTGCGTGCTTTGCATATGTTTCCAGCATTTCGGCGTTCACAGCATTTGCAGCGTTTGTCCTTTCCTGCTTTCTACTGACCATGAACACGGCGAGGTCGGCGACATATCGTCCTGCAGCGCATTCACCGCAGCTTCGACGGGCTATACCCGCAAGCACATGAAGCTGATCCCGCATTGACGATACTCACGAAGCCGACAGTCTTTTTCGCCGACATCCTTCTCGCCAACGAGGCACATGTTCCAACGACACGACCCTCACGGACTGCCGATCGCAAGACAGCAAAATGGGTGACAGACTGAAGATGGACCCTGCAGTACTGGCAGAATACCCACCATGGACCGCGAAGCCAGAGATCAAGCTTCCGAATTGGGGCGAGGCCGTTATCTTCGTTACGATTCTGTTCGGCGGCATGTTCTGGACACGGCGCCGGAGTTACAGCTATTCGGAGGTGACAGAGGCGTATACCGAACGATCCTCGATCGTGCTCCAGGTGATCCAGTGGTGGAAGAGGAGCTTATGGAGTACTCATCGAGCGTCAACGACGATGACAGATCAACGATTCCAATGCCAGAGAAACAGTCGTACAAGAAGAGGTCTTGCTGTGGGTTATGCATCATTCGCATGCCGAACACTTCCAGATTCAAGACCCATGTGCATAGTCGGGTGTTCCAGAAGTTCCCCTTCGTCGTCGAGCAGCTTTACTGGGTCCTCAACTATCTCGTTTACCGCATGACGACAGTACTGTCGAACAAGATCTTTGCTGGCCAAGGCATTTGGACAGCTGCCCGAGCGCACGCGTTGGCGATTCTCGACCTCGAGCAATCCAGCTGGCTAAGCTTCATGTTCCCCGTGCGTGAGCTAGATATCCAGCAGTGGTTCATGCACGGCCATCAAGATGCTCTCACTTTCCTGGACCGCTTCTACGCCCTGATCCACATCCCAGGCTCGATGTTCTTCATAGTATGGTACTACTATGCCGCTCCTTCGCACACAACCTTTGCGACAGTACGGCGGACCATAACTCTCACCAACTTCATGGCATTCTGCACCTTTGTTGTCTTTCCGACGATGCCTCCTCGCCTGCTTCCGAAGGAATATGGCTTCCTGGACACGGTCCACATGGAGGATGCCGAGAGTCTGTGGCAAGCCGGCAAGTATGTGAACGCATTGGCAGCTATGCCTAGCATGCACTTTGGCTACTCCTTCATCATCGGCTGCACCCTCGTGTACCATTCTGGTATTCTCCGGACAAGGTTCGAGAAGTACGAAAGCCGAAAGTCGATATTCTGGAAATCCTTCTACTTGCTGCTGGGGGTGTCGTATTCTTGCATATTGCTGGTGACCATCATCGCCACTTCCAACCACTTCTGGCTAGATGCATTGATGGCGTTCTTCTGTTGCTGTATAGCCTTTGCTTGCAACAAGGTCTTCTTCGTCCTACTACCGATCGAGGATGCGTTCCTTTGGATCATCAGAGCCGAGAAGCCCATTCCAAGTACCGGCGAACGATATTATGCTCGTGGTGGGGGAATATGACCAGTAAATGCAGAAGTCGGGTCGAGGAATAAGATAAAGGGAAGGTCTGCGAAGGAAGCGAATACTGGGTCGTTAAAAGGACCAATTAACGCACCAAGGAAATTTGGCGCAAGGGACGGGCATTCTGTGAGCATCAACTCGGCGTGAAGTAAGACCTCGAATCTCTTCGCAGCCGCGTCTGATCACGAGACTCCGGCACAGGGTGGACAGAGTAGCTCGTGAATTGTAGCAAAGTCCAACAGCAGCCAAAAATTCCACGCAGTCTACCGCCACAGCGCGTACGCGAAGGACAGACATGGAGAAAGCGCCATTGACATGTCTCTAGTAGGACTGAAGCGTAGTAGCTAAGTTGCAAGTGATGTATTTTGTGCAGCGACGATCATAGTTCCGGGACCACGTCTGAAGCGTCCCAGCATCATCGGTATCGGTATCGGTACCAGCTATTTTCTACCGATGGAGAGGACAGACACGCCGAAACATGAAGTCAATCATGACTTCTCGGAAAGCTTCTGTAGCACTTCCCTAAATGGTCAACTCCAACGCCCCCAATAACAAGGCCTGACACATCTTTGTAATAGTCTTCTTCCATGTCGAGCATGTGGCCCCCAACCAGGACGTAACATGCACAGATGTGTGCTTGGCCTATCGGTAGCCGTAAACCGGTCACACACGGCCGTCCTCCCGGCATCGCAAGCGACAAGCGCGCGATTTTCCATCTCAGCAGAGCCGCAAAAGTAAAAGCTAAGCTAGAGAGCTGCCTAAACATTCTCTTTCTCCGCCATTGCCATCTCACATCCCCGTGGGGAGGAGTGCGGTAGTCGTTACACATCACAGCATCACCGCACCTGAGGCCTCAGGTTCTGGAGAAGCCAAACGTCCGTCTCATGCGCGGAACGCGATATCTGGGTTCGAACGAGTATGGTTGCCGCAGCCGAAGATCTGCAGCGTCCGGTCATTGCAGTGCAAAGTAGAACTGTAGGAGGAGCGGAAGAGAAGATTGAAACAGATACACGTACAGTGCCGATCCCGGTCTGGGACTTGAAGAGTAGGATGGGGCAATTGCAGAAAGATGCGAGGGAGTGGAATACCAAGAACATCTCTCAGCGTTTGGCTGTAGATGCGGCATGTGCGTTGACTGCAGGTGTCACAGTAGCGCCGGTGGTGTCCATGATAGACAAGTAAGTCCAACAGCTCAGTCAAGGACAGGATCAAGAAACATCGGCGCAAGGAGACTGACATGTACCAGGGCAATCATGGAAAACGCCTCCGGCAAGCGGCCTCTAATGGAAAGCATCAAAGCCTCCGCAACCCACCTCCTGACCCGTCCGCACCTCTACATCACCGGTAAACCATTCGCCCTGATCCTCATGGTCTATGGTGGGACCTACCTCTCCGCGAACTTCCTCGATACCTTCAAATCCACCACGAAATCCCAGCCCGCTTCAAAGACGACACACGGCGCTGAGAAGTTCATCGCCACCTCTGGCGCGAATCTGGGTCTCACCATGATCAAGGATAGTAACTTCACGAAAATGTTCGGCACGGTCTCCGCTCGGCCTGTACCACCTGTTACGTATGCGCTATTTGCCGTACGAGACGCAATGACTGTCTTCGCCTCATTCAACGTCCCCCCTCTAATCGCTCCACGACTCCCTCTCTCAGAAGCTGCGGAGAGATACATAAGCCGCGCATCAGTAGCGCAATTCCTCGCGCCAGCTGCGATCCAGCTGATCTCGACACCATTCCATCTGTACGGACTGGATCTGTACAACCGCAACGGAGGCACGCCGTTCAGCGATCGCTTGCAAAAGGTACGAGTGGACTGGCTGAAGAGCAGTTTGGCGAGGATGTGTAGGATTGTGCCGGCGTTTGGGTTTGGAGGGGTTGTGAATAATAGTCTGCGGTTGAGGTTTCAGAAACAGTTGGAGTAGAAACACCCTTTGGAGAGCAGAACTATCCACCAGGATAGTGGAGAGACAGAAGAGCAAGAGAACGACGACGACGACGTGCATGGGTATCCCAGTGTAGTACAAGAAGAGAAGGTTCGCATCTCAGCATACATGAATATAGAGGATATAGACGGGTGATTTTTGGCAAGGCGTTTGGGGGTGTGGATTGGATAATACAGTGTATCATAGATATGTAAAACTATCACGGCTGTTGTGCCTAGTATCTTGGTAGTGCGAGCAACAAGCCACATGGCAGAAGCGTGGAGTACAACTTGCGAAAGCTGGGTGGTGTTGTTTGTCTGCGGTGTACCAGCGTGATCTTCTGCTGTGCGATGGCGTGGATCTGGATCTCATGGTTGCGCAATGTTGCCTGGCTCGGTTCTGATCCGGGACATCCACGACATCTTTACTGGCTTCCTGCTATCAAGTCGTGAATGACATGCTCAGAGCCAGGTCGCGAGGAAGGGACCGCATGAGTACCAATAGCCAGTAGCTCCAGCGTCCTTGGTGAACCAGACACGCCCTTAGGGATCCCTGCGCCGCCGCCAGTAGTTGCAGTACCGCGTCTTCCAGTCGAAGCTGAGCGATGACGCTTCAGTGCAACACACCAGTGGTCACACTGCCACCCATCACGAGCCCGCCAACGCATCAATCTCCGCAGCCTCCAACCACTTCCCCTCAACCGACTTCTTCCACATCCTCGCCGTCCCATCATCTCCCGCCGCCAGCAAAATGTCCGCATTCGGTGACCACGTCACCCGCCATGGGGTAAGCTTGTCTGCGTCAAGCTCCGCCACAAGCTTCACATCCTGCTTGACAGCGCCCGGACCTCCCGTCCTGTCATCCCGCTTGCCTCGCGCTCCACTCGCGAGTCCTGCACCGATCCCTGATAAGGCTGGCCGTGTAGCGGGGGAGTGTTCTTGTGATGCGGTGGGTTCGGCTGTTGAGCCGTTGAGGCTGGTGGTGAGGGATGAGGCGCCAGGAGTGTGCAGTTCGTAGATTCTGACGTGGCCGTCTTTACTTGCTGTGGCGATGGTGTCGAAGCCGCGCATGCTGCCGTTGGCCCAGTTGACGTCGCGGACGAGGGCGCTGGCGCCGTCTAGGGTCGCGGCGGTGTAGAATTTGCGGTCTTTGTCGGTGCGGAAGACTTTGACTGAGGTGCCGATGGCGACTGCGAGGCTGAGGCTTTTGCGGTCTAGGCCGGAGAGTACTGCTGTCCAGGCGGGGATTTTCTCCTTGTGCCAGCTTAGGCGGAAGGCGGTTTCTTCGGTCCGTGGTGGTGTTTTGGTGAGGTAGTCGGACCACATGACTCGCCATGCTGAAAGGTCGTCGTGGTCTGCTGGTTCGAAGACGGTCAGGTAGCCATCGCGGGTTATGACGGCGAGATATGTCTCTGTGCCGATGTTCTTGAAGTCTAGGCACATAAACGGTACTCCGTGCTCTGAGGTCCTCTGGCAGATCTTCTTGAATCTTTTGCCAGAGTTGGGGGCTTCGTTGACGTCTTCTTGCCAAATCTTGAGTAAGCCATCCTCGCCAATGGTGGCCAGATGCTCGCCTACAAATGGACCGTTCCACCTGACATCTGTAACTTCAGCATCGTGGGCGGTCCATACATCAGTCACCACCCATTGGCCTGTCTTTTCGTTCCGATCCCACACTTTTACTTTGTGATCTGCGGAGGCTGTGGCCATGCGAGTGCCATAGAAGTTGTAGCTTACAGCCAGGAGAAGGTCCTGATGACCATGCGAGAACTTGTGGAAGCCATTGCTGGCCATCGTGATGATATCAAGTCAGTGTTCACGATGTTTGTTTAGGCGGTCACTTGACACTTCCGCAACTCATTGCCACCATTGTATTCAGCAACAGTACTTAGTTTAGTCGCTCACCACAACCCGTACAGCCATAATGATGACAGTGATGAAGTCGACGAAGATCCAAGACACGTCCAAGGATGGATTCGCGGTGCAAGCGCGATGTGGCTGGACGGCCCGCGATCCCTGTCCGACGAACTCAATCCGACACCTGGCCTTCGCGTCACTTTGAAATCGTCCACCACATTATATCATGGCCAACGCACGCTCAAAAGAAAGCAGAACCAGACATGCAGCCTTTGAGCGGTACGGAGACGTACTCACTCTCGGGTCTTGCCGTTCTATGCTTCGCTGTTCTGTTCAATGCTTGGAAAAGTGATGGAGAACCTCTCTTCGCCTCATTGGCCATCAGTGGCCTGGCATTTGCATTTTCATACTGCGTGATCAGATGGACCGGCGATGTGTTTCTCAATCGAGGCTACAAGGGGAAAGATCTATCGAAGAAGAATCCCATTGAGATGTAAGCATTCCTCAGGCCGAACTGTTTCAGCTGCCGTTGACAATGCCGACAGTCCAGAATGCATGGGTTTGGTATGCGCCCTCGTATACCTGTTGGCCGTCATCAATTTCCTGCCGTTTGCCTTCAAGCGTGTCATCGTTGAGGTGACGTCTGGGGCTGGGAACAAGGATCGCATCTTGGAGGCACAACAGATTGAGACAGGACGCTTTCTCCACCGGTTCCCGCTGGAAAAGGTTTGTGGTGGTGACCTTCCCCTATATGCCGTGCGACGCAACTAACCGCTTGCTCAGCTCGCCTCCTATGGCTTCGCATACGGCACCATTGCGTCCGTCATCATTCTGGGGATATTGGACGACTCCTTCGACATGCGATGGCGACACAAGTTCTTCATCCCGGCTTTTGCTGCATTGCCAATGCTAGGCCTGTACTTTGTGGACTTTGGCGTCACTCACGTGGTCGTACCGCTACCGCTGCGAGCCTACTTTGGCGAACTTCTCGACCTTGGTGCGCTTTATTACGCCTATATGGCTGCAGTAGCCATCTTCTGTCCCAACAGCATCAACATTTTGGCGGGAGTCAATGGCATTGAAGTCGGTCAGTCCATTGTTATTGCTCTGCTGATCGTGCTGAACGATGCGTTGTACCTCTTACCGACTGTACACCAACCGCATCCGGCTGCGGAGTCGCATCTGTTCAGCGTCTACCTACTGCTGCCGTTCATCGGAGTTTCAATCGCTCTCCTACAGCACAACTGGTTCCCTGCCAAGGTTTTTGTTGGAGACACATACTGCTACTTTGCAGGCATGGTGTTTGCGGTTGTCGGAATCCTCGGGCACTTCAGTAAGACATTGTTGCTGCTGTTCATCCCTCAAATCTTCAACTTCGTTTACTCAGCACCGCAGCTGTTTGCTATCGTGCCGTGTCCCCGGCATCGAATGCCACGATTTAACGCCCGGACGGGTTTGCTGGAACCGTCTGTCGCAACTTTTACGGAGACCAAGCCACTGCGACCAATCGTTGGCGAGGTGCTGAAGTTGCTACACACACTGAAGCTGGTGCGGGTCGTCGTCAATGACCGCGGCCGAGTTACAGAGTCGACCAATCTGACCATTCTGAATCTCTGGCTGGTGTGGAGGGGTCCTCTTCGCGAAGACAGACTGGCATTAGAAATCCTCGTGATGCAGACCGCCTGTGGCCTGGCTGGACTGTGGATCAGGCACTCGTTAGCGCTGCTGCTTTTCACCTCGGACAACAGATTCTGAATCCGATGGAGGGCCTTGCGTCGCAGAGCAGCCCTACAGCGCGTCCATCCTTGCTAGGACAGATTCTGCGGCTGCTGAACGAGAGGGCCGTTGGATGAGGCATGGGTGAATATAGCACGGCACGGTAGTAAATGTAAAGAAGTACAGTAGGTAGTCCACGAGGGAGGCCCACATGGCAGTCTGGGTTCAGGCCTGTAGGCAGTGGCTACCAGCAGATTGCATGCGCCGAGTTGCACCGAGCTCTTGCAGACTTGCACATGCTCATCTCAGCTGCAGGCGCAACCGAAACTGCGTGCGGCGTCGTGCGCGTCTATGAGGGGGCGTCAACTCCTGTGGTCGTCTGTCTGAAACACAGCACCCTCGCCCGAGTAGGTTGCGGGCCGTCCCGCCTGCAGGAACACTGCATGAGCGGCGCTAGTGAGGTTGTCCAGCGTTTCCAGCTTCCGATTTGCCGTTTGCTCCTCTTCAGACCTCAATTGTGATCCCTGGCATTCCTTATCGACCGTTCCGACGCCAAGGGCGGCTTGCAGTCTCAGCGCCTGTTCGATTCCGAGCAATCTAAACACGATGTGCGCACAGGAGGCATGAGTGGGGCAGAGGCACCGACCAGATCCCACACTCCACAGTCCAGCTCGCAACAGGCCTGCATCCACCCTGACCGCGGACAGCTCAAAGTACCTAAGTACCAGCGTCTTCCACACCACCTCCTCTTGCTTCTGTGTACCCTTCGGTCACATGCACTCGGTGTGATAACAGCTTTTTGCGCCTCTGGAAGGTCTGGCCTGGTGCTAGCACTCACACTCCTTCACAGTCACTCATTCAACAGATAAATGCTTGCCTGAGCAGTCCACTCCCTCACATCGAGCACCCACAGTCTTTTCAGAAGTCACATTCTCAACAGCTTTTTTGCTAGCACCAGCCTGCGGATTTACTCGACAGCACAAGACAGCCAGAAAACAGAAAAATACCAAAACAAACAACAAAAGACACAACTCGACCAAGATGCTTGCCATCCTCTTTGCTCTTCTCTCGGCGCTGGCGCTCCAGACCACCTCGGCTGCTTCGGTCTTTGCTCACTTCATGGTACAAAACTCATATGCCTACAACGAGGCCCAATGGGAGACGGACATCAAGGCGGCACAGCAAGTCGGCATTGATGGCTTCGCGCTCAACTGGATCCCGCCTAACTGTCAGGACGACGAGAGCTGGGCCATCGATAGAATTGATGACGCTTTTCACGCCGCCGAGAACCTGGGCTTCAAGCTCATGTACTCCTTTGACATGAGCTACACATCGTGCAACCACTACTGGAACCAGACCTTCATGCAGGATATGATCACAAAGTACGCCGGCAGCTCCGCAACATACTACTGGAACAGCAACATCCTTGTCTCCACCTACGGCGGTGACCAGGTCGAGCAGTACGGCAACCAATTCTTCCAAGGCCTCAAGGACAACATGAGAAACTCACACGCCATCACCCTGGCTCCAGCTTTGACCAAGTACTCGATGGCCGCGCAGACCGGCGCACAATCCGCGGCATCCAAGCTTATCTCCGACTACTCCTCCATCGATGGCTACTTCAACTGGCAAGCGTGGCCGCTCGATGTTGATCAGAACATCACTGCCTCGCCCGACCTGGCGTTCCAGTCTGCATTGAAGAATGCAGGCAAGACCGGACCTTACATCATGGGTAAGTCAAGCAAGGAGTTTGTGATCACAAGTGAACAAGTGGCTAACCCTAGTTGCAGCCATGTCCCCGTGGCAGTACAAGGATCTCAACAACGGCAACCCTCTCGACTCATGGGTGGCGTACAGCGACATGCTGTTCCCAAAGCGCTTCCAGCAGATCACCCAGAATGATCAGATCCAGCCTGACATCATCGAGATCTTGACGTGGAATGACTTCTGCGAGTCTCACTACATTCGTGACCTACCCTCGCAGGACATCAACGCCAAGGACTACGTCGAGCTCGGCAACATGGGCGCGTATGTTTGGGGTCAGAACCATGCTCCTTGGCGCATCATTGCCAAGTACTACATCTCCTGGTGGAAGACAGGCAAGGCACCAGACATCACCATGGACCAGGTCGTCTTCTGGCATCGCATCCACCCCAAGGCCACCATCTGCACCGGCGGATCCTCATCTGGCATCCGTAACAACGAATATCCAGACGATGCCGTCTTCGCCTGGGCTCTTGTGAAGGACGCCGCCACTATCTCCATGTCCATCGGCAGCAACCAGTACTGGACCTTCAACGCCGACAACAGCGGTCCCGCCTTCGGCATGGTCCCCTTCCCGTTTTACGTGCCGGGAGGCGGCGTCACACCCGAAGTCGCCATCATCCGTGGCGGCAAGACTGTATACACGACCAAGAGCTCTCAACCCGTCTCGAGCCACTGCGCTTATCAAAATTTCAACCCCGTGGTCAACCTTGTTGGTACGTCTTCGGTTTAGCGCGACTCACATCCTTCACGACTTGTCATGGCTTACACTTTCTTTCTTCTCTGGCAGGCCAAGGCATCAACCACGGTCTGTGATCTGGATTACTTGCTTTCAATTCTTTTGGTACTTGTGCCTGGGAGAGACTTCCTTTTTTGTTTAGCTTTTTGCATCTTGCATTAGCAACAGCAACAGCAACAACAGCAACAGCCCGTGGGCTCACGCTCTTGGTTTGTACGATCGACATGCCGTTACGGGATGAAGCTAGAAATAAAGTCTGGTTTAGAGATTAGCGAAGGTGTTATGTTGCGGGCAATTGAGATTTCGAGAAATTCTTTGGAGAGGTTTCACTGCGCGTTTTGCGTTTCATTGTTTCGAGTGACAACTTGGGATTCTCCATGGCATCATTCCTTTGTTGCGATAAGAACCACTGCGTCGGTAACTTGGATCGTAGCTTGGACCAGCAGCAAAAACAAACACATTGTAAGTGAGCCGTTTCACATTTTGCCCACCTCACCTCGTCGATCGTGCTTGGTGCGTCGAGCTTGGCGCACTGACTTGGTCGCCCGACGATGTCGCTCATGCTACATTAGATATTCCACTAGCATTGCTGTACTGATGGTACGTTAGATATCAGCATGGAAGCGTGTCATCTGTGCTCAGTGGTTGGCTGCTCGAGGTCATGATGGAGTCCTCCGCCAAATTTCGCTTGTCGACAACAATTTCCAGTCAACCTAGTCTACAAGGTACTCGTCTTAAGACAATCCCGAAGCGTTCGATCTTGCTGTTGTCAGTCGCAGGACAACAAGATCGGTACTGTCGACCTGCCTGCTGCTCAACGGATCGCAGTGTCTTGCATTGCACTGCTGTTTGGTGTCTCGTCTGCAAGGGACAATGCCACAGCAAGCAACTGCTCCTCCATATATGAACCACTGCAATGTCGTGAACTCTCCCTCTCACCAATAACAAGCACAGCCAAAGCCTCCAATGTCGGCTCCCCCAAGGAGAACATTCCTCGATCGTGCGCAGCAGACTAATGAGACCAATAGCCCAGCGCTGGAACGGCTCTACACCGACATGATCCACGCGCTCGAGCCTCAGAGTGAGATCGCACCTCGTGTACTGGATGATATTATCGCTGCATGTGATGTCCTTACCGCTAACCAGGAGTTGTCGACGTGGAGACGAGCGAGTTACCATATGACCTATGCGCCGGCTTTACTATTGAAGGCAAATCAGCTCCAAGCACGGGAGATGGTCGATGTAGCGCAAGGACATTATGAGTCCGCTCAAGCGTTGTATAAGCAGGCGGCCGATGAGCAGATTGCTAAGGTTGATGTGCAGTTGTCGAATTGCGAGCGTGCTAGAGCTGCTCTTGTTGAGCGAGCTGGACCTCTCGGTTCTCAGCAGGCAGGTGGTCAGGCTACTTCTCTGCCGCGGGAAGGCCAGATCCCATCGCCATCGAACGGAGCGGTAGTAGAGAAGCAGCAGCGCCGACAACAGGCGACGTCCTCTACGACTCTGCGAGCTGCTCAACCACCGAGAGCCTCGTCTGACAACGACAATCACGACAATCATTCGACACTTGACAACGACGCCGAGCAAGCAGCGCCCACAAGCATTCCGCAGGTAGATGCTCAGCTTCCTCGCCCACCAGGACGAGACCATCCAACCTCCTCACCCCCAGCCACTCCACAGGTAGAACTAAGACACAACGACCAAGAAGGTGAAGATCCCGCTAGAACTACACCAACCCCACCAGAACCTTCCTCCTACCCAGCCCTCATCTCACAATGCTTCAACGACTCCCCAACCCGGGTCCTCACCGTTTCGGAGATATACGACTTCGTCCTCGCGCGCCGGTCCAACGTCGCCAATGTCAAGAATGCAAAGAGCCACATACGAGGTGTCTTGAGCCGGAATAAGGTACTGTCTGTCTGATCATGTTAACGAGCGTTGTGCCGTTGAACTAGGGTGGGGTGGGTTAGGCACTGAGGTTACGTGATGTAGGAAAAGTATGAGCAGACGGCGACGGGGAGGTGGCGGTTGACGGATGTTGCGTGGGCCGCGAGGGGTTGAGGTGGTGGGGTTGGTGGGGAGAAGGTGGGTACTTGGTTGAAGATGACCTGGGAGTAGGAGTGTATGAGGGAGGCGGTGTTGCCGGATCGCCTATTGGTGGCACACAGCGCTGCTGCAGCAGTCTTGCAATTTTCGATTCCGCTGAAGTCCAGTCGCTGCTGTTGTCACATGATATTTCCTACACGCCTGCCTTGTCCTTGTCCTTGTCGGCCTCCTCTTCGTCACTCTACTATTCGGCGCATGCCCGTTATTGTCTAGCATCTTGTCACTGCCTTACTGTCCTGCGACACCCTCTTGTGCTCCTTCATGTAGCATTTCTACCAAACGCACGTTAGATCTCTTTCTGTCCACTCACATACAGAACAAGAGAGCATTGAGTCAAAGCCTGTAATGAATACGAAAATATGCCCATCGCTTCTCATCTACTGAATCATCACTCAAACGCCACCGCCATGCAATCCATCCAACACAATAGATCCAACAAACCGAGAACGTTACGCTCACTCATTCCCATACACTTCCCAAGCACGCTCTTTATGTAGCAGCACTGGGGACAGCATCACCGCCAAATCTGCCTACAGTGACTCTATCCACCTTCCTCTGGTTCTGATCTCTCACGCAAAGACCCTCCCAGTAGAGCCTCTCTGCACCCTCGTCCTCGTCAAGATGACCTAGCCCACTGCCAGAAACCCACTGATCGACGACCTCAAGCACGAACTTCAGCTTATCGCTAAGCTGATTCGCCTTAACAGTTCGCTGTCGGATCCTGTTACTGCTGAATAGCAGTGATTCAATGCTGTCCGCGAAGACTTGCCGGGAGTTGACATGCTGCGGCAACAGCTCCCCACTGCTGTTGAGATGTTGCGTTGCCTCCACCGTCAGCAACGTCGAGCTGATGATCTTCCCGTCCGCTGACAAGACCAATTTCGTATGATCCGGGAAATGGACCTGCAAACATCCATCTGCAAAAGCCCAGACTCCCACACTCCCAATCCGTTGGTAGAAACGCACAAAGTTCTCACCCTTAGTAGAACCTTCGTTCTCTTCGCCATCGAGGGATTGACACATGTATCGACCAAATTTCACCCACAGGACGCTAAGAGTTCGTTTCCTTTCGCTGTCGCCGTTGACGCTGCCGAGACCTTTGTAGATTTTGCGCTCGATGCCTTCGTCGCCGCGGTCTTCGAAGAATTCGAGTGGGACTTGTTCGATGCCGGCGAAGTCTTTTGATTTTGTTGACACTCGTTGTAGCCACTTTTGGCCGTTGCGGACTAGGACGTGGGAGACGGGGGTGGGGGGCTGGTTGGGTTTGGATGTTGCGTTGATGATGCAGCCTACTGTGCCGTCGGATAGGACGTAGCCTATGCCGTGTTTGCGGCTGTAGTCGACCCATCTTGACACGAATGGCAGGTTGGAAGCAGCTTCGATGTCTCGTTGTAGTGATGGCCTTCTGGTCGATGTTGGCTTGTTGAGGGCAGATGCTAGGTTGTCGCGCAAGACCGTGAGCTTCTCCAAGACTGTTGATGGGTCGCTTCCAGGTATTGCTGGGTTGATCTCTGGAGAGACGGACTTCTGCGGCACGGGCAATCGCTTCGCCATGGGCGGTGGTCGAGACAAATGCAGGTTGTTGGTTTCAATTTTGTCTTCGGGTTCTGGGTCGGACAAGATCTCAATGACTTCTGCTTTTGAAGGCTGCTTTCGATGTCTGGTCGGTAGAGCCTGCTTTAGATCATCCAATGTGGCCAACGGACCGGTCACTTCAGGTGGTGATTGCGCACGATCTTTTGCGAGCCGTGCAGCAATCGGCTGTGTGGGTGCAGCGAGCACATCAACAGGCGATGTCGGTCGCTCCTTCATCGTCCTCGTCCCTCGCGGTCGTCGAGCCAAGCTTGCATCAGCTGAGCGCTTGACAGTACCACTTCGCTGCGGTTTCTCTGGATCTGAACCTTCTGATGATGGCTGTTCTGTTCGTGCGGTGCGATATGTGGTTGTTGTCGATGCGTTCGTTTCTTTCAAGGCTTTCGTCGCCGCAGAGGCAGACTCGGTCCTGGTATGCGCGGGTCTTACTCTCGTCACCTTCAGTGTTTGCGATGACGACGCCGCAGCAGCAGGATCCGATGCCACCTTGACGGACTCGGAAGACTTAGCAGCTTCTTCACTGATGGTACGGGCAGCTTTGCGTACCGTGTTTGACCTTGCCACCCTCGAAGGTGCTCGTGGTGGTGGCATCATTTCAGCTTCTCTCGCGGCCTTGGTGGAGTCTGTCCGTGCAAGGCGACCGCGAGATGCTGCAACCTCGTTATGAGAGATCTCCTTCAGCCCACGGGTCGATTGTGCCAAATCTGGTTCCTCTGGTGATGAGCTTCGAGAGCTGTTGAAGTCGCTGACAGTCGAGGTGTACACAACATCGCTTGGGATGGGCATGGTTGGCGTCCTCCCTTGTTGTGCTTCCTTGGTCATGTCGTAAACTATACTTCGCACTCTTCGACCGCCATTGAGTGGGAAGGGCTTGTCCTGCTCTGGCTCCCCTACCCCCGACTCCTTGCACAGGCTGTACCAAGTCTCGCTGTATCCTCGTCGGATCGTTTCAGCAGATGGCACTGCTACTTCGGGCCACACCGGAGTCTTCTCTTTCGCCGTGACTGGGATGCTCGCTGGCACGTATGCAATGCGGAAGAACTGGTGTGTGACAATCTTGTCAGGAATGGGTCGTTGCTCTTCTGGAACAAGCAAACTCGAGACAAGATCTCGCAGGTCTGCACTTTGGTTGCTCGTCGCGTTCAACTCTGGCCATGTGTACGTTCCCGACTTGAGCTTCTTGTAGATCTCATCTTTTGTGCTGGCATGAAATGGTGCTTTGCCGACTGCCAGGGTGTATGCGATGACACCAATCGCCCACAGATCCACCTTCTCATCATGTCCTTTGCCCTTCTCCAGAATCTCCGGTGCCAGGTAGTTTGGTGTTCCACACATGGTCGTCCGTCTTCTCACCTCCATCTCCTTTTCTGTTACGAGCAGTGCTGCCAAGCCAAAGTCACCAACCTTGACGTTCATATCCTTGTCCAGAAACAGGTTTCCTGTCTTCAGGTCGCGATGCACGATATGTCGGTGATGTAGGTACTTGACAGCTCCGCATACTTGGATTACCAGTCGTCGAATCTCGGGTAGTGTAAGATGTCGCCTCTTCTTCAGCATGTCTGCAAGAGAGCCATTGGGGCATATCTCGAGCACGACGTACGTGCTGGTCTGGAAGGAGAATGCTCGGTAGAAGGTGACGATGTTCGGATGCGACAGTTTGCTGTGTATTTGTAGTTCTGTCACGAACTGGTGGATGTTAGTCTGCGAACACAGAAGAATCAAGCAATGCTCGAAGGGGAGAACATAGCATACCTTCTGTGCGAGCTTCGCAGGCTCCATCTTCGTCTTGACAATCTTGAGGGCCACAATCTGCCCCGTCGGTCGGCTCCCGTCATATCTCTCGGCCTTGTGACATATCGCGAAGCCTCCCTTGCCCAACGCAGATCCAGTGGCATAGTTGATTCCAGACGGCTCGGTGACAATCGGCGGCGGTGGATCGGCGTGGATGGAGGATGAAGACATGTCTGCGAGTCTTCGGCTATCGAGCGCGGTGCGATCTGTACATTAGTGTCCGGCCGTCAAGTCGTGAATGTAATGTGTAGTGGTGGTTGTGGTCATGTGCATGAGATCCGAGACGTTCGAACTGGTGTTTACGCTTCACAACTCAAAACCATGGCAACGCGATCGCGGTGGGGCGTGATAAACATGTGGATTTAGCCATTTAGGTCACCCGACGCAGGAACACCATCAGCACCTTCACTTCACTATGCATTCTGCTTGGAAGCGGATATTTGCATCATCATGATTTGAAAGATTGCGACCCGGGCTTGACGCCCCAAAACGCTGCTGCAACCATGTCTCTCACCTTCAAGCTGCTCTCCTTGGCCATCAGGACCGCAGCCAAGCCCATTGGCGTATGTCTTGCGCCTAACCATATCTCAAGGAAAGGCCGCTGATGTTGTCTAGAACTACATCAAGAGACAAGCCAAAGAACATGAAGGCTTCCGCAAGTTCGCCGTCAACCAGGCGCAGAGGGTGCACAGAATTGACATGCGAATGCGACTGGGCATTCTCCACGACCCAGAAGCGCAACAGCGGATGCATGATCGCGAGGTGAAGCTCGCGGAGGAAAAGAAGAAGAAAGCTGAGACGCCGACGGTGAGGACTGCGGAGGAGCAAGCAAAGTTCGAGGAACAGCAGGCGAAAGAAGCGAAGGGGGAGAAGAAGGAGGAAGCGCCAAAGCGGCCCAAGATCAAACCGCTGAGTGAGACAAGGGCGATAGAGTTGGGAGCGAACTTCTTCTCGGAGGCGTTCATCTTTGGTGTTGCCGTGGGCTTGTTGGTGTGGGACAGCTGGAGGAGCAGAAGTAAAGAGAAGGATCGGAGGGATGATGTGAAGGAGCGGATAGAGCAGCTTGAGGCTGAGGTGGAGAGCATCAGGAGTAAGATCGATCCAGACTTGGAGACGCTGCATGATTTGAGTGAGAGGATCAAGGAAGCGAAGGAGAGGAGAAACAGCTACAGCTGGTATAACCCGGTGGGATGGGTGGGTGGGAAGAGTGACGATGACAAGGCTATAGAGGGTAGTAAGAAGGGCGATGAGCTGAAGAGGGATGAGCATGGGCATGTCACGCCATTGAGGAAGGTCAAAGCTATTGATGCGGGCGAGAAGGTGGTGGCAGATGATGTGAAGATGAAGTCTGCGAAGGCGGAGCCGCAGAAGCAGGAAGAGAAGTCAAGTCCAAGGAAGGTGGAAGAGAAGCCTCCTGATCGGGTGGACTTTGTCGTCGCGAAGACGGAGAAGAGATGATGTACAGTATCGCGCTCCCCTCAACCATGATAGATATGATATCCCACTATGTGTACAGGCATTGCCGTGAATAAAAGGCTGCCATACGCGAATGAAGAGCATTGGGCAGTTCCGAAGACAGGCGAGGTCGGGAATTTCGTGAATGTGAGAAGCCAGCGCGCTCAAATTCAAGGACAAATCAACAGCAAAACAACACCACCCAGCAAGACCAACACAAAGAACAGCCACCAGCAAACATGTTCTGCGCCTCACTGCGCCGACGACCACCGTTCGCGCCCATCTGCAACAATCTCACCTTGACGGCATCAGGTGGTTTGCAAGGCAAGCAGACGACCCTCCATCATCAGCACACCACTAACGCGTACCCAGAGAACCAACTCACCACCCACGACATAGCCATCCCCTCCGGCACCAATATCGACCCACGCACAGGCACCAAGCTCTCCGCTCGCCACCTCCGCATCCTCCTCTTCGCCCCTTCCGCCATCTCGGACAAGAATCTCGAAGCCACCATTGCCCGCATCAAAGGCCTCCTCACGCTCCCCGATGTCGAACAAAACGACCATGCCATCATCTTCCTCCTCTGCCCACCTCGTAACACAACCTTTCACTCTGCCAAATTCTCCCTCCAGACCACTGGTAACGACGGAGATGGAGACACAACCGCCGGCGTCCTAGCCTACATCCGCCTCCAAGTCGAGCTCAGGAACCACAAAGTGCCACCAATCGCCGTCTTACCACTATGCCAACTAGACAGCCTCCCATCTCTAATCCAAAAACACGCCGCCGCAACATCAAAACAGCGCCCGAAAACCGCACCACCCTCCAAGACCACCCGCTTCGAACTCCTTACCCAATGCACCGCCGCCCCACCCATGCAAGAGCAGACCGCCTACGTCTGCACAGACATTTTTAAAGACCTGCGAGATCTGGCGCAAAGTTCCGTGAATGTTACAGCGGTACCGGCTTTGGCTTCGAGTTCGCCGAGTGTGAGGGCTGCGGGAGGGAGGAATCCACTGTATTTGGGAGAGGGGGATGAGAAGGGTGGTGCGGATCCGGAGAGGAAGGTGAGGATGTTGAGGGATATGGTGGGGGAGGAGGAGGGTGGGGATGTGGTGGATTTTTGGAGGGAGGAGTTTGTTGTCGAGTGAGGCGAAGGAGGGGCAAGGTGGGAGAGACAGTAAAGGAGTTTGTTGTGGTTGTGGATGGATGGATGTGGTTGAGGCAGTCGTGAAGAGTGGCGTCTGTCTGGCATTGTCGATCGAAGACATGCCTGCAGGTCTGTTTGCCATGATGGAAGATTGGCTGAGAGATTATAGATGAAATGCTTGCTCCAGCCGAGACATTCGTGAAGCAAGACACTCTGGGACTAGATCGCCTAATGTTCCTCGCACCAACGCCCCCTCCCCTCCATCTCATACCACAGAAAATAAAAATCATGGGCTGCTTCCCCTCCACCGCTAGATCCAATGACGACCTCCACACCGTCTGCGCCACCGTGGCCACAACGGAAAAGGATTGCCAGCAGGTACCAGATGAGAGACATTATGAAGAGGTCCTGAGGGAGTCGGAGGTTTATAAGAGGCTTGAGAAGAAAGAACAGGCAGCTGCTGCTGACGAAGAGAAGATGAGGCAGGTGAGGAAGTCGTATGCCCGGCATCCTGGTTATGCTGCGAGGGTTTTGTGAGGGGGTTGGATTGTGGAGGGGTTGTTGAGGCTAGGATGGTGATGAGGCGCGATTGCATTGTCAAGGTGCATTGAGGTCTCTCTTCTTCACGGAGATAGACAGTAGTCTGTTGCGTAGAAAGAATCGGGGGCTCTCAATAGCCTCAATCGAAGATCTGTGATTGATTGGCGCATAGCAAACGACCTGCTCTTTACACCATGCGTAGACTGATGGACAAGTACAGTCATCGGTGATATTCGTATAGTCTCCTCGTGTACCTCTACTCGCTACATTCGATGCTGTCACGGCTGGCATGGATGTCAATAGCATGGTGAACTTGAGAGCTTGTGAGCGACATGGAGCTTATTGGTCTGACTCTAGCGTGTTTCCTCGCTGTACAGTATCATGTCGCTGTGATAAACCATCGGCCCATCAGCAGCCGACTTTCGTTAACGGATCACCTCTGGTCTGGTGGCATGTAGAACAATGGTCATATGCCTTGGCACCACGAACCCTCGAAACCGAAAATACGGAGTTCACGATGATGCCACACCCACCCCGACCCCAGCCTCAACGACGTGGCAAGGTAGCACGAGCAAGCTTCCCCCTCTCTGTACGCCGCATCCGATCACACAGCTTAGGACACTGCTCCCCAAGCATCCCTGGTGCCCCATATATGCATCATCGACGCTCTACAACACGTTCTGCCTCTGACAGCATTGCACGATACACATGGGTAACCTCTTCTCGTCATGGTCCCGGTTCCGACGCACGAAAGTTGCTCCAGAGCGACAGCATGAGTTGGAGCAGATGAGGCAGCAGTTGCCGGGGTTTTTGCCGAGGCGGATTTCAAAGAGGTGGAGGTTTGAGGAGAGGAGTCCGAGGTGGTTGGTTTATGATGGGGTGACTGGGCCGAGTGAGAGTAGTTTTGGGGATGTGGAGTTGCCGCCGCCGGTTGTGGTGGCGGATCGGGTGATGGGGGATGGAAAGTTTCAGCAAGTGGTATGAGTGGCAATCGAGCCCATGCGGAGCAGGAGATGATGACTGTGTTCCCGGGAGTTCATTCTGCAAGCATCTTTCACATGTGCAGGCTTGGCAACGTCGAAATGTCGAAGTTCTGCCTGAAGCTGGAAGTCGCTCACGTCATCTCGAGCACGTCTCGCACAGTCAACTCCGCGCGCAACATCACAGCTGAGAATACACAAAGAATCGCCAAAGACCATGAACAACTCCCCCTTCCGAAAGTTGCCGCCAGAGCTGCGCATCTACGTCTACGAGCTTGTGCTGTGTCAAGACAAGACCATCGACATTTTGGCGCGTAGCCCGCAGAGGAAGGTCTCAAATTTCTCCACCAGAAAATCGGCGACAACATCTTAGCCCTTACCAAGACATGCAGACAGATCCGCGCGCAGTGTCTCGGTGTCTTCTACTCGGGCAACACCTTCAGCTTGACACTTATGGGAGCTTTCGCATACGATGCGGACGCATTGACGAAAACTACGGTAGCTTCCTAACAAAATCGGTCTACCAAGCGCACAGGCACTACGCCAGCTCACCATTCGACACGATGTGCCATACACATGCCACCTAAATCCTCAAATCCAGTGGCGGTGTCTCAGCACGGACACCCACCAAACCATCATCGTCATGCTGAAGCTCACCAAACGCTTGCGCAACCGTAGCATGAAGTGTATCCCAGTGCTCCAGCTTTGCACCAGCTGTCCGAGGTATGTGGCGCGGTCTGTGGCCCTGGACGTTGAGGTGAAAGTCGAGGTGGATCTTCATGATTTGAAGACTTCTGTGCAGGCTGCTGTTGAGGGCATTGCGACGGAGTGGCCGATTGATACGCTTTTCCACGCGAGATTGGGGAGCGCTTGACGGAGGATGTGGGGACTGTGCAGGATTTGGGGGTGTGGAAGAAGTATGACAAGAAGGGGGAAGCGGTTAAAGGGTAGAAGAGCAGTATGAGCACGGAGATGTGATGTTGGAGACGTGAGTCGTGGCGAGTGGCGCCAGATATGCGACTCGATATCGTTGCAGTATGTGTGGTGTATGAGTAAGGAATATGCAATACTCTTGCTTCAGTTCCCAACTCCACAAATAATCCTGGATCCTTCCTACTTGGGTTAGACCAGGCTCGTCGTACTTGCAACCAATCAATGTACATCACCTTTGACTGTCATTGAACTTACAAAGAACTTCGTTCAGCGGACGACCTCTGTATACGAAGGTCTGGGTCGTCACCTGCCGACGTGTAGTCTTCAACATGATGCTATTCTCTCACATTCCCAAGCGACGTACACCCGAGCACCCTACAGCATGCTATGGATGACAGCAGCCCACTAGAAGCTCTATGAAGCACATCAGCCACGATGCCGCCTGATCCGGATATCGAGAAGCAGACTTCGCGCAGCTCCAAGAGCAACGATGTAGAAGCGGCGAAGGAGTACACGACAGTACCATCCAAATACCGGAATTCCCTGCTCGCAGCAGTAGCATACCTCGATCTGGCCAATGCCCTTGACTTTCCTGCCAATGTCTGGAACCAGGTTCCTACACCTCTATATGCAAAGGTACTCATGGGCATAGGAGGGAGTATCGCGATCTTGAGCACGTCGTTCGCGTTCTGGGACATGGTGCTGGCGTGGAGGAACATAACATTTCTACGGACTGAGAGGAGGGGCTTGAAGCAGATGCAAGAGAAGAGGACACCTACAGTACTCGAACAAGCGTGGATGGGAGTGAACACAAGGGAGCTTGGCTGGGAAGTGATAGATCGCATGATGCTCAATGCATTCATGGCAATAGCTGGGATTCTTGTGGGGACGGGGTGCTTGATGGCGATTCGAGGAGACATACCGAGTGTCTTCCTAGGGAGCAACATCATGTCTGGATACCTTGGCAACTCTTTTGTGGCATTGTATGCTGTGATCAACACGGTCTGGTGTATCTTCATGTGGAAGAGAGCGCATGCATGCGAGGGAGCTGTGAAAAGAGCAGGCCGAGAGATCGGGGTGAAAATGATGATTGCTTTGAAGAGCCATTCGAGAAGGCACAAGATTTATGCCATTGTGAATGGTGTGTCGATTTTGGCTTCCGGCATTGGGTCTGAAATCAGTTCGACGATGTGGCCGGGGTACGTCGTACTCACTCCATGCATTCTGGGCTCGATCTTCTCTAATTGCTTCTGGCGGTATCGTCTAGGCTATGATCGCTTGTCATTCCAGCACAGGTATGAAGTCGAGAGCTTAGATGTACGGCAGCGTCTGAGTGAGATCATGGAGATTCGTGAAGCTCTCGTGCTTGATTCTGCAGCCTCGATCGACTGCTGTGAGCCCAGCTCGGGTGTTAATATAAGCGATGACAGCAAGACCATCGGCCTTATGCATGATCTTGGTCTGGAGCTCGATCGTGCTCAGCGTGCCGATGTTCTGGCGTTCGGATATGAAGAGAGATTTCTGCTGGAACTGTATGGGTACTTTCTATTGGCCAGGGAGCAGCAGGTCGCTACAGTGAATGGTCGAAGGTGAAAGCCAGAATCTTTGCCTCAATCTCCTTTCCCTTTCGAGCCGAAGTCACATGTTTGCCAGTGAACGGTCCACAGCGGGCCGCAATCTCTGCTGCACAAAAGCGGCCGCAACCCTTCAGACAAACGCTTCAACATCACCACCCTCACACTTTGCCCATCGCGATCGTGTCTCACCTCCGATCACGCCGCGCACACCCCTAGAACGGAGATCCCACGACCGTCGACATCATGTCTCGACCAGGCGCTACCACGATGCTTGGGCTACTGTACGAGGGCAGCGACTTCGAGGCCTGGAAAGAAAGACTCCGCGGGCTCCTTCAGCAACAAGACCTCGACTTGGACCATCTTACTCAAAATCCTCACAACTACGATGCTGCAAGTAGGCGGAACATCATCATCAGAGCCAGTGTGAGCGAGTCAGTTTTGACCAGACTTCGGACACCCGCTATTTGGAGCGTACCCACTGGACCTTTGCTGAAGATTCTGAAACGTCGAGCCCAACCCTTCAGGTTCCTAGACCTTCCGGCAGAACTCAGAAACCACATCTACGAGCTCGCTTTGCCACATTCATCCGTCGCACACGGCTCTCAACGCCATGCCAAGTCTGGTCTTCCGGCTCTGTTACATACCAGCTCCAAGATACGCAGGGAGACACTTTCCATCTACTTCGAGCAAGCAGTATTCCGCTTCGTGATACCACGCAGTCCTGAAGAAGGTCCAGGTATCGAGTCGACAGTGCAGCACATCAAGACTTGGGCAAAGGTCGTGGTCCGCGAGCATGTGACGCACCTTCGACATGTTGAGCTACTCCAAGACGTTCGTGTCGCCGATGACCTTCATATCAGCGCCCACCTCGATACGAACCGTGGTCTCGGCTACTGTTACGGCGGCCCTGCGTACCTTGATGACGCTATCATGCAGCACACCAGCGAGACAAGGAATCGCAAAGAGGTCAAAGGGGAAGACATCATCGCCATGCTGACGACCAACCTCGAACTGTGGAAGCGGACTACGACACTGCCTACTGCCGAAGAGTTGCTGAGCTCTGTGCCTCCTGAGGGTATCAGCCTACCCAAGTTCAGAGCTATGTTCCGCGGTCAAGGTGTAGGCACAACTATAGGCTCGGAGGACTTGGTGAACAGCGTACTGGCTTATCACAGGGCATCGAAGCTTGTCTTCCACAGACCATGATCGCAGCACATGCCCAACCATCAGGCTACTGCATGGAGGGCGAGGGGCGGAAATCCGGGTGAAAATCCGAGTCGAAATGTCAGTACTCATTTGTGGCGGGCGAGCAGTGCAATTCGGGAGGACCAAACACGTCGAGACCGAGTCTTTTGATGATGGCGGATAATTCGGTGTCTTTGATTGTCTATATCAAACAATGCAATACACCAACTTCTCAGCACTAACAGGCCTCATATACTCCTCCTCCCTCACCACATTCCTATCCATCATAGTCCCAGTCCCCATCAGCACAAACCCATCCCCAACTACCTCCCCAAGTCCCCCTGGCATGAACCTCGCCTGGATCGGCACAAGCTTCTGGCCCTCAGAAAGCCAGCGATAAAACGCCACCGTAAAGGCGCGAGAGGCAGCATTCGCCGGCAACGTCATGCCCATATACTCGACATCCTCCCCGAGACCTTCCCATACTGCGCCGTAGCTTGGCTCGGTGCCTAGTTGTTCGAGGGGAGTGTTCCAGGCGCCGCCTTGTCGGGAGCGTACGACGGCGATTTGGTGCATGTCTTTTGCTGGCCGGGAGAGGACTTTGGCTGTGTTGTGCACTGTTTCGCCTTCTGAGATGCAGTCTAGTGCTATGGACACGCCATTGCTGTGGGGAGTAGCGGTGCGCCATGAGGTTGGGTCTTTGTAGCTGACGACTTTGGTATAGTGGTAAGATGAGTCCCCCAGCATGGGGAAATGCTTCTCTGATGCTGTTCCGAATAGCTTCACCTGTGGTATTGCTTGCTTTGCCTATGAATCGTAATCCGTTAGCACTGCTACAGTTGATGAGCTAAGGCAGGAAGAGGGACACAGCCGTCACTTATCGAGCACACGGAGGCCTTGTACGTACCAACTGAGCCGCAAACGACCCGACTGAAGTAGTAGCCCCATTAATGAAGACAGATCCAATCTCAGCGGCCTGCTCCGCCATCTCAAACGGCATCCTCACCCCAAGCCGCCTCAACATCTGCGCAGCCGTCAACGCACAAAGACTCACACCCGCCGCTTCCTCGAAGGGCATGGCCCCAATCTTCCACACCAGGTCCCACGGCACGACCACATACTCCGCAAACGCCCCAGGCCGCTCATTGATGCTGCAGGCCCCTTGGAGAAAGCCGGCAACTTTCTGACCGACGCTGATGTCCACGGCTGGAACCTCGCTTCCAAGCGACACGATGGTGCCGCTGAAGTCTGAGCCGACTGTTCGACCGGATTGGCCGAGTGGGTGAGCGACGTAGAGCGCATCGACGGGATTGAGGGCTATCGCGTGGACTTTGATCAGGATCTCGGTAGGGCCGGGGTGAGGCGTTGCGATGATGTGGACGTTTGCTGTGTGGTTCTTCGCATCGAGTATGAGGGCCTGCATGGTTGGTGGGATTGGCTGCAGGTCGGGTTGAGACATTATCTTCTTGAAAGCTTTTGATGCGGCCCGAGAACAACGATGGAGCGGCTTGATGTGCTGGTATATGTTCTCGTGTCAGTTTGCCCTTCGCATTCCGGATGAGGTCTGGAGTAGATGTAGGTCGTTCGGTGTGTGCTTGCTGTACCTTGCCGTGGAAAGGGCGCATGTTGCGCTTAGTAATCCACGCATGTGTGGACAGGGGTGAGTGTGTGCGACTGTGCGAAGACAGCTAGATATCGCGCATGCTGTTGTGTAACTGGATTTCCAATGCTACCTCGCTTGCCTCGCTCTTGCTTGGATCTCCTTATCCAGACCTATCACTCCTTCCATGACATTATCCTTCGCATCCATAACGACTCGAGGCCCAACATATCCTCTGCTCCTCTTCCAGAAATACCCAATAACCAGCAAAGACGTGATACCTGCGAACATGACGCTCGTCCAATTCATCAGCTGCGGATCTGTCACCGGGTTTGTGTAAGGGAACATGTAAATGACATTGAACACAATGATGTAAGCACATGCGATTCCCATCACAACGTAGCCGAGTGCGCCCTTCATGTAGAATGGTCCTGGCTTGACGTACTTCCTGCCTGTCAGCAGATGCGGCAGAATGGCAGTGGCGTACGAGATCGTTGTGAAGAGCGAGAAGCACGCGACAAAGGCGTTGAAGGCTGTGGCTGAGCCGATGTAGATCAGACCGAGCACAGTGGCGGCGCAACAGCAGATGATCTGTGCATTGAACGGGTTCCGCCAGCGTGTTGAAACCTCCCCTACGAAGTTTGGGAAGGGCGTAGCATTGTCTCGTCCGAGAACCCATAGCATTCTGCCAGCAGTAACCCATGCACCGGGGATCGTGATAAGAATGTCGAAGAAGTAGAGTACCAGGAGCGCCATCGTGCCTGCGTTGGATCGTGTTGCTTGCTGGAACATGGCTGCCAACGGGAGGGACGTAATATTGCTTGCAAAGACGTCGTCCAACGATGTTACACCGTATAGCACCGCAGTGTAAAATATAAAAGCAGTACTGAAGGCGGCAAGCAATTGCGCAGCAATGCCCTTGGGAATGTTGACTCGCGGCTTTGGGATCTCTTCGCACAGGTGGCATGCTGCGTCGGTTGTTCCCACAGTGTAAGCACCATTCAGCATTCCCATGGCAAAGACCAGGCCATTGCTTGACCAGCCCGTCAAGTTCTGGAAGTCGCCCCAAACAAACGAGTTGCTGGCATAGCCGTACCCAGTCTGACTAGGCATGATTGCAACAGTCAACGTGCAAACCACAAACAATGTGAGACAAGCAACGCCAGACACATTGGCGAACTGTGCTATCCTCTTCTGCCCAAAGCACACTATCGCGTTGTCGATCCAGATGATTTCAAGGTAGCACATGAAAATATGCCATCTCTGCGGCACGTAGGCTGGATGATAAACACTCCACATCGCCACCACAGCATTCGCTGCGAACAGCGAATTGGACGCACAACCAAAAATCCAGGCGATGCAATTCCACCAGCCTGCGAACCACGAACAAACGCGGCCATACTTTGGTCCTGGAGTTACAGATGCCCAGTGGTATACATTCGCGCTGCTCGGGATTGCTGAGGAAAGTTCTGCTAGACTGGTGCCAATGAAGCAGTAGAAGAATGTCGCCACGATGAGTCCATGCATCACACCCGGACCGCCGCCGTTGTAGAGCGCGAGCACGATTGAACCAGCTCCAGCAGCCCAAGCATTGTCGCTAATCAAGGCGAGCGAGCAGATTGACCAGATACCCCAGCTGCGGTCAATCTCCTGGACATGGCCAGATGCATTGACCAGTCCGTTGATGTCCAGACTGCTGTTTCCAGGACTGCGTTCGTCAATGTGAGGTTGCGCCTTCTCATCCTTTTCCAGCTCCATGGTGTGAAAGATGATGTCGGTGGTGCAGAGGAGTACAGCTGTCCAAGAAGAGAGGTGAGATTACAGGAAAGAGTCTAGACGTACATACCTCCTACCATTTCCTGCAAGCAATCCTCACGAGTGCGTTGCCATGCCGATCCGAAAGATGGGGACACTAAGCTAATGCATTAGTTGACATGCCAAGTCAGAGCTGAAGATAAAGGTGCAGGCCGTGGGCGAGAGACGCAGATGTTGATAGGGTGGGTATGCCGCCTCGTGGCCTATCGGTGGTGGAACAATTTCAGAACGGGAAGGTCGAGACTTGGGCGCATGAGGCGAGCTGCAGGGCGAGACGGGGAGGGCCATCGCCGGAAGCTAGTGAGGTACTAAAGGGGAGTGTGGCTGCTTGCTTCATGTCTCGACTGCGGGCGGCTTTGGATGACAGGAAGATGTTGTTGATGGAATGGCGAGAATCGTCTTCGAACTGTGAAACCACCTGTACCTCGTCGACTGGGCTGACTCTTCTGCCGAGGAATTGGCCGGTGGACTTCATGTCAAGACCTCCCCCTTCCTTTTATTACCTTGTCACAATCAATATCAATCAATCGATTACTGACGCGCAGCACCATGTCTGATGTTAGTAGCACGAAATTTTGGCCTGTGTCAATCGAATGCTGACAACATGATTAGGTAGAGAGTCCCAGTCTGATCGGCCAGCTGCTGCGGACAGTAGGCGGCTGGACAACACCTAACGGCAAGGGGCTGTAGTCTGTGCGGCATTGCTGCTGCTACGATATGCGAAGATGTAAGTATTACATTGTCTTACCCATGTCGTAGTATGTTCCGTGCAATGACTTTCAGTGACTCTTGTGCAGTACGTTGAGTCCCTCTCAACCGAACCGCATACATACTGATAAACTCCTTAGGGGTTGAGCGGCGTCGCGACAGCCTTCGCAGCCAACGTACGCATCGGTCCAGTTGGTGCCGTCGCATTCGCCATCGGCTCTTCAGTAGGCTCGGTCATGGCCAGTATCTATGGCTGACAATCCTCACTCCGGCATGCTCTTGTAGCATTCGACAACCACCCGGACCTAATGGTCGTGTACATAATCCGTAGCTTCCGGCTCATGGGCCTTGAGCGTGTTAAGCTCGACTCACCTGAAAGTATACAGGAGTGCCGCAGCAGAATCATGCGGGAATTGCAGTACAAGTGCATGCTTGTTGCAGCTCACTGAACAGCACAGCCTCTGATCCATGTAAGTTGAGTATATATGCATGATCTGCAGAGTGATGATATTGATTCTTTGATACAGGAAATCGAAGCAAGAAAAGACGCCAAGCTAATCGCAGAACTGGTCGGAGATGAATAAGAATCATGTGCATCGTGTAATGGCATTGATCATGGCCGAGTCGACACAGGTTCGATGTCCAACTGAAAAGCAAATGCCGTGTACGAATTTGAATTTCCAGGCAACAGAATAACCAGCAAAAAGTCGCCGATGATATATGTAGGTCCATCGTATCCTGATACAGACATGCATGAAAGTGCCGAGCTTAAGCTGTTAAGCAGCCGTGGCTACCGATCACGCGTGGGGAATGCGGTGATTTTGAGATAGGCGAGAGAAAAGGCCCACGGTTGGCCCCTCAAGCAACGCGCGGCATTGGAATCATTCCACCATAAATTCGGAAAGTCAATGCAATACAGAGCACGAGAGATATGCATGGCGCCCCTCTACACTAGCGATCGCTTAGCAATCGACAGCACGACATCATCCCATTCCAGAACCACATCAAACCCTCTCAAAGCCCATCCGGCGGCCCATACTCAATCTGTCTCCTCACATGCCAATGATACACCTGCGGACTCCCAAACGGCCTCTCCGCAGCAAAATGAAATTCAACCCGTCTCTTCGCATCCTCCCCTCGTCGCAAAACCCCATTCGTTCCCTTCGTCCCGCACAGTGATGGGAACTTCGGCTTCCCGTCCCCCTCGCTGCTGAAGTATAGCAATCGTGATCCTTCGAACAGATCGTCGACGAGGATCCAGTCGTAGCCCTGCGGACCCTCTGCGATGAAGGCGAAGAGGGAGCGCCATGTGCCGGTGATTAGGTGGAGGTTTTCGAGGCGGAGTTTGCGGAGGGGGGAGCGGGTGATGGATCTTAGGAGGTCCTGGGAATGGAGGTGGAACCCGCGGAGACGGAGCGCTGTCAAGGTGGAGAAGGTAGTGGTTTCGAGGATGCGGGTGAAGAGTTTGGGGTTGTGGGTTTCGACGGGTGGGGAGTCGAGGTTGTAGAAGTGGAGGTCTAGGGTTTCGAGGTTGGGGGAGAGGGCTAGGAGGTTTGAGAGGCCGGTGAAGTTGTCCTCGTCGTCGGCTTCTGCTTTCATGATGGTAGGGTCTCGGGGTGTTTGCGCTTTGTAGGTGCGGAAGGATGGGAAGACGGGTCGTTCGAATTCGAGGATTTGTTCTTCGGTTTTGGGAATGTCTCGGTTTGAGATGCCGATGGAGAAGGTGGTCATCTTTCCCAGAACGGAATTCAGGGACTCGTTGGTGGTGTCGATAGGGGAAAGCTCGTTGGCAGCCACGGCGCACCGGTGTACTTCACTGAAGGCATCGAGCTCGTCGACAGCCAGACCACTATTCGAGAGCGCAGAAAGAGTCGTTCGTAGCGTTTCTGCCGCCTTCTGCCAGATCAGCTTGTAACTACCGCCTTCAAGCGGATCGATCTCGGTTACTGCGTCGTCTCGGAATACTTTGATAAGCGTCCTCAACTTCCTCAGAGGACTCCACCCGTTCGCCTTCAAGTTCTCGAAGGTCTGAGCGAGAAGTTCCACATCTCTGCCATCGTTATGAAGCTGCTCAGCGCTATGCTTCGCCTCGTTCAGGGTGTCGAGGTCTTTCTGCACTTTCACCAGCTCATCGGCTCCGCATCGCTCCTCCGTGGACATGGTCATCGGACCATTCCGTTTAGTGACGGTCCTGGTTTTGGTCGTCAAGATATTCTCGAGTTGCACGGGGTTGTACACTAGTCCGACGAGATCCAGCTCTTCTACCAGGCAACCAAGCATCCCGGGTCGTGTGTTGGCCGCGAAGGACAAGAGTGACTGCTCATTCAAACGAACACTCTCAGTCCGGAAGAAAGACTTGAAGCGGTCTTGAGTTGTCTTTTCCTTCATCAGTCGGCTTGCGCAGCGGAGGCTGCAGATGTCCTTGAGCTCCAGAGTCATTACTATACTCTCGGTGATCTCATTCGGGCAGCCTTCGAGGCATGATGAGGAGGCGGTAGTGGCGACCATGTTGGGCAGCAGTCCGGTCTGCGGCAAAGATAGACAAGAGAAAGTAGAAGGAGCAGCAACAAAGGGCGAGCTTGCCTGGTTCTATATGTTAGTAGAACAAGAGGGCGGCTCCATACCTGAGGCATCCTTGCATGGCTGCCTGGAGCACATATCGATAAGATGAAACGTGGTATTTGCAACGAGTCTCAGAGGATCGTACATGACATCTCTCGCATTACTCTGACTTTGCTGATCGACCCAGACCGTGTGACTTCAGCTCTTCCAGAGCTTCTGGAAGACCTCGGTGGCGTGACGGCTGCTGTGATGCTTCTTGGACCTCTTGTACAAACCTTTTCTTCTCAAACTGCCACCACAGTCCCCATCCGAGGAGTGTGACGATTGTCAGTGGGATGGTGACTACCCAGTAGATCCAGAAGGACCTCGAGACTGAGCCAGTATTTCCAGCTCCCCAGTCAAACATGCTGATGCTAAAAAGTGTCTGCGAGGATGAGCGATGTTCTTGCATGCGGGACTGCCGCAAACTTACTGCTATGAATGTCCCAGGTAAGTACGCAGCTGTGATCAAGGCGATGATCTTCATAGATGTGCTGTCTCTGCCTGCGGCTGCTGCGAGTCTTGCACTCGTCTGTCCATCGTCTTGAGCGACCGATGTATAGAGCTTATTGAAGGTCAGTGTCCTGCGCTTCATCCTCGGCGCCAACTAAGAGATACCCACAATGTTTAGCTGTAAATCCATCCTGGCTTTGGAGGTCTGACACGATTCAAGGCACCCTTGAGCATAGTTTCGCATATAATCCAGTGCTTCGTAGAATGGCTGCGGCGCTATGCCATGGCACTCTCGCAGCTTGCGACTCTTACCAAGCAGCCGAAGTAGAAAGTCGATGCATTCTATGTCCCATTCTGGCGAACGTCGAGTAAACATAATCCAAGTTGTCAAATCGTTGATGTCGGCAGTCAGTCTTTTAGCATTATTGCGATGCATTTGGTCATCCACGAACAAGCTCGGCACATTGGCTCCACCTCGCATGAACGATCGACCTGCTTTGGTAACGCCGATAGCTGACTCCAGCTGGACAACACGCTCCGATATGTGTTCTTTGATGTAAGCGCTCACACGCAGGATGTGCCGCGACAGGAACAGTGAGGGCAGCAGAAGAGGGTGAGATAGTGATTCCTGAGCCTGCCTCATTTGCCGGACTAGGTTCCATAACGGCTCCGGTGCTTTTGTGTCATTGGCTTTGTACTGATCGATGCCAAAGGCGAAGCCAACGTTGAGAGCCGTCGTCGTTCGAGTGGCGAAGTTGTGCGAGACTGCAAGACCTCCAATAGAGAATTCCCACTTCTGTGGCGATCGGAATACCAGGCCTGGAACAAGTCAGGACCAAGTTGTGTAGACTGTGGTGCCACCTTGGAAGCCCACGGAAGGAGCCCAGCCTCGGTCGAACATCAGAAGCTGACGCAACCTCAGAACTTGACGAAGAGTCCGGACTCATTAGGCGTTCTCCCAAAATGGTGCTAGATCGACGTACCGAGTCTCTGACAGTCATCGAAAGCGCTGCCAACGGGCTCGGTGTGAGCCGAGTAAGTGCCGGGCGCCATTCGGAAAGATGCAAACGTGCAGGGCGGAAGGTTGAGTGCACCCAACACATTAGCAGTCAACAGCTGCTCAGGTATGTTGGCGCGGAAACTGGAACGTGGCTGGGCGAAGAGGATCCTGAGTTCGCTTTCAAGGCTACCATCTTGGTGTGGAGATGCAGATACTGCGAATTGATTCTTTCTCCAGGCCCAGTCTACCAGGTCGTTTGGGGCAAGATGCTTCGCGGAATAACGATATTCGAGGGAGCCATCGAGCTGTGCAGATGAGTGCTCAGTCTCTTGTCGATATCACGGGTTGAGGTTACCTTCTTGAAAGTGGCAGCCTCAACGTAGGCAAAGAAGCTCTCTCGAGCAGTCTCGGGGTGCCTATGCCGAGCATCGCTAAAGGCACTTAGCATTGTTGCACTGTCTGTGAAATATCATGATGAAGAAGGACAGGTGTTGGTCTGCGGCTGAAGAGGAAGCGGGAATTTGGCTTGCAGCTAGATGCAGCTCTTGGCTGCAGATCCAATGGCTTCCAGCCAGACTGCTCACGACGTTTCTTTGATGCCATTACGATATCGCTTTGATATACTGCTACTGTTGTTACTCCTTGACATCGTGATGAGCACATCCAGTGTCCTAGTGGCCTCGGCCCTTGAGCCGCCCAGTGCCACATCATCTCGTACTGTCGCTCTGGGGTGCTTGAGGCTTGAGGCTTGATGCTATTGATGGATATGATGGCTGCTGTCGTAATAGCATGGACCTCGATGAGATGTTGATGAAGCAAGTCTTCGGGAGTGAGATGAAGTCTGGTCGGCGCTAATTGGATCCTTGTCGCGGTTCGGATGTATCCGCCGAGCTTGGACAAGGGGTCATGAGAGTGACTGCCTTCACACCGTCACCTCATTCCTTTTCCGCACTACAAACACCTTGATGTCGGTGCAAGACACACAAACTTCGCCATCGACTCTGGACAGACAGCACGTCTCCCACGACTAAGATTTGACCTCGCTTTTCTCACCATGTCAGCAGCACCGTAGAACAGCTGTCCGCACATGGTCGTCACTCCTAGGAAGCTCCACAAATATCGCAGAGACGACCTTGGGGATATGGAGGTCATGTCGATAGCCGATCACGAGCGAGCCCAGCAGCAACAGCTGGACCGCATGATGGACTCGGCCGTTGACCAGCTCGAAGCTCTTACTGACCCCACCATATCACGAACAGGCATGAAGCAGTTGATGCTGAGATCTGGCGAGACAAAGTTGGATGACAAATTGCCATTCCACTTTGACTTCGAGCCGCCCACCACCAGCCGGACCTGGCCTGGGCTCAAATACGGCCTTCATTCGCTCCACAAGCGCTTGCAGAAGCCGATGAAACCGAGGCCATCTTCGGTCAGAAAGCACTCGCGGCATGATGATTCACGGCAGATCATACGACCTAAGAAGGTACCGTCAACCAAGAAGATGAAGCAACAGACCGACTTGCCCTCAGTCATGCGTTCAGTCGCTTCGAGAAACCCTCCTCTCCATCTTCTTGGTCTGCCGGCGGAGATCAGGAACTCGATATGGAGTCTTCTCGCTGTGCGTGATGGCCCAATCGAAGCTCAGCTGCGGCAGATTCAACCGTGCAGAAGACTGAGCAAACTTCGTGGCAGAGTAATCCGCAAGTTTCCGCAGAAGCCCGCGGTCGCTGGTGTCAGCCATCAGGTACGAAGGGAAGTCCTGTCGATCTTCTACGGTGCAAATCAATTCATCTTCGAGAAGAATGCCTGCAAGCTGTTCGAGGACTACAGCATCACGAATCCGATCATGATGCAAAAGTGGAGCCCGCCAACTGACATCGCAAACTTCATGAGCCACGTGGACATCAAATTCCATGCTTTTCCGAAGCGAAGCCTTGATCCATTGTCGATCGTGTTCGAGCTGAGGAAGGTCCGAGATGGGAAGGCGACGATCAAAGTGGTGTTAGAGAAGGGTAAGAAGAAGAAAGCGGCCCAGGCTGATCAGCTCTGCCTCTGCGAGGAACTGGATGTGGTCGGTATGGTACAGTCTGAGCTCGACAAGGATCTGATGCATGTGGCTATGAGTCTGGTCAAGAAGCGGAATGAGACGTCATTCAGCAGTCCGGCGTTGCCCATGCTGAGCAAGAACGACAAACGCTATCAACAGCGGGAGACTTGCACAAGGTGTGAGAAGCCGACTTTGGAGATTGTTTACAGTGGGACGTGAGCGGCGTCGAGGCTACGAGGTAATGGTGGGAATGCGATGGGATATAAGACATGCTGAGTATGGCTGACACGGATCTGTATGGTAGATAGTATGTTTGATGGATGCGGCCAACTTGCCGCCTTAACTTGCACTATGACGGGATCCCGCCTTTCTCGGTACTTTCACAGGTTCGACACCTCTGTCGTGAGTGTCACAAGGCTACAAGAACACTGCCCTCCGCGACCTCACCTGCACTCTGCTGGAATGAACTCAAGCTTGTACCGCCCGTGTGCCCCGACTTAGTTTGTGAAGGCTTCCTATGGCAACTATACCTCCCTTTCCTCCCAAATGTCAGCTTATGATGGTGCATTCGTAGTCGAAGGCTGTGACCAAACAAAAGAAATCCACCCGTGGGGCGGCCTTGGTATACGTAGCGATTCAACGACCCATCCAGAACATCCCAACCTGTCCGTCAACGACCCTAGAGTACAACATTAAAACGAAAGGCCTGTCCCCATGGACAGATCTCTTGCAGATGGGGCATTTGCAGTATTCAAATCAAGACTTGGAAGTCGTTAGCGCGTGGCATGCCAATCCCTATAGTATCGCGGCATATGATATTGATGCCACTCTGCCGTCCGCGGTATCGACAGAGTTGGTATAAAAAGTAGACCGTTCGATGCAGAACAGCAAAAAGGATGGGCCTGACCGGGATTCGAACCCGGGCTAACGAACCGTAAGTAGAGTGTAAGAAGTTGGATAGAGATTAGCTTACGCCTGTCACAAACGAGCAATACAGCATTGCTGGGGCAAATCCCGAAGCGACAATCACTGCTGGAAGTCAGATATCGCAGCTACAGCTTATAGGGCGGTCCGACTGACTACCACTAGACCATCAGGCCTCTGCTATTCGTTGCAGAACGATGTGAAGCCGTGAAGGCTATTTATAATATGTATGCTCACGCCGGGCTCAAGCATATGGTATGCCGAGAATGAACACGGAAGATGCTCAAAGCTTTTCTTTGCGGCTCTTCCATACTTCGTATACATCACCGCTGCCGATTACGATGGCCGCTGGCTCGTTCAAGTCTGCAGCATGATCAGTCGTGCCGGATGTGAAAGTGGAGGAATTTCACGCAATTGCCCACCAAGTGCGGAGCAATTCCGCGTCAGCCCGACCAAGGAATTTCCCAGTAGATGGCAACTTCTCTTTGTGCAACGACAACATCCAGAATCGTCGGCATGTGAAGAGCACACGGACTATGAGCCGCGTGTGCATGTCGAGCAAGAGTGAGACAGCCTCAAGGATAGCAGCATTGCGGAGAGAGACGTTGTAACATCGACTACTCTCCCTTCTAAATGAGTCTAGTACTCGGGCCGTTCTGCTTGACAATCATGCATCTAGTTCTAACCATCAACTCGAGATAACACGGGGTATCTCTGCTGCTTCGACACTGACCATCACCAGAGTGCCTCGACTCTGCACCAAGTGAGATAACAATACACCAAACCGCGAATGCCTTCTGCGTGACGGAGACCGTCTCACGCTTCGGCGAAAGTGGAGCCGATGGCATTCGCATATGGTTGAGCAGGTTTGCGAGCATATCCCAAAGACTCCAACCTCACCTCATCAGCCATGTCTCAAGCAAACTCCATTGACTACTTTGCCATCCGCAACACCATCGCAACATATTGCATTGCTTTGGACACGAAAGATTTTCAGCTGCTGCGTCAAGTCTTCGTCGAAGATGTCGATGCGAAGTATCCTTTCGGCGGACAGATCAGAGGCGTGCAGAATGTCGCCAATGCTATTCAGAAGAGGTTTGGAGTCTGAACGGAGTGTTTGAATGATGTGCTGATGAGATGTGAAGATTGGCACCGATTACGTCTCAGCATGCTTTGACGACGCAGACGATTGAGATTGCTGAAGATGGCAAGAATGCTAAGGCTACGACGTACTTTACTGGCATACATTTTGGTCAGGGAAAGTGGAAGGGTCAGCAGGTGACTGCTTGGGGCAAGTACAATGATACGCTTGTCCTTACCGACGACAAAGATGGCCTGCCTGGTGCTTCTGGCAAGTGGTTGATCAGTAAGCGAGAGGTTGAGTTCATGGGTCGTATGGGTGAGGAGGGTGTTATGGATGGAGAGGATGGCTAAGTCAATAAATACTTCAGAGAAGCTGACTATAGTATCTTCATTTCCTGTCGTACACCGCAGGCATGCGATCGCCATTCAACAGCTCGACTGTTCGCTCCAAACCAGCTATTCAGCCCAGTCACATCTAACGATACTCCTCCTCCACATCTACCAACCCAAACGGCCCATTCTCCAACAACTTCTCCAGCTTCTCCGTCTCCATGATCATAGTCGCCAAGATCGTCGCCGGCTCCGAGTCCGACACATTGGCACTGACCTTGTGCTTACAAGTCGGAGACTCATAGAAGCTGCCATTCGTCTCGAAGATCTCAATCGGCTCGTCATTCATCTTGTTGAACACCTTTCCCGCGAGGACCACGACCGAGACTGAAGCGCCATGGTGACTATGTGGTGGTGTGTCGCCTCCGGGTGGGAAGTCGACTCTCAGTCCGAGGATGCTCTTGCCCGGTGTGTTCTGGAGCTTGTGCTTGTACAGGATCTCGAGACCTGGGAGTGGGGCACTGGTGGCTGGTAGGTCAGCTATTGTAGTACATCGATGAGCAGAGCGGCGCTCACTTCTTGTTGTAGCCGCCATAGGTTGGCTTGGCAGATGAAGACATTGTCGATCTCGAGGGCAGGGAGTTGCTTGGTGTTGTGTTTCTGGCTATCTGATGAGCTTGACCTGGACCGATGGAGAAGTGACTTGACGCTCACGAAGCAGCAACACTTTATACCTCCGGATGTACGACGTCTGCTCAGCCAAGTGCTACCACCGTCGACCCCTCTTGCCCTCTTAGGCAATAGATTCGCCATGCTCGGCCTTCAGTCTGCCATACCTCAAGTTCCGCATTTGAACGATGCCGGGTCAGCTTTTGTTGCAACCAGTCTAAACACATTGAGGATTCGATGCAGTATGCTATTCTGATGTCGTGCAACCACGCCGATCAGTGACCGAACATGGGAGGAGCTGCCTGCAAGAGCCATCAACGAGACGATAGGCTGCATCCTCGGGGCATGAGCAAGCCCGGTGTGACGACTGTGCTGTCAAACCCCATTCGTATACCAGTAAGTCGGCAAGTGTGGTTGCCACATGCTCTTTGCGTTGCAGGACAAGGCCAATGCATGGTTGGAAAATGGCATCTTAAACTTTCGCCCGGCGAAGGATCGGGGTCCCTGCTCAGGTACAGACGCGTCTGTCTGCGTCTTCGCGTCTTCGTCTCTACGCCAACTTGCTGACTGCAGAAATTGAGCATCATGTCGAACAGAAGTCAGGTAGTGGCTGACCGTCCCGTCGATGGCGTGACTGAGACTGGACAACAAGATGCAGTCCGCCGAACCGACCTCGACCCTCAAAGCCGTGAAAACATCTTCCTCTTCTGGCCAAACATGATCGGTAAGTATAGCGGATCTGTCACATGCTCCCAGCGGCACTGATGCTCACTTACAGGTTACATCCGCGTCATTCTCGCTGTTTGGTCCCTCTACTACATGCCACTGCACCCACGGCGTTGCAGCATCTTATACTCTGTGAGCTGCCTTCTAGATGCGCTCGATGGATATGCAGCACGCATCTTCAATCAGTCGACACGCTTTGGTGCTGTGCTGGACATGGTAACGGACCGCTGCACGACGTCTTGTCTTCTGGTCTTCTTGGCGATCGCGCAACCGGCCTATGCACCCATCTATCAAGGCTTGATTAGCTTGGACTTTGCGAGCCACTATATGCATATGTATGCTACGTTGGCGATGGGTGGTGAGGGTCAGAGTCATAAGAGTGTCTCGACTAGTAGGAGTCGGATTATGAACTTTTACTACAAGAAGGTAAGTCTTTCCTTAACTCCTAGAACCACATGGGTTGACATTTCATTCAGTGGGTCCTCTTCACCTGCTGCGCCGGGAACGAGCTCTTCTTCATAGGTCTATACCTATTGTGTTTCTCCTCGTCTACCACGACGTTCTATTTGCTTTCGAGCAACGGACCACCCAAGCCAGCAAGCTTACCTGCTTCGCCATTCTCAGCAGCTGCAATGGAGATTGCAAGAGCGAACAAGATCAATGACACTGTGCCTTGGATCCTGACTCTGGGAAGTGCACCAATCATGGTCTTCAAGCAGTGCATCAATGTACTGCAACTAGTGAAGGCGAGTCAGTGGTTGGCGGAAGGAGATCGTCGACAGCGTAAAGCGGTGGAGATTGCAAAGACCAGGTGAAAAGCCCACACCATGCATTGTATCGTCTGCCCTCGTTGGGATAGATCTGTTGCGGATCACACTTCGCGTTTCTCGGATCCTCCTTCGGACTTCTGGTATCGGCTGTCACGGGTACGACGGCTAGATGCTGCTGAACAAGGAATTTGGTAACCTTGGCCATGCATGCAGCTTTCTTCTGTTGTGTAACGAGGTTCTGCAGACTGTGTACAGAGAGCTACGACGCTTGCGAGCTCCGATTCAGCAACCTCACAGGCTAGCGCTGTTCCCGAGCATGCAAGAGTATGCTTGGCATGCCATCGATGCCATAGCTGGCATTGATGAGCGATACTCCTGCATCAAGACCACGCCGTAGCTCGAGGATTCGATCAGAGGAACGTCATACAGCTTCGGACTTGGTTGCTTGGCTGCAGTCATAAGATGTGCAGGCCCGCTGTTCAAGTCAACTATCGGGAAAAGGCAGTAGACATGGCGTCCTACACTTCACTTTTGGTCCTGTTGAGCACCGTCGTCTGCCAGGCGCTCGCCCTCGTTCCCTTCGATACCTGGTCCCACGCCCGAATCCAACTCCAAGATACCTCCATCTACTTTCGCTACTCGCCCTCCGGCAAACCTCCCCTTCTCCTCATCCATGGCTTCCCCCAGCACAGTCCAACCTGGGCAACCATCGGTCCCATCCTTGCCGAACAGTACACTGTAATTGCTCCCGATAACCGCGGAAGCGGCGAGTCCGCCCTCGCCATCAGCGATGACTACACTGCACCAGCCGCAGCAGAAGATCACCTCGCCATCTTGAACTTCCTGAATATATCCAGTGCATACGTCGTCGCCCATGACAAAGGAGCTGGAGTCGCTACGGCGTTGGCCTTTGAACATTCTAAAGTTGTGGAGAAGTTGGTATTGATCGAGTATGCACTTCCAGGAGGTGGGTATTACACGACCTGCGCGACCTCGAACCAGCTCTATCGCGACTGGCAACTTGCTTTCTTCGCTGTTCCGGATGCCGCTGCGTACTTCATCCAGGGTCGGGAGAAGGAGATGTTGACGTGGTACCTTTACCATGGGTCGTACAGTGGTAATGCCGCGATTAGCAACGATCTGCTTGAGACTTATACCAGAGCGATTTCGAAGCCCGGATTCTTGAGGGCTGGGTTGCAGTACTTTGGTGCGGCGTTCTGGGAGGTAGGGTATTGGGCGAGGACGGTGGAGGCCAAAGGGAAGTTGCAGATGCCGACGCTGGCGATGGGTGGGGAGGCGAGTTTTGGGGCTGTGATAAGGGAGGCGTGGGAAGGTCCGTATGTGGAGGGGTTGGAGACTGATGTGATCCCCAAGGCTGGGCATTGGATGGTGAGTCTTCGTGTTGCGATATATGTTGAGATGTGCTCTGACCAGGACTTTTGTAGGGCGAGGAGAACCCGGTCTGGACTGCGAACAGGGTGTTGTGGTTTCTTGGCAATGCGTCCACTGTTCCAAGCGTGGACTTGTCGTGGCTGGAAGATACGATCACCATATTCGGCAACTTCGAGGGAGCCACGCTGACTCCTGGCACCAATGGTACAGTGTGAGCGCACCGCATGATGTGCCTCAAACGTCCAGCGCCACGCCCAAATCCAGTCTTGGAGTCAAAGTAAAGCTCATGGTGGACACTTTCGAAAGTGACCGGGATGGGCAGGATGAGTAGCGTTCTGAGATGCCCTTCAATCGATCATGACTGGTTCCGGATGGCCGAGATCAAGCATGCTCAAATCGCTCGCACGTAGCATGGCGACATCGACTATTCTGTATCGGTCGTGTTGCAAGGCACGGCGCATGAAGATACCGTACTGCGTGCCCGAGCCTGCCGCGTCCACGGGAACGAATAAGCAGTCATCTGACTGCAACTTCAGCTTAGAGTCCCACAATATCCGATCTACTGTGTGTAAAGTTCCACTGGAATCCACGACCTCCAACTCCCCGCCATAGGTATTGCGCGCGAGGTCAATGTTCGTGATCGTGCCAGCAAAGATCATGGAACACAACAGTCCTGCTTCGTCTACCCTATGAACAGGAATGTTGTCGGACTCCGCCGTCGTGTAGATTCTCTTACGGAGGTTGAATGTCCAGGAAGGAGCGTTCAATGGCGGTAATTCAGAATCCAGAGTCGTTAAGCCCAATTGATGGAGTACGATCGCGAGATGACCTTTGCGGAGCAGCCATATTGTAAACTTTATGCACACTTGTGTAAAATTGAGGCTATAATCCACTGGCAGCTCGACTTCTGCCGAAGGAACCAGGCTAACAAGAGCAAAGAGTTTGTCGCGATCATCCAGACAACGCAAGTGACTGTATATCCGGAGCAGGTGTATCAGCAGTGACTCTGGCAGTCGTTGCTTTTGGCCTAAAGCTGGCACCGTGACACAGTCAGGAAAGTTGAACATATTGCGATGCAACATATCCGTTTGAATTTGGTGCAGTAGGTCCTCGCCAGAAGAACGGTCTGACTCATTGGGTCTTGATGCATAGCGTCTGGATACTCCTGCGAATGAGTACCAAGTCGCGGAAGCGTCTCGGAAGTGTTGAAGATCCAAGATACAGTGACCCCATCTCATTACAACAGCACCTGGCCTCGCATGGTACAGCTCCCACAGGGCTGCGATGATTTTCGAGAGGCTCATCCAATGCTGCCACATTGTCAAGTCCCTCGGTACCAGTGTTGAAAACAACATGTCAGATCTTCCGGCGCACCAGTTGAGCGATCCAGCGAGAGCGCGCATGGCGACTATGATTCCGGTTGAGCAGCGATCTAAGGAGGATAGTCGATCTTCTATGTCAAAGTTTCCACGAATGGGGCTCCTGGTCTGGCCGGATAGAACTTGGCTTGCGTCGTCATCACAGAACAGCGACAGGTCCCATTCTGCACCGGCCATGACATCGAACAGAGATGCGGCGTCCTCATCGTCTTGCTCCGTTGTGCCTTCGCCCAACCAAACCACAACTGCTGCTGCTTCGCTGAATATGGAAGGCATGAATCGGACTTGGGCGTTGCGTTCCGGTATGTCTTGCTGATTGATACAAACAGCATCGATCCACATGCGCACAGGCGTTGTCTTCTCCCGGATGCGCAGCAGTCCCTGATAGAGGTTTCGTGTAATTGGCAGGCGTTGATTGGATATGTAGAGCTCTTCGCATAAGCTGGCATCGCCGTCTTCATTCATGCCCCAAGTATATGAGAGCGCTGTGTAATTGGACGACGCATCCAAGGTTACCGTCTCGATCGTGCAGTCAATGCGCGGCCGTTTGGCGGCATTTGGGAGGATGGTCAAGACACGTATGTGCTTTCCTTCAGGAAGCGGAGTGTACTGATAAGTGCCCATTTTGAGGAATGCTGATTTGGGGTTGTCCGTACGCGTAGCACTTTGCAAGCGCCTTGACATAGACCGCTGTCGAAGAGGTGTAGAATCTGAGCTGCAGACCAAAAGGATTCGGGGTGTGAAGAAGGTGAAGGCGCTGCTGTTAGTCTTCAGCTTGACCGGTCGAGCATGATGTGACACGACATGAAGCTGCACGCGTCCAATCACAATCAGCCCACCACAACACTGCCGCACGCAATCCAATCAGGTCCAGACGCCTCAATCGGACGGGGCTGAAGTACAAAACCTCTCGTATTTCATGGTGTACAGGGTATCATGCCTATCATCACAGTACCTCGAGCTCTATCCACCGCCCTGCGCCCTCGCCCTGCGCCCGCCATCATCACCTCTTACTCTTCTTGCCACTCTTCTCCCCCAGCCTCTCCGCCTCCTTTTGAACCTCCGCCAACTCTCCTTCACCAGCCTTTCTCTTCTTCCCCGTCTTAACACTAACAGTCGTCCCACTAGCCTTCTCGCCCTTCTTCTTCACTGCCTGCTCTGCCGCCTCCCAGTCCGCGCCACCGTTTTGGTAGGCGTACTTCTCCAACGGCAGGGAGTCGATCATAGCTCGATTCCGCTTGCGTTCTTCTTCATCAAACTCGTCTGCGCCTTCGCGTAGGTCAGCGGCTAAGGCAGCGCCAGCGTCGGTGTCGATGCCGTTGGAGTGAGTTTCATCGGGTGCGGTGCCGGGTTGGATGGCGGGCATGCTCTTTTCTATGGCGCCTTCTTCCAGTTGACGGAAGTGCGTGCTGACTTTGCGGATGACTTTGACGAACATGGCGAGGAGTTGGGAGACGTTTAGGTTCAGCTCCTTCTCCAGGTCTTCGATGACTTTGCGCTGAAGGCCGATGGCGCAAAGAAGAGCTTTCTGTACACCACTCAGCTGAATGCCGTTGTCATCACGCATACGGCCGGTGAAGTAGAGCTGTGCTATGCTCGGCATGAGGTCAAGGATAACGTGATAGTCGAGCATGTTGTTGGCGTAGGAGTCGAGACGCTTGAGGTCGAAGGGTGTGAATTGGATGTCGAGGTCCTGCTTCTTCATGCCTGAGACTTTGTCGGAGTCGTCGAGAAGGGCGATGCCCTTGTTGGCTGATTCGTCAAGCGCAAGAGCTTGTACTGCGCCGAAGGAGCGGAACTGATAGCTGAGCAGGGACAGGAAGCGCTTGTGGAAGTCTTTTGCGTATGCACCGAGCCAGCTGGGGTCACTTGCACCCGTTTCAAGCGTTCGGAGCATGACACAAGAGTGCTCACCAGTCAATTCGTTGGCAGTCTGTCGCAGGTAGACAGGCACGAACCCTGATCGCTTCCAGAACTTGTGCAGGTCTGAAGTCAAGCCGTACGAGACACCGAGGTAGTCGAGAGCTGCAGGCTTCCGTTGAGAAAGACGAGCAAAGAGTGGCGGCATTGCTCTGATGTCGCGAACCTTGATGTTGTCGGTCTGCAGTGAACTTTGCTCCAGCTCGGCGTCTGTGACCCTCACCATCTCTGCTTCGTGAGCCGCTGTGACATCCTCCGACTCAGACAAATTAACGTGCTTCCCTTCGTAGAACTCGGTCAGAAGCTGCATAGCCCGCGAGCCATAGCCCATGCCACTGTAGTCGGGGTTGGTGGCTATTCGTACGACACGTGCTCCACTGAGTCCAGCAAAGTCTGAATCCTGAAATTGTTGAGACACCAGCCAAGGAATCAGATCGCCTCCTGCTCTTTGTCCTCTCGAAAGACTGTTCAACACACTTTCACGGCTGATCTGTCCTTCTAGTGCCACCTGTAGCACACAGAGAATCTCAGGAAGCTGATTTGCGTCGTCTGATGTAGGCGGTACTAGAACAAATAGTTGATGGGCCGGTGCATCTGACATGAGCTGCAAATCGTTTGGAGTGTTCTTGTAATGCGATGCGACGTATAGTGCCATCATCTTTTGCAGGAACTTCTCACTAACCTGATGGAAGGAGAAGAGGGTGTCTCGATTGACTTGCAACAGCTCGCATTGCGAAGGATGAGGTGTGCCATGGATGTTGTTCTTCTGTGGTAGCGTTGCATCCAGGCACAGCAGCTTGTTCAGCCACTTCTCGACGCCGTCGCCCTGCGCATATCGAATTGGCTCCTGGAGTGTGATCTCTCGTAACGATCTTGACGACCGTGGAGCGTAATCGTTTCCACCCTTTGAAGCATTCGAGCGATCTGCTACTTTCTCGTCCGGCTTTGGTCGCGATGGACCTCTCGACTGTTCTCGAAGCTGTTGCATGAGCTTGAGCGATAGTGATCGTCCAGTGCCTTCGTAACCGTTGATAGTCGATGCCATGAACACTAAATAGGGCCCCATCAGCTTTCGTACCAGAGGCAGAGGTATCGCTGCTGCTTCGTCGATGACTAGCAGCTCTGCTTGACCAAGAGTGTATGCATCCTGAGGCTGAATGTATTGGATCGTTTGTCGGTGTTGTCTGTGCACGTTGACACGTACGATAGCCTTGTTGAAGTCGGGGTTCGTGGATTGGATAATGGTGTAGTCGGAGTGATCGAGGTATCCTAGCGCATCGAAGCCCTTGAACACGAATTCGAATAGTGTCTTCAAGTTTTCCGGCGAAGGTGATGTGATGAAGATGTTGCTGTAGCCATGCGCGATCGCTGCTGCTATCGCGACACCAAGAGCTGCCGACTTTCCTCGTCCACGGCCTGCTGTTAGCGTGACTGTACTTGCGAGCGTCTTCTCTGCGATGGCTTCAACAAATGTGAGCAGCGCTTTCGCTTGATCAACGGTCTTGGCCAGCTTCACCAGATCTCCTACCGGCTTTGTGTCCTCCAAGTCTTGCTTGATGGTCTCGAGTTCTCTTCGCGACACTGCCTTCTCTCCTTCCTCCGCCTCCTCAATTGGCTTCTCCACCACGTTCTTGCCACCGCTGATCGGCAACACATTCATCTCGTCGTCCACAACCAGACAGCTGTCGCAGCTTCCCAGACTCAGCAAGAAGCGCTCGTTGAATCTCGCCACAACATCGTCATGCGCTTCTGTACGATATCTCGAGTGAATGTCCATGCTCATTGTGTAAAGCTGCTTCAAGCTCGTCATCCCCTTCAGCAACAAGATCACGAGACCTCCTCCTTCCACCGTCTCCACCGTCCTCGCCAGCAGATTTGGCGTCAAAGCTTCAAAGTCCTGCAGGATGCACATTCCGTATGTGTTACCCAGAATCTTCTCCGTCTCTTTGTAGTAGACATATCTGATATTCTGTGTGCTGACGAACAGCTCAAAGGGGTCCTCCGTGTCTGCATCTCGGACTCCTCGCTTCACCTCTTTCTTGATCTTCTTTTCCCGCTTCTTGCGATGCGACGTGAAGCCTAGCAGCTTGTTCTTGTACGCCCACAGTACTGACTTGTTGAGCTTGATGTCGAGGTTGAGGAGGATATGATAGAGGTTTACGATGACGTCCTTCTGCCTGTCCCCTACTATCACGAAGAATGATCGCTTCTTCTCGTTCATGCCATTGCGAATCAGCGCGGGGATGCGCGCATCGATCGCCTTCTTTGGCATGATGGCGGCCAGTCGGACTGTGCGCCTCGACTTCTGCCACCTTCTACCGCTACAGTATCGCCGTTGGCTAGGTGATTGTTTTGTAGCTCTGTGCACTACGGCTCTGCAATCGATGACCTATGCGGATTGCGGTGGAGCTGTTGATGGATGGAGCTGTTACTATCCGATGGTTCGTGGAGGCTTCGCTGGGTATAGGATCGCGAACTTCGAGCACTTCGTTGTCGCGGGTAGTCGTCTGCTATCTGCAAGTCAATGCGACAGCCTGATCGTTGTTGGTCAAGCGAGTGGATGTCTTGGTGCTGCGAGCAGAACTTCCTGGTTGGAAAAAAGATATCGGCCGCTGCCCCAAACTTCGGCTATCGTGCCGTGCGTGCCACATGCGCCGGCCCGGAAGCAAGACCAACATCCCGAGCCCGACGCGAGTTCCGATCCTTCATCGTGTTCCAGGTTGCAGGTGCTTTCGCCTCTACAGCTGCCTACGACTTGCACGACCTCTCAATCGGTGACCACGGACGACTTGACGCGACCACAATCGATTACACACTCCATTGAAACGAACTGAACGAAGACCATTGCACGCACAGCATCCTCCGGTCTCACAACATCAGCACAGTGACACAGTCAGCACCCTGTTTTAGCATGCGTACTACATGAACCATGTTATGGACCGCGCCAAGTGGCCTGTCATCTCCGGCTTCATTGTCGGGACATTCCTGGTGACACGCGCTGTGCCTACTTCCTTCGCTTTCGACAAGACGGTCCATACGTCAATCGCAACACTCGCGACATCTGGTGGAGCAATCCTAGCAACAAGCAAATGGATCGCGAGGAGCGGAGGAAGGAGCGACTATGAGAGTGTGCCATTGAACGATGTGGGGGAGCCGCATGGCAGTAGGAAGCCGAGTCCGAGTAGAGAGGAGGAGGAGGAGGAGGAGGGAGAGGTGAATGGGGTGGGACATCCGAGTAGTTTGAGGAAGCTGAGGACATGTTGGATCTTTTTGGTGCTGGCACTATGCTTGAGGGCAGGAATCTTGCGAGAAGTGATCCGCAATGTCCAATGCGCTTCGGCAAGTTGGGCGCCACTGCTGCCCATCGCCTTTGCCCTGTGGGACTACTGGACCGTTCAGCGAAAGAGGAGACGACGACGAACCGTAACGGAAAGTGACGACGATGCTGGCGCCAGCGTATATGATGCGCTGGAGCGAAGTGTCGCTAGCACTCCTTATGCAGTCTTGGTTGCAGTATGTTTGGTCTGCTTTGGAGGGATGCTGGCATTGAGGTCCACCAGCGTGCCACAATCGACGTATATCTGTGCTGCTGTGCTGCCGTATGGATGGCTTGTGCCACAGTTGCAACGCCTCGGAAGTGCTCTGGACGTTGTGATTGTGTTTTGCATTGCACAGCTTGTGGTGGCACATGGTGAACGAGGAGCTAGGAGTGCTGCGTTGAGGTTTGCGTCTGTGGGTTATGCATTGCTTGTAAGTCGCCTCCCGTGAGCATGCAGGCTGCGGCTAACATTGAATGCAGTTTTCCGCCGCGACATTACTGACTATCGGCACTGTCTATTTCATTTTCCAGGCAGAGGACAGGACCTGGATTACGACGATACCCTATTGCTATGCTTGGAGCGTGGCGAAGCTGGATTTGTATATTGCTTTCACATTGGTTTGCGCACTTTTGGCAGTGAGTCCTCTTGAATCTGGCTCACGACCATCGCTGACACTTCCAGCTTGTACACATCGGCTTGATGACAACAGCATTATTAGCGAAATTTACGTCCATCATGACCATTACGACAGCATCTGCATGGAGCAACGGTCATCCATTCCCGCCATCGCCAGCTGGCCTAGCGTTTCTGGCTATCTGTCTGACCATCTTGGGCTTCATGAGCTACGCTCACATGGAGGCCATCAGTGGCGAGCGCAGTAACAACAGCACTGGAAAGCTGTTCCACAAGGTACCCTCGATGTTCTATTTGGTCCTACTCATACTACTCTTTACCTGGACTGGATTGTGGGCCACACATAGAACATCGGTGTACTTTCATCCTATCGACATGTTAATCTACGAGGCGCACGGTCATCATCAGGCCTATCTCACCCAGACCTCCGCTAGTAGGAGCCTGGCTGACGCTGTCAACAACTACCAAACCAGATACCGGAGACCACCGCCAGCTGGCTTCCATCACTGGTACAAATATGCCACAGACCGCAATGCCACAGTTCTCGACGACTTTGACAGTATCCATCGCGATCTCTTACCATTCTATGGCCTCACGCCACGACAGATCCGGGACAGAACTTGGGAGCTCGTGGCCAATCCTTGGAATGATGTGGCAGATATTAGCATTCGCAATGGTACAGTTGACATCTCACCAAACGTGTTTCCCACCCACAAGTGGATGCTGGAAGGTATCCTCGAGATGGTCGGCAAGTTCGCCAAGTGGCTACCAGATATGGACCTGGCCTTCAATCTCAACGACGAGTGTAGAGTCAACGCGCCGTTTGAGAATCTGAAGTCTTTGCGAGCGGCTGGCGAGTACTGGGGTAGGATCGAGGATGGCAAGCGAAAGGTCAAGCCGTTCAGTGCTGATCGGGCACAACACTGGTTTTCAATACCTGCTGAGCCTGAAGAGAAGACGCCGCTGAAGGAGATGTCATGGCAGTATACTTTCCACCGCATCGGCAACAACGGCTGCCCTCCGAGCTCACCAGCACGGACTCAACGGCTATGGGACACAGGCAGTCTATGCACCTCCTGCACAGCTCCGCAGTCTCTCGGCGCGTTCCTGTCCAACTGGACCACCGCAGCCGACATCTGCCATCAACCTGATCTAGCCGATCTCCACGGCCTTTACATGTCCCCGGCCGCTTTCAAAACCACCCACGAACTCTACCCCGTGTTCTCCCAATCCAAAGCCCACGGCTTCAACGACATCCTGTATCCCTCCGCCTGGAACTACCTTGACAAGGCAAAATACGACCCCAACGATGATTATCCCGACAAGCCCTTCCCAGAAAAGGCCAACACCCTCTTCTGGCGAGGTGCAACCTCCGAAGGTGTCTCTCAAGGCCGCGGTCAATGGCGTGGTATGACCCGGCAGCGCTTCATTCACCTCGCGAATAATATCAACAACACCTCACCACCGCAGCCGCTGCTCTTGCCCATCAACGACGACGGCACCCAACTTGCTTACCAGAACCTTCCCGTCTCGAAACTGACAGAACTCCTGTCCACAGACGTCCACGTCGTTGACAACATCGCACGCTGCGCTGGCCAAGACTGTGAGAATCAAGCGAGAGAGTTCGCTCCACTAGTGGAACCGATCGAATTTCAGCATCATTGGAACTACAAATACCTCCTGGACCTTGACGGCGCAGGCTTTAGTGGTCGCTTCATCCCCTTTCTCCAGTCCAAATCATTGCCATTCAAAGCCGCCCTTTTCCGCGAATGGTGGGACGACCGCCTTACCCCATGGCTTCACTTCGTTCCTCTCGATATTCGAGGACAGGGATTTTGGGCTACGTTGGCGTACTTTCATGGTATAGACGGTACTCTCCAGGGACAGAAAGGGGAAGCCGGAGCATTGGAGATCAAGGTTGATGCGCATGCTCGTGACGCCGAGAGGATTGCGATGGACGGTAGGAAGTGGGCGGAACAGGTCCTGAGGAAGGAGGATATGGAGATCTACTTCTTCCGCCTTCTGCTGGAATGGGGGCGGTTGACGGATGAGGAGAGGGACGAGATTGGGTTTGAGATGAATATGGACGGGAGTGTCCCGGCGTGAAGCAAGAGGGATGTATGATAACGTTTATTATGTGTATGAATGCAATGCAAACAAACAACGGCAGCCAAAGTTTTTGAACTGTGAGGTAAGGTCGCCAATGCACAGAGCACAGAGCCCACGCCACCTCGACCGGCGGTAAACATGTGAGGCAGAGGCAGAGGTAGAAGACATCATGTCCGGCTGTGGTGATGTTCAACATTGAATGTGGCGGACGTGCACTCCCAGCCGCGAAAGCACGTGTCCGATCGATCGATCCGACGATGAAACAATGTGCCCACCACGGCCATGCTCACCGATCTAGACTACATATACCGTCAAACACTCGGACGGCGCCCTGTCTAGCGTTTTTGAAACGAGACATCAAAAAAAAACCTGGAGAATAAACAAAAAGCATCAATAATCGACGGGAATCAACTTCAATTGACATTTTCGCCGTTGAATGGCGACTTAAGCACGCAAAACCACCATCATGATCTGTAGAACTATTTCCATCAACCCAACGCCCAGAAAGTTCAAATTGCATGACGTCTTGATGTATTGCAAGAACAAGAACACAAGCACTCCCCTTCCCATATCCACAGTAGTCCAGTCCCTTGGAAACCCAGAACCTTCGAAAGATGCACCGCCAGCGCCACGCTACGTGTAAATCATCCCTCGTTTCCGATCCCATTATATCTTCATCACCACCATCATCCTCACTTCGTTCCATTCGCATGAGCACCAGTCCTCTCCCTGCCTTGTCTGACCAGCCAGAGAAGAAGGTCGACTTTCGTTGCGATAGCCTTTGCCTTCAACTCGCCCGTCTCGCTGTCCCGTTCCGTAACGATAGCGGCAGCATTCCACACAAAGAATCGTTCGAGGTATCGTAGCGGCGTCTCCATCGTAATCTCCACAAAGTCCCTCTTGCTCTCATCACCCTCCGTGCTGCCGGGGTTCTTCTCAATGGGCTTGACTTCGTCGGTTTTGCTGAAGTTGAACATGGTGTCCTTGACAGGCGACGTGATGGACACGCGGCCGGATGAGAGGTACGAGAGGCAGTTTCCGAGCGTCACCATGCCGACTAGACGTTTTCCACTGGCACCTGCTGTTACAGGAATCTGATCGTAGCCCCTGTCGCGCATGAGCTCAACTGCTTCATCGACCATGGCGGTTTCGGAGATGGTCTGGATGGGCTTCAGGCGGAGATCGCGGATTTTGCCCGTTTGGTATACTTCGTTTGTGACCTTCTTCTGCAGGATTGGCAGGGCTTCGGTAGGTTGTGCAACTCTCCTTTCTGTTGGCTTCTGGTTCTCTTTGACTTCCTCGGGCTCGGCGGGAGGTGTGCTGGGTGCTGTGAGGGGTGGTGATGGTGCGAAGAGGTCGTTGGCTGCGAGCCAGTCGTCGTCGACGAATTTGCTGAGATAGCTGCGGATGCTGTCGGGGAGAATCACGACGACTGCGTCGTTGGATCCGAAGTCAAGATCTTTGATGGCTTTCACTGCGGCACTCATGGCTGAGCCGGAACTGCCACCAACGAGGAGTCCTTCCTCGCGGATTAGGCGTCGTGCCCAGTAGAAGGAGTGCCGGTCGTCGGTCTTGTACCAGTGGTCGACTTCTCGCTGTGCCAGCACTTCTGGGATGAAGTCATAGCCGATGCCTTCGACCTTGTATGGCTTGCCGTCAGACTCTTTGTTCAACTCGGGTGGCCAAGCAAGAATGGAGCCTTGGGGATCTGCTGCGATGATCTTGACGGCTTTATCGTGTGCTTTTCGGATGCCGCGAGCGATGCCCGTGATTGTGCCACCTGTTCCTGCTCCTGCAACGACAGCCTTCAATGTATGCTCCAGCTCTTTGCTTTGCTCGACAATCTCAGGTGCGGTGCCATACTCGTGGGCAAGCGGGTTGTTCGGGTTGCCGTACTGATCGAGGATGACACCTCCTGGGATCTCCTTCTCCAGTCTCCTTGCCACACCAATGTGGCTCTCGGGACTGTCCCACGCGGCGCTGGTGGGTGTTCGGATGATCTCAGCCCCAAGTGCCTTTAGCACACTGACCTTCTCGCTGCTCATCTTCTCGGGTAGAGTGATGATTGTCCTGTATCCCTTGACCGCTCCCACCAGTGCCAGCCCAATACCAGTGTTGCCACTCGTTGGCTCGATCAAAACATTGTGTCCGGGCTTGATGCGACCCTCCTTCTCGGCAGCCTCAACCATGCGCAGTGCAATACGATCTTTGACGCTTCCTCCGGCGTTGAAGAACTCGCATTTGGCGTAGACGGCGCATTGTATTCCGACCGACTGTGGTATGCGGTTCAGACGGACGAGAGGAGTGTTGCCAATGTTCTCGAGGATGCTCTCCATGCACGCTGGAGGGTTCCGCGGTGTTCTGCTCGTTTGGTGCGACATGGTGGGCAAGACGTGTGTGGAGGAAACAACAGAGGAGAGACGAGAGGACAGATATACTTCTCCGTGATCTACAGCAGATGTCCCGCCATCAAAGTGGCATGTCGGACAAAGACATGTAAGGCGCTGCCACTTTGCGCTTGTCGTCGGCTCATCGGCAAAATCTGGGAACAACGTGCTCAATAGGGGGCAAAGAAGTTTTCTCTTCTGCAACAGCATCGCTTTGCTATGGCATGGCCGTAGAGAAGACAGATCTGTTCGTAGTTGTCTCATCATTGCTGATCTACATGAGAGCGCAACAACAGCGCAGACAAGCATCCATGAGCATACCATCCGCACTTCCCGCTCCAGCCTTGTTCATCCATTGCAACCACCCCATCTGCAACCATATCATCTCCGGACTCCCGGCAGAGCATAGCGATGCGTCGTAGTAGCCCACAGGATCGGTCACCATCGAGTTGAGAGCAATGTAAGAGATATCTGAGAATACCCGCAGCAGCCATCTAGCCATCTACCAAGACGTCATAGCATGAACGACGAGGTATAACAGCTCCAACATGGAGCTCAAGTCTGTCAATTCTCTCATAGTATAAAGTCGTTGCAGTCCGCGAAGCGCTGCTACGGCCTCTCATCTACTCCGTCACTACTACACTCCTACTGACCGCAGAAACCTCACTCCCACTCACCCAGCAAACCTCCACCCACCATGACAGAACAAGCACCACGCATCGCCTGGATAGGCCTAGGTCATATGGGCAGAGGCATGGTCAAAAACCTCGTCGAGAAGGGTACCTACACCTCCCCCATCCTAATCTACAACCGCACCCCATCTCGCACCGAAAAACTCGTCTCCACCCTCCCCTCGGACAAAGCCAAAGCCATACACTCCATCTCAGACGCCGTAAAAGGCGCCGACATAATCTTCACCTGCGTCTCCAACGACGCCGCCATCTCAGAAACCATAACCTCCGCGCTGAAAGTCCCCGAAGCGAAAGGCAAACTCTTCGTCGACTGCTCCACCGTCCACCCCGACTGCACCGACAACCTCGCAACCCAAATACAAACCGCATCCGCCCACTTCGTCGCCTGCCCCGTCTTCGGCGCACCGGCAATGGCCGACTCCGGCTCCCTCGTCTGCGTCCTCGCCGGCCCCAAAGCCGCCGTCGACCGCGTCCTCCCCTACTGCAAAGGCGTCATGGGCCGCGCGGAGATAAACTACACCAACCAACCGCACGGCTCCGCGACCCGGCTCAAAATCATCGGCAACACCTTCATCCTGCAAATGGTCGAGGCGCTCTCCGAGGGCCACGTGTTGGCCGAGAAATCTGGCCTGGGCACGGAGAATTTGCACGCGTTTATTGAGACGATGTTTCCGGGTCCTTATACGGCTTATAGCAAGCGGATGATGGAGGGGGATTATTGGAATCGGGAGGAGCCGTTGTTTCAGGCGGGACTGGCGAGGAAAGATGCCGGGCATGCGTTGAGTCTGGCGAGGGAGGCGGGGGTGAGGATGAAGGCGGTGGAGGTGGCGGATGGGCATTTGGAGAGGGTGGTGGAGCATGCGGGGGATAAGGGGGATATTGCGGGGATTTATGGGGCGGTTAGGGAGGAGGGGGGGTTGGAGTTTGAGAATGAGGTGGGGATGTAGGGTGGTGGAGAGGTTGGGTGATGAAGTAAGGAGGGGAGAGAGAGAGTAAGAAATCAATGAGAGGAACATGTGGCAGTCTGTCCCTCCCTCGCTTACCGCTGCTGGTGCAATCGATGCAGCCTGAATATCACCCTGTCGCTCCGTGTCGTTGATGCAAATCTGTGCAGCTCACCACGACCCCAGTCGCCCACTAGCTCTGAAAATCCTCGAGAGCCATCACTTCCATCCCAACCCATGATCATTCCACAACTCAACATTACTCACCAGCGCCAACACAATGGCATTCCCAGTCAAGCCCAGCATCCTCCTCTGCCGCTCAATAGCAATCTGCTGATTCCGAATCTTAAACTTGGCGTTACAGCTGTTATCCACGCCGACTCTCAACCCCTTCTCCTCCGTGTAATCGAAGATGACCTGCTTGGAGAAGATCCCTGTAGTGTCTGTCTTGGCGGATTTGCCGGTGCCTTGCTTCTTGGCACGGAATTGGTAGTCTAGGTGGAGGATAGCGCGACGGAGGTACTTCGCGTTCTCGCCTACGGAGCGTTCTACCCATTGGGTCACCATGGTTTCGGTAGCGCTTCCGAGAGTCTTGGCGTGGCCGTGTAAGGACTTGTCGGCCTTGCGGGGATGGATGTGGAAGGTGGTCGAGGTGTAGTACATCGGGAGTGTTTGCTCACGGATCTGGCGATTGACTCTCGTGATACCTGGCTGAGCGGCTTCGATGCTCTGGCTGCCGTTCGCGAGAGTGTGAGCGCTGATGCGGTTCTGCATCTCGGCGGGGAGGTCGAGGAATCTGAATGGCTTCGACTGTTGTTCGAGTACTTTCCATAGCGCGAATGGCTTGTTCATATCGTCCTGGGAGATCCCTTGGGTAAGGCTTGCAGCCACGGCTTTGAGGAGCGTCCGTGCTGCTGTCGATGGTCGAGCCTTGCGATGGCGCAAGAGCGCGTCGCAACGGCGTCGCTCCAGCATGACTTCTCGAAGTCGTGCTGCGTAGTCGATAGCCTCGGGGTCCAGCTTGCACTCGGCCTCGGAGAGCGCCTCACGCTGAATCTTCAGATCTCTTGCTTTGGCATCCTCATGTTCATCGTCCTTGAACTTTACGCGCTGCGCGTGGCAGTACTGGAAGTCGTCTAGGTCTTTGGCGCGGAGTGTTGCATCCATGTGCAGTTTCCAGGTCTCGAAGTTGGAGCCTTGACTCAAGGTCTCCATGGCTGCTGGCTTGAAGGTGGGTGGTTGGATTCAGGCTTATCTTCGCAATGTTGAAGCTTGTCGTGTGGTGTTTGGTGTTACCGGAAGGAAGCGGTCGCACAAAGTAAGCCTGATATACCCTTCGTGCGCGCATAGTGATGACGAAGTGAGTTACTTGCAGACGGCCTGAACTCAACAGAGCAGGAGCCAACGGCGAAGAAGGCAGTCGCGATGGAGTGCCATCGTCGCGTTGCACAGTCCTTGAAGACGTCTGTACCATGCTGCTATGCAGGCGATACAAACAAAGAACCTGTGGTCCCGTGTTGAGTTTAATAGAAGGTGGTCCATAGACAAGGATGTAACCCTAACACCACCACGCACCGCTGACTCAAGTCGCAACAATTTCTTAGCTCGCAAGTTGACACGCGATAGGGCCTAAGCCAATACCAAGCCATATTCTGTGCAACAACGTCAAGTCATCCGGGTTGCATTCTGCGTCCTCTCCATTGTAAAGCAGGTAGGATTCCGCTCCAAGGGTCCCCACTCGCTGGTTCTCTACAATGGTTGGTGTTCCAGGTCGGTCCAAGGCATGCAAGACGTGCAAGAGGCGAAAGGTGGCGGTAAGTGTACCGAATGTGGTTATGGAAGCCAGTTCATGGATGGATTGTTCGATCGTTGACGTATGCCCAACAGTGGAATCAGAAACGACCGAGGTGCGGTCAATGTATCAAGACTGGACTAGAATGTGGCAGCTCAAACGGCTGCATTTTGCGTGGTCAACGGGCAAGGCACGCATAAGACGGTCTACAAGAAGTCCTTGAGCGAGACTGGAGTGGCGAAAGACATCACTCGCAGCATTGCTTCGCGAAGAGAGCCAGAGTGTGTAGGTGCTCGGACCACGCCTGTGCTACCGCATGAGGACTTTTTCGCACAAGCTCGCAAGATGGTACCTGGTATGCTCACGGGAGCGACCAGCGCTGCAGTAGCGCGGCAACAGCTCGCCTCTTTCATTTTCACAACAAGCCACATGGTGGGTCGAAGCGAGACGTACCTGCGTAACGCATGGCAACGTTGTCTCTCGATATTCATCGACTCGCCTATGAACATGCTTTCCGGTACTCTGGCATGTTACCTGGCGTATATAGGGCGGAAAGATGGCCGATCCTACTTTGTGTCAGCCAGTCGTCAGCTGTATGCGAAAGGTTTGGCTGAGGTGCAACGAGCAATCAACTGTGCTGCCACAGCCATGCGAGATGAGACCCTGGCGGCGTGTTTTGCGTTGGGGATGTACGAGGCGATAGAGCGTCCCGATGAGAGTGCCAGAGCATATCAAAACCACAATGGTGGCTATGCTATACGAGACTGGTGGAATTGCGAGGCCCTCGTGCCCATCAGACAGGCGCTGGTCACGAGCTCTTCTTGCAGTTCCGCATGTCAGGTGTAGGCAGATTCGTAGCCATATGTCGAATTTGGCCGATTGGTGCACCATGCAATCGAGGCGTTCGTTCGACGTAGACCAAACTTCCTCTCCACCTCAGAATGGATTGAGTTGCCGTTCGCGATGAAGCCCAAAAGTTGGCTGCACAGGCTTATCGACATTTTCCTCATGGGTCCCGAGATCCTTCGCAAAGCCGGTGAAGTTGAGGCAGCGCCTGGAGAGCAGCCCCTTACATTGTCTTTGCAGCTTTTCAGGGAGCCATGGGCTGTTGATAGGCTCCTACACGGATTCTCGCATGATCTGGAAAGCAGCCCCGGCGCTCCTTTGTACTGGAAGCAGGCAGCTTCGGGAAATAAGATGGATGATTCTCACCGAAGTGATAGACCCGGGATTCGAGAGGTCGCCATCTGGCATCAGGACATCGAGACCTCGATCATGTTCATCTTCTTTTGGTCCATGTTGACCATGGTTTGGTCCGGGCTGACAGACACATATTCTGGACTATGTGCATCCGGCGCAGGTCCGATATTGGAAGTGATGGCTCCGTAATTGGGCCATTGGGCTGATTGGGTCGTGTGACGCCATAGTCGAGGATCCGAATCATATCAAGACACGAGCTTTGGCGATATATCCGAAATGCTGAAGTTCTGACGACTTTGAACGCACGTCGAAGCGGTGCCCTGGAGGATGACGGGGAGTTGCGGACTGATCTTGGTCCTTGATTGTTGCTCGCCGACATGTCATTGCCAGCCCGTGGATATCGTTGCTCCCAAGCAGCGCCTGGTGACAGCGCTCTGAAGTTCAGAATGTGGTCTTGCTGGCACGCAAAGGGGGTACGGTCCGTGATGTGAGACGGAAGCTGTCAAGTGGAGCTCCACAACATCTCCACCTCCACCTTCACAACGTTCAATCGCCGTCAATAGCCGAAACAACCTCATCCTCAGAGTACAGTCCAGTTGTCGTGAGGTCGCACGAGGTTCCAATGACCAGCACAATGTCAACCACCATAGCACCAAAACGAGAGAACCGCGATGCCATCCTCTCGTCCCTCCCACCACCATACCTCGGCGACCTCCGCTCCCAGATCAAGCAAAAGGTCTCCGACCCCAACTCAGGAATCCCACTCCTCGTAATCCTCGACGACGATCCAACAGGAACGCAGACATGCCACGACATTCAAGTGCTCATGACCTGGGATGTGGAAACGCTCAAATCCAGCTTCACGTCCGACGTTACGAAGAATGTTGGTGGTTTCTTCATCTTGACCAATTCTCGCGCTCTGCATCCTCATGAGGCGCGGGAGCTTATCAAGGAGATTTGCAGTAATCTCAAGGCAGCAGCGAAGGAGGTTACTAGAGAGTTTGAGATCGTGCTGCGGAGTGACTCGACTTTACGAGGCCATTTCCCGCTCGAAGCAGATGTGGCGTCGGAGGTGTTGGGAGAGGCGGATCTGTGGGTGTTGGCGCCTTTCTTCTTGCAGGGCGGGAGGTATACGATTGACGATGTGCATTACGTTGATGAAGAAGGGACTTTAGTGCCTGCGGACGAGACGCAGTTCGCGAAGGATGCTACATTTGGGTATCAGAACTCCAACTTGAAGGACTGGGTTGTGGAAAAGACTGAAGGCGCTATCAGTCGGGATCGTGTGCATGGTTTGAGTATCCAGGATATCAGGAAAGGTGGTCCAGATAGAGCCGCAGAGCTCTTGACGGGATTTGCGAAAGGAAGTGTGGTGATTGTCAATGCAGCCAGTGAGGCGGATATGGATGTGGTCGTCTTAGGCCTACTTCAAGGTATGTCACTTTATCCAGTCCACGGTGTTAATTCTGACATCAGGATAGCCAGCAAGTCGAGAAAGTTCTTGTACAGGAGTGGCGCGGCGTTAGTATCGTCAAGGCTAGGGATAGCTCCGATACCGCCGAAGACAGCAGAACAGCTGCACCTGGACCAAAAAGTTGGCGGTCTTGTGATCGCTGGCTCGTATGTCCCGAAGACGGGGGCGCAGCTTGATGTCCTTCGTCAGAAGAGCGGATCAAAACTCAAGACCATCATTCTTGACGTGAAGGAGCTTCTGCAGTCGCCCGAGAACGCCGAGCGCATCATTCGCGAAGCACAAGAGACTGCCGCCGGCGAAATCGAGAGTGGTCAAGATGTGCTCGTCATGACAAGTCGTGAGTTGGTCACTGGCAAGGATGGTACGGAGTCGCTGAATATTGGGTCCACGGTGGCCAAAGCTCTGGTGTCATTCTTGCAAGGTCTAGGATCCAGGCCACGCTATATCATCGCAAAAGTGGGCATCGTTCCATTTCGATCGCGGGCGGGTATGCTAACCAGTCTCTACAGGGTGGGATCACATCATCGGACGCGGCGACCAAGGGCCTGGGCATGAAGATAGCTACGGTGGTAGGACAAGCGGCGCCGGGTGTGCCGCTTTGGGAGTGCCTCGAAGAGACCAGCAAGTGGAAGGGCATCCCGTACATCGTGTTTCCTGGCAACGTTGGCTCGAACGACACATTATTCGATGTGGCTAACGGATGGCGTCCGTAGAATTGCTCAGTGATAGCTTGTTGGAGCTCTCACACTCAGGTCGCATCTGGCGCCTTTTCGTGGGCGGTCCTCTCCGGTATGGTCTGAGTAGCGATCGCAACTTCGTCAGCTTCGGCCCACCCATACTCATCTTCATCGTCTTCAGAGTCCGCGATCTCATCGTAGATACGCTTTCGCACCACCTTCGCCGGACTTGGCAGGATCGTTGGCTTCGGTGCAGGAGCGCCCTCTGTAGAACTGCTCGTCAGATCAATGATCTGCTCTTCCAGCGCCCCACTCGCGGTGATCTCGAAGCCGACAACGTTCCTAACGTCGCCAACCGGATCTAATGGAGTGATGTTGCGGCTTTGACACTTCTGGACACCAATGAAACGGCCATGAAAATCCCGAAACACAAGCACACGGGATGAAATGCCGTTCTCCCACTCCGCACCTCCTATGCCTGGTCCGATTGAAGCTCCAAGTCCACTGTCGTGTCTCATGCGCGAGGAGCAGCCAGTCGTGACGATCACTGCCAGGTCATGTAGTGCTGCGAGTTTGCTAAATGCGGTGACGATGAAGCCTAGAATGGCATATCGACGGCCGGCTTGCCACTTTTGCTGCTCTGTCCTTGTACTGTTATTGAATGGCAGACGTGGATAGTCGAGGTCGACAAGTGTGTTGAGTCCGTCCACCACAAGCAGCGTGGTCTTCTGTGAGATAAATCCTGCTGGCGGGCTGATAATCAGTGCCAGAAGATGCGATAATGTCGACGCTGCCACGTAGTGGAACCATTCTGCAGCAGAGTCTAAGCCCTGTAACTTAGCACCGCTCAGCGAGGTCGCGCAGTCTGTGAGAACTGGTCAGCATCGAGGCGATGGGGATATCGCAACATGTCATACCGATCCATACAACACTCGCCCCACTCTTCAATACTCCCTTAGCCGTCTGGAAGCTTCACGCCTTCTCATCAGCAAAACCACATCCCGATCATTCCAGATATAACTCACGCCAAAGCCGTCTTCCCACCCCCAACAGGACCCCAGATCTCCGCAATCTTACCCTTCTCAACCCCACCCTCTCCATTCCGTGCATGTGACGCAAGCTGTCGATCCAAAGACCCAATACCAGTAGTGAGGAACGACGGCCCTTTGCTATTCAGACCGAGTAGAGCAGCAGATGCAGATTGTGTGGGCAGTCGATCTGCGCAAAGAAAGATGATCAGTAGGGTACGAAAAGTGGACTCGAATGCACTTACGCGACGCGCTGGGTGGCGGCTGGGAGGGTATGGCAGATGGGGAGATGTCGATGATATCGTTCGGGACAGCCATTGCTGTCAATACGGAAGCGGTCTACATGCATGTGACGTGAAAAGCTCCGGGGAGTGAAGGTATTGATGTGTGGATGGAGACTTCGTCAAATGGCGAAAGGTGAAATTGAAGAAGACGCGACTGAGCGCGGTCCATCACGTCAACACGTGCTTACGCGCGCCGAGTTCCGCTCAACTGGACGCGTCCAATCACAACCCACCTCATGTCATCGTATCTGCGATGTGGGCTAGTCCTCCAACGATCCGGACTCTACGCCTCGCTGAAGGGTATCGCGAACACGGGACACATATTGTCGGTGGCTCAGACGCACTGTAGAAGTAGTAGTTCTAGTCGACGAGGCGCGGGTTCTGATGACATGTCAGTACTGACACAGATCACGGTGAGACTTGGTGCTGGTCACACTGATTGTACAACACATGCAGCGCAAGAAGTTCTGGCCTCGTTCGCAGCCTTTCTTCAGCACGGCGGGAAGGCTTCTTGACTAATCAGGATAGTTCTATGCCGAAGCGCAGGCAGGAACGATGAGGCTCGGGACCGTTCAGCCGTAATGTTATAGGATCTTTTTGATGTTCAGTGAGGTCTGACTGACTGGCGAGCAGTGTGCCGTAGAACTACAAGACTAGGGTCGACATGACCTACGCTCTCTAGGCAGCATTTAAGATTGCCTAATCACGATGGCAACATTTCTGACCTCAGCTTCTCCACTGACATTGGCTGTCATCGGATTCGCTGGTCTGTTGCTGACCCAAGTGATCAAAGTAGTGTACAGACTCTACTTCCACCCCCTCCAAAACTTCCCAGGCCCAAGACTAGCAGCAGCAACCTTCTAGTACGAACTCTACTACGACATCTTTGTCGCCCCCAGCGGCCAATTCTTCTTCGAACTGAACCGTCTCCACGACATCTACGGCCCAGTCATTCGCTGCAACCCGGATGCAATCCACGTGCGCGATCTTTACTGGTACGACATCCTCTATACTGGCCCTGGCCATGTGAGGACCAAATGGGATCGGTCGAATCGCGCTAATGCTTCCCCTGGGTCCGTCGCTTCTGCGGAAGGCCATGAGCTTCATCGTGCGAGACGGCAGGCTTTGAATCCGTTCTTTTCGAAGAGGACGGTTGATAGATTGGGGGAGAGTATCAGAGGCTACACGGAGAAACTTTGCTAGAAGTTGAGAGAGTGTGCTGAAGATGGGAAAGTTGTGGAGCTGGGGACTGCGTACACGGCGCTTACGTTGGATTTTATTACGGAGTACTGCCATGATCGATGTCTCAACTGCTTGGATGAGCCGGACTTTGCGCCAAGGTGGAAGAGGCTTATGGTTGGGTTGTTTGAGGCTTTGACGGTCAATAAGCATCTCCCGATTGTGCCTAGGATTTTGTCGAGTTTGCCGCGCGTTGTGGTGGAGGTGCTGGATCCGGCTTTTGTGCCCTTTTTCGAGACGCAGTCGCTCGTTGCTGCGCAGGCGAGGAAAGTGTGGGAGGAGGAGAAGGGCAAGGATAAATCGAAGGTGGAAGGAGAGGAGAAGCCCAAATCCATCTTCCACGGCATCATGCAAAGCTCTCTTCCCGACGAGGGGAAGACACATCCTCGCATGGTTGACGAAGCTTTCGTCTTGATCGTCGCGGGAGGCGAGACGACTGCGAGAGTCACTGCCGTGACGCTGGCACATTTACTCCAGAACAAAAGCCTCATCAGTCGCCTGCGAAAGGAGCTCGATAAGCTGGACATTATCAACGACCTCCCGTCGAGCAGACGACTCGAGGAAATCCCGTTGATGAAAGCCATCGTCCAAGAAGGACTTAGGGTCGCTGCGCCGGTGACCAATGCGGCGAAACTCATTGCGCCGAATGAGGAGTTGGAGTGTCATGGGCGGAGTGTTCCGAGAGGTGTAAGTCGATCCCATCTTGTAGGGACTGAATGTTTGCTGACCTGTGGTGACAGACTCCCTGCAGCACAAATCTACAGACAGTGCTTCACGACCCGGTCATCTTCCCGAACCCGAAATACTTCGATCCGGATCGATGGACGAGGGCGAGCGAGAGGGGGGAGAGGCTGGAGAGGTGGCTCGATACGTTTTCGAAGGGGACGAGGGCGTGTTTGGGGATGGATGGTGCGTATGCGGAGCTTTGTATTGGGATTGCTGCTGTTGTGGCGAGGTGAGTAGTGATAGTTCGAGGCCGTCTTGGGTCATTGTCGTCTGTTCAGCTGACTTGCTTCTGTCTTGGCAGGTCTGATACGGAGCTGGTGGATTTCGATCATAAGAGGGATATTGAGATTGAGAGGGATTGTTTTGTTGGTATGCCGACGAGGGAGAGTCGAGGTGTGAAGGTGAAGTTGAGGGTGAGGAAGTGAAGATGCAAACGATGTCGTTGGCTCACTGCTGAATGTCAGGTACAGTCCTGGGCATAGTTTTTACAACCCCTGTATTTACGCTAACCCCTTCCGGCTATCCATGTCCATCTCAGAAGGTGTTGCTACCTTCAACCTCATTATCCACACACTCACACACGCGCTATCTATCGCCACCATGCCCAAGGGACGCGTCTTTACCGAATTCGAGAAGGGCGAGATGTGGTCTCTTCACAAACACGCCCACTGGCCGCTGCAGCAGATTGCAGACGCCCTTCACACTAACAAAGGCTCTGTCTCTTCAGTAATCTCACGGCTTGAAAGAGTGCCACCTTCCACACCGAAGAAGAGAGGCCCACCACCTGTAATCAACACCTCCAGGCGTCAGCGACTTGTCTATTGAGCCACCACTGATGCTAACAGCCGCCGCCTGCGATACGAACAGATTGCCGCGATAGAGGGCATCTTCAGCGACGTCCGGACAGTAAGAGCTGCGTTTGAGAAGGAGGGCTTCTCACGATATGTCGCAACACGCAAGCCGTTGTTGACTGAGAAACACAAGGAGGCACGGCTTCGATGGGCAAGGGCTCATATTAAACGGACAGTGGAACAGTGGGCTCAGGTCCTTTGGACAGATGAAGCTTCATTCAGGTGTGGAATATTCGGACAGTCCTATGTGACACGCAGGGCAGATGAGGCTTATCACGAACACTGTCTTACAGCACGCTTCCGCAAGTTCTCAGCCTGTATGATATGGGGCTGTATCTCTGCAGATGGACCTATGGAAGTCCATATATTCGAGAAGGGCTCTGTCGACGGTGAGGTGTATCGCAGCCAGATTGTCCCTCTTATCCACACAGCAATTGAGAAGCAGCGAGTGTCAACAGGCTCGCAGGACTGCATTGTTATGCAAGACAACGCCTCAATCCACAAGGCGAAGGCAACGGTGAGTCTATTTAAGGAGAAGGGCCTACACCTTATGGAATGGCCAGCCAATTCACCAGATCTCAACCCTATTGAGAATCTATGGGCTCTTCTTAAGCATAGGGTAGGTGCTCATTTTCCTACAACACGAGATGAGGTAATAGCTGCTATCAAGATTGAATGGGCCAAGCTCACACCTGAGGACATACAACGTATATGCAAGAGTATGCGAGAACGCTGCGAGGCAGTAATAGCCAACAATGGAGGACACACCAGGTGGTGAGCTACGCCAAGCAGTGGATACATCCTTCCTAATGAGGAAAGGTGGAAGAACAGGGGTTGTCAAAACTATGCCCAGGACTGTATGAGTGCCGACTACTGCATGGCATCGGCTGGCGGTATCGTCTCGTACTTCCAGGCAATGCCTCAGGCTTCCTCAAGCGAGACTTCGGCGTCGTGGAATACAACAACAAGAACGATATACCAGCCAAACATCTCCAGAACCTCTCCAGAACATTTCCCCCGATATGGCTTGCATGTGAAGCTACGCCGTCGATCTACGCCATCTTCGGCCACTTCACTCCCGCAAAACGCCACGTGAAACGCCAGCCGAGGCGCCGATCTTTCGACCTCACAGCTGATGGCGTACACTCGTGTGGGGTCAGATCCGGGTCTCGCTGACTTCATCTTTTTGACTTCTGGATTGCATGAGAGATGTGCCTTGTTTGTTGCTAGTCGTAGGAAAGATCCGATGATGTTGCGGGCATGAGGGTGTGGTATTGAGGCCGAGGTTTGGCCCGTCGAGAAGAACGGCGGATGATACTCCACTGAGAGGCGATGAGAGGCTTTGCTGGTGGTGTTTGATGAGGATTGTTTCGTCTCATATGGTATTTGGGCAGCAGTGTTCGAGATGGGATGAAGGATCAGGCATTGCCATTGACCTGATGCACAAACCATGTCGTATTCACCACGGCTCCAACGCGTTCAAATCTGACTGCCCAGGCCAACAGTCATCAAGCCATCCAGACGGGCTGCAGAGTGAAGATGCGGAGCACAATCGCTTGTGGCGCATGGAAAGCTCCACCTCTCTTGTCCTTGTTGTACTGACAATGCGGAGCTTGCACCATTCCAAGAGAAAGGTCCATACCGAGGACCTTTCCGTCTCTGCCCAAGACGTGATGGCTGTCGTCGGCGCTGCCGTGCCACAGACCATGTCGTCGTCCAAAAGGACCCAAATCCCGGGTGCAATTCAGGTCTGCTGGTGTGCTTCTTCTGGACGTGTATCGATGCCGCGACTTGGAAGATCTTGAGAGCAGAGTGCTTACTGTTGATATCATCCAGCGACACGGGCATAATGGCGTTGGCAGTGCTACAGGCCGCGCAGGAGTTTGCGTTCTTATCGCCGTCGTTCGATCAGCAGATCACACCAGGACAAGCCGTGACGGTATCCTGGAAGTCACCCTGATCGTTTACGAATGTTGAGGTCTTCCAAGGGCCGGATAGCAGTGACGGGTACGAGACGCAGATCCTTGCTGGTGAGTTGATTGTTCCCGTTGAAGCGAAGATGGGATTCTGATACAGCTCTTAGCGAACGCAACCCAAGACACGAACACCGTAGAATGGATAGCGAGCTCGGCGCCCGGCAATGATTTCAGCATACCGTTTCTGTTCCGGTTGCAAAAGGGTGACCTGCCGAACGATTGTGCGCTTTGTACTTCGATAAGCTCTGCGTTCCAGGTGGTAGATCCGAACGCTTCAGTCCCAGATACAACAAGCCCGTCGGGGACGCCTACTGAGACGGCCGAGATGATGCCCACTGCTACAACGCCCATCGCTGAAGCAACGACCAGCCCAAGCACCGACTCTGCTAGCGATAGCACGATGGCAATGGCGACAAGCACGGAAGAAGGCTCATCAGCTACATCAGCCACAGAGTCAACGGCAACACCAACAGAATCAAGCACAGATACAGCCGCCGCAGCTACCGCCACATCATCCTCAGAGTCCACAGCGGCACCCATGAAATCAACCCCAGCATCCGAATCAACCCCAGCAGCCACCTCCTCCTCCACCTCCCCCACCGCCGCCGGCGCAAGCGCCATCCCCACCTCATCCACAGAATTCCAAAACGTAACCGAACAAAACTGGCAAGCGCCCTCGAAAGAAACCCTAGCCCTGGGTCTCGGGATCGGAATCCCCATCGGCCTCTCCGCCATCGGCATGATCGCCTTCCTCCTATGGGATGAGAAGCGCAAGCAGAAACAGTATGTAAGTGACCAGACCATGGGCGAGGGAGGCGTGGCGTACTGATGTCGGGGGTGTTCTCTTGTAGGCATCGGGCGAGGTGGGATGTGATGAACAGCGACGAGGAGAAGTAGATGATGATGATGATGAGGAGGAGGAAGGGGGGGAGTCGGGAGAAGGAGCAGAGGGAGAGTCGGGAGAGTGCGTGGGCGGGTAGTGCTGGGAAGGAGAGTCATAGGAGTGGCGAGGAGTGGCATGAGAAGTTTGAGTTGAGGAGGACGGGGAAGGGGATGGAAGGGCGAGGGAGATTTGGATGGAGGAGGCTGTGAGGGCGGGGAGGGGGACGTGGGTGTGATGAGGGCTGGTGTGGGGGATGATACACTGTGCTTCTTGGTGATGCGTTGAAGCGTAATGATTCATGTAATGACTGATTTTGATGCCGTATATGAGCTTGTTGATACCTAGAACCTCAAGTCGTGAAAGCGTTGGTAGGACCGGGAACGCTCTCGACGAAGTCTTGTCAGACTGCCTAGCTGTCTGCCTCAGCGCCCCGTTCTCGATCATGTGCTAACCGAGCTTGACGTTCTGATGGAAGAAGTGATCGGCTCGCAGCTTGATGTTCAGGGCAATATGGTGGCGATCCGGCGGTAGTGACGCCAGCACTGCTATCGCTTCGGCGGAATGCGCGCTGAACACCGCATCCGCCTTTCTGTAAACCCGGTCTTTGCCACGCACACTCGACTGGCTGTGTATCAGGTCGCATTCGCTGCCAGTCTCGAAGCAACACCCCTATGGTCTCTCTTAAGCGCAGTTGATCCTGCAGCGTTGGGACCTCCTCGCCCTATTCCTTCTTCACCTCAACCGCAGCAGTTGCACACCTCAGTCGCTTTCTTGTCCGAGCTGAGGTCCACCAACTCCATCTTGCAGCTGGCCGATGACCACTCTAATACCATCTGATCGTCATACTCGAAGTCAAAGTCATCATGGCGGCCCCGTCTCCCAGCACGAAGACTTGTATCGTAGACCTGGAGCGCCTTGAGTTGCGGAATGGTCACCCAAAACTGTTCGTTGAGGATGTTCTGCATCACAGCGTATCCGCCAGGGATGGATGACTGGTCATATTTGATCGCGATAGCGAGCTTTTGAAGAGTTGGCATTTGTTGCAGGACATCCTTGACCCAGATAATGTGTGACTGGGAACGTTCCATTCCTAGATTCGCATAGGTGCCGTTCAGGTTGAGCTTCAGTGACCGTATGCCAAGGCAAGGGTGTGGCAAGGCGACAGTATTGTAGCAGAAATGGGCACGGTCGCTGAGTTCTAGCTCTGCCATCTTGGTGACTGTCGAGCAGGATGTGGTCAGTGTCGTCCTTCTAGAAACAGCAAGACAGCTGCCAGCTAGACGCTGATCTCAATGTTCAATGGTACACATACCTTGCTCTCTGTATTCCTCGCTGAACTGACAGCTCACTTTCAGTAGCGCGGTTCTTGCCACCTTCGAAGCCTTTAGCCTCAGTCCACCGCTCATCTTCATGTCGTAATCATCCAAGCACTCCCCGTAGATCATGTCACGCATCTCGCGAGGCAGATCGAAGAAGGGAAAGATCTCGCGCCTGTGGAGATCGGTCCTCTCTGAGCGTAAGGCCTCGGTGGTTGTTTCAGCCATGTTGTCCACGATTCTGCTGCGCTGTGTAGCGGATGTCGTGAGTTGCCGGTCGCAGATTGCGTTGCGAGGCATAGGAACGCACGATGTAGTGTTTATCGCGTCGGTATGTCACATATGTGGTTGTCGGATGGAGTGTCACGTTCCGTCTTGTGCGGATGCAAACATTTGAAGTGAAGGAAAGAGCCATCGCGTTCGCAATCACATGCGGGCCGTGACAAGGATTCGCGTTCGCGGCATGCCATCGCGCTTTCCGCCACTTCTCTTGAATTCCTTCAACTTCACCTTGAACCACAAACACCACAACTGACACCACCAACAACACAGAGATGTCCGCGCAAGAGCAGAACGCCGTGAGCATGAAGCCATTCCGATTCTCCGACCTACCTCGCGAGCTGCGTGACGCCATTTACGACCTCCTCCCATGTGGTCGGCGCACCCTCTCCGAAAACACCGCCGCCGCCACCGACGATGAAGAAGAGGAATACGCTCTGCGTCTCTGCCTCGGAGACGGTCCCCTCTCACGCTTCCTCCTCATCAACAAGCAGCTCGGCGATGAATACAGCCAGCGAGCTGTCAAGAACAAAAGTCTTCTCATCGAAGACCTCCGAGACAGTACAATTGAGAAGTATACACTGCCCAGCATCGTACTAGACATTACTCATGTCACGTTCAAGCTCGCCGCTTGTCTGCCCTGCCGCGAAGAAGACGTAAACGATCAGGTCGACTTTGTCAAGAATGCAGTCAACCAGATGAAGAAGAACCCCACGCTCCACTTGCAGCTCTACTTCGAGGTTCGGGCTCTGGAGGGCAGTGACGCGTGGGCAGCGACGAAGGTCTTAGAGAGGTATGAAGTACAGTTGAAGAACATCCAGGAGATGGCATGTCTGGACAAACTTGAGCTGTTCACGTGCAAGGAGAAAGATCCGGCGGCACCTGATGGGAAGTTGCCAGGTCTTGATGGGAGACTCTTGGCAACATTCATTCCGACAGGAGGCTGGAAATCATGGTAGAATCGAGCAAGACGACAATGCAAGCACGGGGATGTCGCGATGTGGTTCTCCCCTTTGGCTTCTTCCCTCAGCACATCGTGTTTGTCGACGACATCGATCATCAGGACACCACGGGAGGGAAGCGGGCCATGGCGAGCGAGTTAAGTGTTCAGTACAGGCGATGATTAAGCGTAGCGACCGAGCGCTAGCCACACCGGAGTACGAGCTTGCGAGTACGTAGGTGAGGCGTCAGCGAGGGAGTGAAGCTCTATACCAGCCCTCAACTAGCCTTGGCGCCCGCTCTGATTGGTCAACTTTCAAGTTTTAGGGTCACGTGACCTACCGCACTGTGCCTGTTGGCGAACTCGCAAACATATACTCGTCGCTAACGCCTATGTCGTCGTATAACAAGCACTGTACGTCGGGTAGCGGTAGCGTGGATCGCACGCTACTTTGCAGTCTAGAAGGGTTGGTAGAGAGCTCCACTCCGCTACGCTTACCTTTGGAGGTTCACAACCGCCAACAGCACATTTTACTACCCAAAGCGGAGGTGAGTCTTCTCACTAGTTCATCCAAGGCGACAACGAAGGCGGCCTCTCTCCAGAGACCCAATCACCCGGCTCACTGCCCATTTCGGAGCTCAGCGTTCCTCCTTTACTAAGCTCGTCATGACTGATCCAGCTCCTATCCAGCCTCTGCCCATTCAGCATCACCGACTGCGGATAAAACTTGTCATTCGCCATTCCCTCCGCCTTGATTTCCAAAACCGCCTCCCTCCCCGTCCCAGCAAACAGCTTCACCCTCAACCCCGAGAACCTGGGCGCTCCAATGAGATATATTGGCTGCGCCACAACAGGATAGAGCCCGATGAGATTCCACACGAGCCAACTTGGAAGAGCGCCACTGTCCGTGTTGCCAGGGTATCCATTCCTCTCATCAGAATAGAACTGATCGATTATCGCCCTCGTTTGGTTCACAGTCTTCCATTGCTTCCCAGGGACATGATGATACAACCAAGGCGTCATGAAACTCGGCTCATTGCCCAGGTTAAAAACCGCTGTGCCAGCATCATTGTTCGCGTTGCCGGTTCCTTGACCTAGACCTGGGACGAAGGTGTCGAGACGTTTGATGAAATCGTCATCACCGCCCATCAAGTCTATCAATCTCGCCATATCGTGAGGCGCAGCGGAGAAGGCCGTCTCCCACACTGTCGCTTCATAGATATCGCCGCTCCAGCCGCAGTTGTCGCAGGTGACGGGTTTGTAGGAAGTGTAGTTCCAGCTGCCATCGCTATTGCAAGGGGCTGGGAAACCGGTGAAAATGCCGGCTTCGCCTGGGAGGGTGATGTTTTCGGAGGGCTTCCATTGATTCTGCCACCAGTCTGCGCGGTCGCGGAAGGAGGTGATGTCGGAAGTGTGATTGAGGCCGGTGGCCATGCTGTAGATCGCAAAGTCTTTTTGTGCGTATTCGAGGCCGCGGGAGATACTGCGGCTTCGGTTGCGGGTGATGTAGTGGAGGCGGAGTTGCTCGTCGAGAGCACCGCAGCCTTATTTTGTGGCGCCGTCGAAGGTCGCGGGGTCGATGTTGCGGATGGGGAGGGTTGTTGCGTCGTTTAGTACGGCGGAGTGGGCATCGGTCCAGGGTATGTTGAGGATCTTATCTCCTTCTTGACCTTCGATGATGACTACATCCTTAACGAAAGCATCTGCCAGCACCATGTCCGCGTGCGTGCCTTCTTGTACGCGGCCGTTCCAGTTACCTGGGCGGCCGGCTGGTAGGAGATCTTCGTGCTTGAAGATGGAGACGAGGCCGCTGAGCACGCGGCTGTAGGTGGTGGTGAAGAGTAAGTGGTAGAGGGGCATAGCTGTGCGGTAGGTGTCCCATAGTGTGTGGTGATCGTCGTAGTAAGGTTCGTCGTCGTCGTCGGTGTGCCAGTAGGGATTTTCACCGGTGTTGTCCGTTGGCATGAGGCCGGTTTGGTATAGCGCGGTGTATAGCATGCGCTTTAATGTGTTGTTTGTGCTGCTGTCTGAGCCATCGTCGAGGATCTCCACGTGGCTGAGCACTTGGGTCTCTCATTCTTGCTTTGAAGATTTGACTGCATCTTTGAAGGTGATGGACGAAGGTAGTTCAGTCTGCAGGTTCGAGCAAGCTTGCGATGCTGAGATGTATGAGATTCCAATCCTTGACTCAACAACACTTGCCTCCGTGCTATTCGACCCAGTTCGGCTCCAGCTGAACAACGCCCCAAGACCCTGAGCACTACCAGTATGAACCACAGCATCCCTCGCAGACTGGGGCGAAGGTCGAAGAGTGAAGTTCAACGGCACGACCGGGTCATAAGGCCGATTGAAAGTACCAGCTCCCGCCACAGACTCGAGAGTCTGCTGCTCCACGTACGCATCCGTAGCTGCCAGACCTTCCGAAGCGCTGAAGTTGGCGCAAAACTAAATCGTCTGGCTGTCGAGCTGGCTCCAGCCACCGGTATACGAAGCTGAGCCATAGTACGAAGGCTGATCGTTTGAGCCCGTTCGGATGTGGAGGTTGCCGCGCAAGAACTTCTGCGAGTAGTCCTGGATACTGTAGCTGGACAGGACATGAGTGAGATCGAGCAGAGCGTGAGCGTCGTCAGAATTTGAACCCGCTGGGCTTGTTGGCGCTTCAGTCGAGCCATACGATGGATCCAATATCAACTTCATCGAACCCTCCTGCCCACCGCTCGGGAACGTATACCTCACAACTCCACTCTTCTCCGCACTCGCAATCCCAATCCTAACCCCATCCACCAACGTCGTCGTGAACTTCCCCACACTCGCCATCTCAAGCTCCAGCAATCGGTTCTGCGAGTACGTATTATTACCCGCCAGATTAACCCCCTCCGAACCCCCCCAGCAACGGCATCTGCGCAATAAGTCCATACGTCGGCGCCCCTCCAGTCCCGGAGACATGCATCATAGCCGTGACATTGCCCAACGGTGTAGATTAAGCATCACAGTCTGTTCCATTCCGTAAACCAAGGAAACTGGTATCGATGCCGGGCTTGGCCATTGCTCAGGGAGGACTGGCGCCTGGGGAAGCTATTGCCTCCTCCGATGCCTGGTTGATGTTAGTGTTCTGTGTCTGCATTCGATTGTGTAGATTTATTACTAGAGCCGGCAGTGGCACATTCTGTGCCAATGAGGGGATCAACATGATCACTGAGTCTAGCTTGAGCATTGATGCTATGGACGAGCCCGGATAGCAACAGGAAAGATTTGGCCATCGTTCATGCAGGCAATTGCATTTCTGAGGGTCGAGAGAAGATGGATGTTGGTGCGGTCGGGCTTTGAAGGATGTTCGGGTGAATGTAATGATCCGGTGCGGGTAGCAACAGGATTGACCATGACGATCAGAGGAACTGGGCCTTGGTCGGCAATCGTGCTATGATGGTATTTCGATGTGATGTGGTTGACTGCAATGATCGTTGAATTCGCGACTGTATAAAGACTCCTATGGTTCCCGCGCTGATGCTCAAGTCGAGATGCTGGTATCGTAAAGCGTCTCATCCTTCCTGAACTTTTTATGAAAGCCACGCTCAAGAATGCCTTTTCCACCCTTTTTGCCCCAACGCCAACGCTAAAGTGCAATACTGTACTGTGTGTGCCCATGATCAATCGCTTACTGAAATAGCATCTGCTGCGTGCATGCCAAGTGGCTGTCCCGTCAAGTCTTCGGGTATGTCATCCTCATCGCTTTCATAGTCCTCCTCTTGATCACTGTCTTCCTCATCTTCCTCATCTCGCTTCATACCTCGCGGTAAGACCCATTCGTTGTACTCGCCTTCGAGCCATCTCTTGCTTTGTGGTAGGTGGTAAGGATCGAATGGAAAATATGCTTCGAGTTGATGATGCTCGTCGCCGGTCTTGCGGTCCATGGCGGTCTCTCTTCGACCAATGTCAACGCCACCAGATCGGTAGGAGATAACGTTGCCGAGTCTGATGCGCTTGTTGCGCTCCAGTATCGAGAATACGTAGAGGAACCGCAGATGGTTCGCGATCTTGGCGAATTCACCGACGATGGCGGATGAAGCGACCTTCAGTGGATTCAGACGAGAATGAATGTTCAAGGTCAGTGTCTCCTTGAGGCCACTCATCCAGACAAGGTCCCGTCCCTCTGCCAGCACATCTTCCTCGAGCATGTCCTCGGTATCGGAGTCAGCTGCGGCGGTGTGTACGACCAAGTCCCGCCATCTGAAGCAGAAGATGTAAAGAAGGGCCTGCGCAACAGCGTAGTACACGCTGAAGGACTTTCGGTCCGGTCCTGTCGAACTTGGCTCGTATCGACGACGCATCTCTTCCAACAAGCGGCAGAGCGTTCCTACCACATCTTGGACGATGTCGCTGTTGAGGTGTGATCCACGTGCAGTGAAGCTTGCGAGGTATGCGCACGCAGTGAGTCGGATGTTCTGCTGGCCATTGCCAATAGTCAATTTGAGTAGGTAGTCGACAAAGGCGTTGGCGTACGCCGGCGAAATCTGTGCGAAGTGGAAGAGGAGGAACTGCGCATGCCTCGAGCGAGCGCGCATAATGAAGCTCTCAAATTGCGCAAGAAGCTCCTGGAAAGCGTCATTGTGACGAGGCGACACGTCTGCCCTGAACGAAGGCTCGTAGTATTCGAAGAGCAGATCTTGCGTGCCGTCCATCTTGGCCACTTTGAGCCGCAGATCCTTCAGCTTTTGTTCTTCTTCGGTTGTTGTCAACTCTGATTCAGAGATCGAGTCGATGTCGCTATCGTCGTCGGCATCGTCGTCGTCGTTCAGATGACGAGACTGCGGACCTTGCAGCAAGCTCTCCTCTTCATCGTCATCCAGATCCTCCAAATCATCCTGAATGGACACATCAATGTTGACAAGCTTTTGCACAATCTCTGCAATGATTTCGGCCTTGAGCTCCGGCACTTCGTCCGAAAGTCGCAGAAGGTGTTTTTGGTACTGCAGATATCCTTTGGTCGAAGAGAGGTCGGTCGGAAACGAGTGACGCAACATGGACATCAGCTTCTTGCTAGAAGCTGGGCTGGCATCGTGAAGCCTGCGGATGGTCGAGTGTATTCTGGAGAACATGGTAGATCTGGGGACGGGATCCTCGCCTGGGAACTTTCCGGTCGATGATGGCAGGCTCTCGAAGTGTGCGACAAGGCGGTCCATCATGGTGCCCACAAACTTGGAGTGTGTGCTGGCGAGCATAACAAGGAATCTGGTGTATATCGCAACGAACTCCTCATCACGGCCAATCCACGACAAATCCAGGACTGCGGTGACAAGCTTCCCACACTCGCCCAGCAACGGTATCCGCTCGGTGATGCCAATGATGTACTTCTTCAGCAGCCTCGGGCTCGGCGCATCCCCCGCGAAACCATCCTGCCCAAGCGTCTGCAGGAGTTTGGCATATTGTGTATCGTTTTGTTGATCGCCGGGCGCCAGATGATGTTCTATGCCGGCCTTGACCTCTTCTCTCACCAGGTCCATGCTCTTGTCGTTCCAGTCGTCCAGAATTCGCACATCGACATGGTCGTCAAAGGCAACCTTCAGCTTTTTCGTGGTGACGGACAGTCCCGCTTCGTCGTCGGTGTCTAGGTATGAGCTGTCTCGCTTCAGACTCATGGATGGTCGTTTTGGCGTCGGGACTGGTGGCGGCAGCATGGCGCTTAGGGGCGCTGCGAAAGAGACCATCTTGACAGTCCAGCCGGCGTCATGAAGGTCTATCGGGTGGTATGAATGTATGCGGGGTGGTGTGTGGCCGGCGGTGCCTGAGGTGTGTAGAGAGAGCGCGAAAAGAGAGCGAAAATGCAGCACACGACAGAAGAGGGAAGTTCGGTGTGCCAAATTAGTGCTAAACCTTATCTCAATACAGCGGGGGAAATTGGCAAACATCACGTGCGCGCTGACGTCTGGTCTTTCCTTCTCACACATCACGGCCTTTTTCACATTGATTCACTCATAAAAAGCCCTTCGAGCCAGTCCTTGAATCTTGCAGACGACCCATTCCTGTTGTACGTTTACGCCGCACATCCCCGGGTCGGCCATGCTCTCACACTGGCGTCCTTGCCAGAGCCGACCAAGCACTCTGAGCTATAGTGCCTTTCCTCAATAGTCTGCCACTCCTTCTCACGGATCCCTGGCCGGCCACATACAAGGTCCGCAGCAGCCATGAAAGCACTCGCCTGAGCCTGGGCTACTCGGTCAGCCGGATTCTTCGCACGGTCGATCGCATACGCTACCGATACAAGATCGCCGTGGAGGCTGACTTACCGTTCATCTTGAACCTGAACTCGTGCTCCCTCGAGATATTGAGAAGTCTCATCTCTCCGATGACCAGTAAGGCCCTCGATCCATCTTGTCTTTCTTCCACATGGACTTCTTCTTGCGGCGGTGTGGTTTGGGCTGGGTGGGGGTTGCGCTGTTGTTGGCGGGCTGGGTGGCGGATGATGGAGGCTCTTGTTGGGTCTGGTCTGGTGCGTTGCTAGTGTTGTTGTGGTCCACTGGGGCTGACATGGTGTCTTGGATGCTTGTGTTAGTGGCGCTCATGGTGGGTTTGGAAAGGTGTGCCTATGAACATCGTTCCTTGCAACACATTTTGTATGTAGACAGTCCATCTCTGGCCGATCATGCAGTTTGCTAGAAACCTATGCACTCTTTGCTTGTATCTTGTCTCTTGTCTCGACATCGCATTGTCCCTTCCACGCGCTCACGCACGCTCACGCAACACGCAAGTCTCATTCCCTTCCTGCAGCAACCCTTCAAGTCGGGTCTTGTTACAGCGTCTATCGTACATGGATGGATGTACAGGCCATTCGCGGCAGTGGTCGTGTATTGTACATGGTAATCGTGACAGAGTCTTTCGATGTGGAATTTGAAGAATGTCGGTTGCGTGGTCCAATCTGGGAAGCTGATTCACGCTCTGTCTCTCACTGTCCCAGCGCCTGCTTCACAGCCCTTGCGACTTCCGACCTATCCACAGGGTTGCCCTCTAGACTGCCTCCCGCTCCCACCAGCTTCTTCAAGACGTCACCCATGTTGATCTTTTCTTGAGCCACTGCCTTGGCTTCCTCAACGACTTTGTTGACAGCATCTTTGATGTCGTTCGCGGACATGGTCTCCACACTGCCAGCATACTCTTCCAGCACAGCAGCTTGAGCTTCCTCCTTCTCAACAAGATCTTCTCTACCCGCAGCCTTGAACTCATCGCTGGCTTCCTTGGCCGCGGCAGCCCGTTTCCGAAGCAGAGACACGAGCTGCATGTCTGTCTTGATGGGGTTCGATGTCTTGGTCGAGTTATTCACGTCTGAGATCAGGCTACGGAGGACGTTGAGCCGGTTGGTATCCCTGGCCTTCATGGAGGTCTTTAGGTCACTCTTGAGCTTGAGGAGTAAAGGTGGCGCTGTGGTTTCTGATTGCGGCGCTGCTGTCGAGTTGAAGCGGCATGTTGGGCAGATGGAGCTGGAGCGGAGAGTTGATAGTCGGCTTCGTGCGAGCAATCGAGTGGTTTGGAGAGACATGGTGGCGTATGTGGGAGTGAATGTGCAGATTGATGTTTCGTGCTGGGAGAAACTGATGCGTGAAGCTTGGACTTCGACGCGTCTCCAAACTTTGAACTTCTTTGACACCAGACCAGACCACGACCACTTCGCTTTCATCGCATTGCCTACTGAACGGTGCACTCATATAACACTCCTACACGCTCTCCCCTCATGATGCGACACGACTTGACGCCTTTCTCGCACTTTCGATAGCAAAAACGCATCTCCCATTCCTTCACACCCACCGCGACAATGGCCGCCGCCGCAGGCCCACAGACTCCCCAGCGCCCACTCCCAGGCGCATTCACCGTCACACCCGCGCCGCAAGGCCAGACGATATTCGCTGCAAACGCCGCCAGTCTACGACAGAATCTTCAGCCTCAGCAGGTGGAAACGAGTGGGACAACCAGCGCAACACAACAAGAATCGAACGTGGAACGCGCCGCCAAAACAATCCACCTCGCCCTCGATGGAGACCAGAAATACCCGGCGCTGGAGGACTACATCACCCAGGGCATCAGCGGAGAGTATGATTTGCCGTCAGGTCAGGCATGGCAGCCATTCCAGAAGCTGAAGATGCATGATCTGCCACCGAGATTGCTGGAACAGGCGAATCATGCGAGTATGGACAATCAGATGGGCGTGTTCCCAGCCTTAACACACGCGTGGGTGGCACTTGACAACTGCCTGTACCTGTGGGACTACACATTGCCCAATCCTGAGATCATTGGCTGGGAGGAGAACAGCCACCCCATCACAGCGGTCAAGCTGGTGAAGCCAAAGCCCGGCGTCTTCGTGGCTGATATAAAGCACTTGATAGTCGTTTGCACCGCGACTGAGATGCTGTTCCTTGGTGTCGCTGCTCAGACAACCTCCACTGGCGCCCAGACCGTGGCGCTGTACAACACGCGGATGGCCATTCCCGTGCGAGGCATTGGTGTTCAGCACATCACAGCATCTGATCAGTCTGGACGCATCTTCTTCACCGGAAGTGCTTCAGAGGACATCTACGAGTTTCAATACCAGCAAGATGAGGGGTGGTTCAGAGGAAAGACGAGCCGGATATGTCACACCAAAGCTACCATGAGCTTTGTGCCGGAGAACTTGATGGTGGTTGGGTCTATGTTTGGGTCGGCTGCGAAGACCACATACGTGACACAAATGGTCATTGACGATTCGAGGAACTTGATGTACACGCTCAACACTGCGAGCGAGATCAAGGTCTATCTCATCAAGGACAGACTAGAGAGCTCACTTAGGCGGCCACTCTCCGGACTTCTGCAGAATACTGGTCACTTCAATCACCGGACAGAGCTCCTCACTGGGAGAGATGTCAAGCTCGTGGGTATCAGCGTGATCCCGCGCGCAGAAGCTGGTAAGGTTGCTCTCGTTGCCACAACCAGCACAGGCTGCAGACTGTACTTGTCCTTGACTCGAGGTTATGGTTACGATGCGAGCGCCGAGAACCCACCTTCAAGTGCACAAATCTTGCACATCAGATATCCTCCGAAAGATCCAGCCGCACCACGAGCTCCGGCGCAGCCCAGCCAGACGACAGCAATGACACCCTACGGACAGCAACCAGAACAAGTTGACACCAACACGAGATATCTTGATGGCATGCACAAGGCGTTTAGATTCTCACCAGGCTACTGGATGGCATTCGCTGAGGATCCCACAGACCCGCAGCGCAAAGACCGGGTGTTCTTGACCGCTACCGACACCGCTCGCATGGCCAACCAGACTGGTGCGGCACCCAACACCAAATACGCCGAACATGGTCAGTGGATCAATCTGCCATCGACACTGGCTCAAGTCATGCCGATGGGTGAGCCATTCAAAGCCAATGGCGCGCCTCTCGGCTTTGGTAACGAGCTTGCTGTGCAGTTCGACCAGGAGACGCCAGAGTTTGCTATTGTAACCATGGCCGGCGTGCAGATCATCCGTCGTCGGAGGCTCGTCGACGTCTTTGCTGCAATGCTAAAGCATGGCTCGACGGACGAGGAGGGAGTCGAAGGTGACATCAAGCGTTTTGTGCGTATATACGGCCGAACAGAAACATCTGCGACCGCACTGGCTGTCGCATGTGGGCAAGGCGTTGATGTGGCAGAGAACCGCGTTGCGACCATCACGGAACCTGAAGTTCTCGAGAAGGCACGGAAAGCATACATCGAACATGGAGGTCGTCCGGACTACAACGCCAATGCCGACAGTGGTGACAACCCGACCAACGCTGTGCGAGCCAGTGCAAGACACGATGGCACAGCTTTCTACATTGCAAGAATGGTCCGTTCGATATGGAAACAGCCCATCATCAAAGACATTGCGAAGCCTGGCGCTGGCGTCGAGCTGGTTTCCACCATCAGCATCGACAAGTTGAAAAAAGTACAACTCAGTCTCACTTCACTGCGGGACTTCCTCGAACGCAACAAGAGCTTCATCGAGGGTCTGGCTGGACCTCAGGCCATGACTCGTGCTTCGTCTCGCGCAGAAGAGATTGCTACACAGGGCGAGCATCAATACATGCATGGCCTGCTGCAGCTCGTCAACAGCATAAGCGAAGGTATCAGCTTTGTTCTCATGCTGTTTGACGAGAAGCTCGAAGAGATCTTGGCAATACTGCAGGACGACAGCAGGAGGAAAGTGAGGGAGCTCACATTCGAATCACTCTTCACCACCGCTACAGGAAAGGAGCTCGCAAAAGAGCTTGTCAAGGCAATTGTCAACCGAAATATCACCAACGGAAGTAACGTCGAAGCTGTGGCAGAGGGACTGCGGCGACGATGTGGCAGCTTCTGTAGCGCTGACGATGTGGTCATCTTCAAGGCGCTCGAGCAGATCAAGAAAGCAGAGGAGAAAGGAGCGCAGAGCGAGGAGGCTCGTCAGCTCCTCAACCAGAGCACCAAGCTGTTTCAGAAGGTCGCTGCTAGCCTTTCTTTCGAGAATGTCAAGCTTGCCGTTGAGAGCTACTACCGCATGGCTTTCTACGCAGGCGCCATCCAGCTGTGTCTGACAGTGGCGCTGGAGCAGGACAAGTCGAAGCGGGCTCTTGCTTGGATGCGAGATGGCAAGCCCACAAATGACGAGAGAGAGGCTGTCTATAACACACGTCTCCAGTACTACAGCTTGATCTTCGAGACGATAAGACAGCTCGAGATCGACACCAGAAACGAGCCCGAGATGGTGGACGGCAGAACATCACTGGCGATGAAGAGGCGAAGCGAGGCTTACGAGATCATCGATCACTCTGATGATGTAGTCTTCCTCACGAATCTGTACGATTGGTACTGCAACACTGGCGAAGGCGGTTTCAGCCAGCCGCAGCGTCTTCTCGAGATCGACAACCCGTACGTCGTGGAGTACCTCAAGAAGAAGGCTGTTGAGTTCCGTGGTCATGCAGACCTGCTATGGCGCTACTTTGCGCACCATAACGACTACCTCCAAGCGGCCGATGTGCAGCTCGATATTGCCCGTTCGAGCTTCCAAGGCTTGACACTAGAAGACCGCATCAGCTACCTTTCCCGGGCACGCACGAATGCCAGCACTCGCCAGACCATCCTCACCGACTCTCGACAGAACAAGCAGAAGCTACTACGCGAGATCTCCGACCTCCTCGAAATCGCCACTGTGCAAGACGAACTTCTCCAGCGCATCCGCTCCGAACAACGACTCAACGACGAATCTCGCGCCCGTCACATCGAGATCCTTAATGGCAGCATCCTCGCAGTCGAGGAACTCTACAACCAATATGCCGACGCAGCAAACTACCACGACCTCTGCATCGTCCTCTACCAAGTCGCCGACCACCGCAACCCAGCCGACATCCGCAGCTCCTGGTCAGCACTAATCCAACAAACCAGCGATGAAGCACCCGCCTTCTACGGCAACACACGCGCCCCATGGGAAGCAGTTGGTGAGAAAGTTCGCGAACTTGGTCGACGTCTGCATACCTCGAGCGCGACGTTCCCAATCCCGACCCTCCTGCCGATGCTCGAGAAGTACGCCTACGAGCAACCGGAACAGCGACGACCCCCGATCAATTGGGCAGTGGATGTGTTCCTGGATCTCGACATTCCGCATGAGACGTTATTGCCGGCGTTGGAGCAGCTGTACTACAGTAATGAACATCCCTTTGTTGGGTCGAAGCGGAAGATCATCGCCAACAAGATGGTTTATCTCCTGCAGAAGTGGTTGGAAGCCAGCGAGAGGAGTGGTGAGAGGGTTCTGTTCGGAAGCGAGGAGAATGAAGAGACGGTACGACAGTGTGTTGACTCCCTTGTAAGAGGCGATCTAGAACAGGGCTGGAGACAGGCTGCTGAGGGTATCAGGCAGAGACTGAACTATAGGTAGAGTGAGTGCGACTACTGAGGGAAGCTGTGGCCTGTTGCGTAAGTGCATTGTATGGTATGGTAGCGTCGGCGTTGTTCTTGTGGCGAGTCAGGATATGGAAACCAAAGGGAAACGAAAATGGCGAGAGAAGAGCCTGGTGGCGAAGCGCGAAGCGCGAAGTATGGGTGGTGTTCGCTAGCTACTTACTGCTGCTGCTGTCTGTAACGATAGATTCGTGAAATTATGAGAGGCTTTCTTCTGATGTTGAATGTGTGGAAGATCGTGGTGTGGATGGGTCAGGTGCTATGGTCGTTTGGGATGATTGATGCTCTCAGTTGTAATGGCGTGTGGGTCGTGGGTTGCGTTCCATGGTGGTGAGGTAGGTGTTTTGTAGGTGGTGGATCTTACCCTTCCAGCCTACCAGGTCTTTGCTCAGATGATTGGGATACCCAAAGCATCTTGACGTTATTGCTCGAAGGCGCTGTAGTGCATCACGCTCGGATTGGGGTCGCGGATGTCGTGGTTGGATGCAAATGATGGTGACAAGGATCCCCTGTATGACATGTGAGCGACTAGGATGTGCCGGACTGCCGACCCGCCGCCTTGGATGCCGGTCTTGACCGGTGCGCGAGGTGTTCGTGTAACCTCATTTCCGGTGGTTGTGCTTTCCTGCTTTCGAGCCTTGCTCGCGGGTATTGTGCAGCCACGTACAGTGCATCATCATGGTCTTGCTCCAGCTACGTTATGGACACCTGTCGCACAGGCTCGTCCATGTAGGAGGCACATGCACACAAACATCAGCAGTGAACAGCAAAGCGTACGCTCTCGTGAGTCGTGACAACATATTCTTCCGGCGCCTCCATCGGCAGTTCAGGCAAGCGCTACACGCGGCTGCGCGCAAGTCGCATGCATCGCGGGCGGTTCATAGCTCAAGTCACTTGATCAGACTGATATGCGACATGGGCGGGGCCGTGGCCTCCCCGAGACACTCACTGCCAATGGGATGGCCATAAGGTTCAAAGCAGTGACCAACGGCGGTGCAGGCAGGAACCATCCCGGGGGAAAGAGCGACTGCATCCGTGGCGTCCACCAAGGACCCTTGATGGTATGTATTTTGCGAACCTCAGGTCAGCAAGAACACCCAAAGCCAATGGAAGACACGTCGAGGGTATCATTGTGGTCCTTCTATTGTTACCTCTGCTCAGTCTGCTCTTGCTATGTCTAGCATGATGGCATGTCGCCTTGGGTAGCGACGTCTTAAGGTTTATCTCTGTGTGGTACTACCAGCATAATGGCTTACCATTCTCGCGGGTCGCTAGGGAAGCGGTATTTCTTTGAAGCGCCTGAGCTTATGGCAACTTCATTCTTGACCCTCTCTCTCATTTCTCTTCTCCTTGGTTCAAGAGGTCTCCTCGCAATGCCTGCTGACCTCTGACACTGTGCGGCTGACCACTAGGGCGCGACCTCGAGCTATGCGACCACACGCAAGCAGCGGCGACAAGATGACAGCAGCATGCTCACAAGGAAGCTTCTTTGACAGTAGACCCGAATCTCAAAATCTACACGATGCGCCATCTGGCCGCTCCTTCGCTCATCCCATCTCATAGCATCAGGCTGGATCTATGAATGGCGTGATGTTTCCACGAAATCGGCAGAGGCAGCGAGGACTGGTCTCTTAGCCGCCCCTACTACTCGAACGGCTGCACCTGACTGTGCATATGGAGTGATGCTCGCGACCAAGGGTCTGCAAGAGGGTCGTCAATGCACGCAGGTGGCTATCTATGAACCGTCAGAGAAGGTCCACAAAGGTGCCGAGAGACGCTCTACAGCAGTCACAGACTCGCACAGGAAGAGCTACTGTTTGGGACTCGTCTGGACAGCTCTCAGCACCTCCGGCTCGGCCGCCGACCCACAGCTAGCCAAGTGAAGGGCGATGTTGTGCTGTCCGACAGACTATGAAAGCGATGGCATGTCGAAGGCAGCAGCGACATGCTCTGGGCGATGCTTCCTTGCCCGCAGACCCAATACTTCGGCGACCCACGAACTTCGACACATTCGCCACATTGCTTGCCCTAGCCTATGTCGGTAGGCCGTGTCCGTTGACAACATGTTGTTCCGGCAACAGCCAGCTGGGCAGTGGCAGCCGGAGAAGCTGCTTTCGTAGCCACACCAAGCCCTCTGTCGTCTGTGAATGGCTGTGCAGGATGTAGAGAGTCTCGAACACAGCCCCTTGGTAAGCCGGGCGACAGGGACAGATGGCACTCTAGGAGCCATGCAAGAAGATCCGTGAAGGTCCAGATAAAGCATCGAGGGCAGCCACAAACGAAAGCATTATGACGGCTTTCCAGGCCTCATCTGAGCAGCTCTCAGCGCCTTCGGTTGGGCCGCCTTCCATAGGCCGCATATCTTGCACATGTGTCAGCAGAGATCGGTTTAGATATCGGCATCTCCACTGGAACCTACACATTCAAGTACAGCTTGAGGTTGTCTTGCAAAAGCTCCCGTTGTGCACCTGTAATCAGGTCTTCGTACTGTGCTGGCGTCAAAGGAGGCTGCTGGACACGGAGGAATGGCCAGAGAGAAGCGGAGCGCAATAACTTGGATACAAGATCGCGGGCCTGGAACCCCAGACTCTCCTTGCCTGGTGTTGTCAGTTAATGGCAGCATTCTCACATCTGGCACAACATATACACACCCTCAAGCCAGGCACCCATAGGCAGGCGGTGTACCATATTCGTGATATGCTCGAAGCCGGCATCGATGAGCAGGCGCTGGAGTTGTCGACCAATGCGCGGATCTTTGCCCATCCTGGTCAGACTGCTTTGGTAGTAGTCATACCAGCGTTCCAGATACGTTGTACTTCGGCCGCTGTCAGACTGGAACAGCATGTGCACCTCGACTAGTTGCAACCAGCCGCCAGGCTTGAGCAGGCTCCTCAGCTCTCGAACATAGCTCTCCCACCGTCCTGTGTTGATTCCGTCCATGAGGCAGCGACTGTTGATGAGATGGAACGTTTCGGGTCGAAGGTCGGGGTCACCGCTTGTTCGAAATGATGCATTCAAGTTCCACCTCTTCTTGATGAAAAAGTCGGGTCGATCTTCGTCTTCGTCCTCATCTTCTTCGCTTGAGTCGTCGCCGTTGCCCTGGCCGGTGAAGATATCGATACCGACAACCTGGCGCGGCTCGTTAGCTCAGACACGGACGCTCTGTCGCGCAGCAGAATGCACGTCTCGGTTACGATGCAACATCTCGTTTGCGCGAAGGTACTCACCCAAGCATCCGGACAAGCGTCAAGTATGTCGTCTACCCAAGCAGCTTTCTGGAAACCACACTCAAGCACTTGCGGCTCATCTATTTCACTGAGTCGCAGTCGAGGTAAAACTGCACGGCCCAGCAGTTGGCGGAAAATGTCGTTCACTTCGTTGAAGTTGTCCTCCTCGGTCTATGCCCGCGTGAGCCTGCCGTCTTGCACTGGGCTGCAAGCACTGCATTTTCCCCATCCCTGCGACCAGGAGATTGAGACATACCTCGTCAACAGGTAAGCAATGTATGCTTTGTTCCAAGGAGAATCGTGAGAAGTTTCTACCAGCGAACCGGGCAAGTTTGTCGTTCTGCGGCTGCGCTGCTTGCGGTATCTGCGTCATGCTGGCCGAAGCGGCTACTACAGCAACAAGCTAGGATGGGAAAGTCGTTCCAGGACGGCACAGATGGGAAGTTCTTTTGCAATAACACAAAGTATCCGTACAGAGTGCCTTCTTGAACAGCGAGGTTATTGTGCTCTGGGCAGTGGTATTCAGAACATGGTGTACATTACTACACCCACCACTAGCGCTTTTCGCAGCAAATTAACGACTGCTCCATACCACGACAAGGCGCTGTTACATAGGCTAGTCCAAAGCTGCACGAGCAACGAAGGAAACGGTCCGCCTGACGGCGCTGATGGTGCCTCAGAAGCTTTGGACCGACAAGCACCCTGACCTGAGACCATGGACGCAGTGCGTGGCGGCGCAGTATCAATTAGGCGGGCCGTGCAGCTGCGAGGCATGCTGAACGCATGCAGCACAAGAAAAGGATGAATCCTGGCAGTGAGCGGGCACATTATTGAACGATGTCGGCTGAAGAGACTTCAGATCTGCGTGCGGGACCGCTGGAGAGGATTCTCATATCCTGCCCTGGGCTTGATCTTTGGCCTTACAAGTACTCTATCTGTGACCATCATGAAGTTTGAGCACGAAGCAGCGTTGGCAGTTGCGACTCCCCATGAGCGGATGTGTACCCTGAGTGCAAGCTCTCGCACTTTCAGACACGAAGGCCTTTGCTTTTCCGGCTAACGGCGACCCTGCGTTGCTCTATGCAAGCATGCATATGACCCATGCCATCAGCGCTCCAGGACATCTCCGCGTCCATACAGCTGTAACTGGCACTGACGGGCTTAAGTACAAGTCATCGAGAGTAGCCAACGGCGGCCACCACATCTGACTAGCATTATGGCCGCAGTCGTCCAAAGACTTCCAGAACAACAAGCCAGCTTGGTATCGGCGACTGACTTAGCTACTTGCATGACCGCTAAAGTAGCGGCAGGAGTTGTGTACAGCTGCCGTCATCATCATAGTGGGTCCCGGCAATTTGACGTGAAAGTCTACGCCCTGATCCCGTCGACATGGCACTGGGACGAAGGCCGGAGTCTATTCCTTTCCAAATATCGCTGCAAAGACATGAAGAGCACAACAGCACATACCATCGAGAAGATATTGTACACCGTCGTTTGCCCAGGCTGGTGACTAATAGATCGGCTCTAGCAGACTTAGCTGCCGCATCAGTCCCTGCTGGAGGAACTTACAATCGCCTAAAGTTATCCCTCACCATGCCATCGCCGAAAGAAGGCAGACGACCATTGGCCCAGCATACCCACGTTCGTGCCCAGGGCCAGCGAACCGAACGATATCAAATCCCTGTCGTAACGAAATGGAGGGACAGCGAACCTGGTCAGAAACAGCATGGTGGCCTTTTCTGAAGAACTCAACCCGAACGTGTGGTCCTGCGCATTTTTGGTACGTTGCACGACGTCTCTCGCGGAACACCGGAAGTTGTCATGAGTGCAGAAGCGACTGTAAGCGCTGACGACGACACGTCGTGGCTAGGCAAGCGAGTACTTATCTTGACATACAGGCGTGACAGCAGGTCTGCCATCCCAGCATCGGATGGGCTAGAACCAATGCCTACCCGATGTGGCCCTGCTTTCTCTCATCAGAGATACCTTGTACCAACCGTTGCAGAACTGCCGATGCCTGGTGTGCCTGCCCGCACACATACGATCAAAATACTCACAATGCCCGACTCCGTTTGCGGAGTCGTTCTTGAGCATGCCATCACATGGAACAGCTCTTGCCAGGTGAAGAAAAGCAAACGGTGGTGCACCATATTCAAGACCCAGCGTTCCGGTAAGACGGGGCTCGCTTACATACAGCCGAAGCCGATCCTCTCAACCCAACACAGCGGAACAAGCACGAGATCAGATCGAGGTTCAGTGTGACACTGACTCGCTCGTGGGGTAGGAACAGATCTTCAAGAACTCCCCTTGGAAATTACATACATCTACTTCATACTCTCGCCAGCTGACCTCTTGTTGTTCTTACCCAGTACGTGCTACTCAACCAGCAGACGAGCACGTGTCCTGAAACGCAGCCGAGGGCCCACTGCTATGCACTCTCGCGTACTAGACTGATCCTTCAGCAGATCGCCAGCTGGCTGTAGCTTTCCTCAACTCGAAACCGAGGATTGTGGTGCAGATGCTTCACGTTATGCGACCCTCGAGCAGAGCTCCACTCCACTTTCACGAAAGGTATCAACCCACACCATCCATCCACCATCGAATGACAACTCACAGCGGGCTAGCATCATCCGTGTCCGCGGGAGGGGATCTGCCCCGACCACCTCGCTGGAACCACTAACGCAACCCTCTCTGGCATGCATATAGGTGCGCAAGCCCCGACGTCTGCAGGAGCCAATTACTGCACGCCACATATGGCAACCACCTTGGCAGTGCCCGCCTTGGGGAATCGCTTGGCGACTTCCATGCACTGGGGGGGCTGTTGACTTATCTCAGCCTCGCCGTTATGAGCGGGCAAGGCGGTTGCCTAACGAGACATCCCTCTGCATGGGCCGTCCCCGTGGCCGACAGTCGACTAAGACCTGAGCGGCATGAGTCACGCGTGGGTTGTCGATGGATAGGGAGAAACGAAGCGCTGTCCTTTAGGTAGGCGGCCATCAGTTCCATTGTACCTAATTAGGGCAGCCTGCCGTTGTACTGCTTGAGCTCGCGTTACCTCCTGCGTTGCAAACAGATGCTAGTTGGACTCTGTGAAAACTTCGAGCATGACTTAGAAGTTGGTATACTCTTGGTCCGAGTCCGAGTGTTACGGCTTTCATGATATGTACACTTCCTGTCCAAGTCGAACCTCATGCTTCTCCATCACCTAGATCCTAAACTCAGTCTGACTCGCCGCCAGATCCTGATAGCTAGCCTGTCTGAAATCATCCGCCAACAACGAGTTCCTCAGCGCCTCAAAGTTCAACAACTGCGACTTCCCACTCTGCCACTGCGGCCACAAAGTCTGTCCCGTAGCCCCAACATTCGGATCCAGGTTGTTCACGAAGTTGACAAAGTACGTCTGAATCGAGTCCGTGATCGGGCTAGGACCAGCCAGTCCGTACGCAAAGATGACATCACTCCCGTGAAACGTGCCGAGAATCGGAGTGCCGTAGAGGTAGGTGGAGAGGTAAGACCAAGACTTGACTTGGGGACCAACGACGGAGAGGTAGACGCGGCGAGTGAGCGTGAAAGTGATGTCGCCGAGAACAGCGGCGAGCCGCTTAAATTGTGGGTAAATGTTGTTGAGGCCTGCAGTGCGGAAAGGGGAGCCTGCTGGTTGGCCTAGGATGGGTTGGTTGGGGTAGGTCGTGAGGAGAGTGCGGATATCTCCGTTGGCGTTGGCGTTGTCTGGGAAGTAGGAGGCGAGGTAGGTGACGAGCTGGTCGTTGGTGGTGATGTTGCCTTGGACGAGGGAGAAGAGGGTTCCTTCGTCCTCTTGGTCGCCGATGATGACGGGGACTTTGGTGAAGCGGCCGGCGTTGATGGCGATGTCGGGAGATTCGGGGAAGAAGTTGTCGCCTGAGTCTGGACGGGGTAAGTATGCTAGATCGACAGAGCGGTAGCTGAAGATTCCGGGCACTGAGTTTGCGGCGTTGAGGAAGGTGGTGTAGTCCAGGCTTCGCAGGCAGGCGAGCTGTGCGAGGTCAGTATTAGGTTCATTGATGCAGACTACGCTGGGTTAATGCTTACTCTATCTGTGGCCGCAGAGCAGCCAGCATTCTCAACGACAGTGTCGAAGACTGCTTGTGGCTTCTGCGTGGTCACTTGCTGTGCAGGAATGATACTACCCGAATCCATGATCGCACCACGGAATAGAGGCTTGCCCTTGTAGGTGTTGTCGCCACCATTGATCAGAGTCTGGTCAGCGACAGAAATGGCGCCTGCAGATTCTCCCTACAGAATTGTCAGTGTGTTACATATGAGATGAACGCGATTGACATACCCAAATCGTGACCTTGTCCGGGTCTCCACCGAAAGCAGCAATGTTCTCCGCCACCCACTGCAGGCCGAGCCTCTGATCACGAAGTCCCAAGTTGGTGGAGTGCTCGTTGGCCAAATCCTTGCCAGCGAGGAAGCCAAAGCCTCCCAGGCGGTAGTTGACATTCACGTAAATGATCGGCTGCTTCTGGCTGACACTCTTCTTCACAATGCTAGACCCATCGTACATTCCGGCACTACCTGCCTCGAAACCTCCACCATAGATCCAGTACAGCACTGGCAGCTTGGCCGATGGAGACACGCCAGCTGGTCGCTGTACATTAATCGTCAGACAGTCCTCGCCGGAGTTGGTGACGGTCTGCACCAAGGGAGAGTTGAGGAGCATGCCCAGTGCATCCTGAGGTAAGTTGCCAGTGTTGACCTGCGAGATGAATTGTGGGCATCCCTTTGGCATTCCTGTCGCCTGCAGTGTGCCGAAGGACTTGTTGATCGACTGTGGTGGGCGGAGACGCAAGTTCCCAACTGGTGGCTGTGCAAAGGGGATGCCCTTGAAGCTGTCGACGCCTGCAAAGGAGGATCCTACGACTGTGCCATTCTGTATGGTGACGGATGGACCAGACTGGCGTTCGTCCAATGGTGCTGCCAATGCTACTGCAGAGAGCAGTGGGAGGATGAGGAAGTTGAGCATTGTTACCTCTGACCTGCTGGGTCGATTGTGCCTGCGAAGAGCCTCGCGACTTCGAAGAGGATCATGAAGTCTTCTTGAAGTCCCTGGCACGAAGGTAGCATCTGGGCAGGCACGGAACGCTGAATCTTGCGGCCAATCGCATTGTAGACTGCCGGCGTAGTGTCTCTTCCACGGCCGTAGATCGGCAAGCAGTATACAGACTGGCGCCTCATAGCTTGAGTGTGTTTGAGTAGTGTTGCTGTGAGAAGTCGCCAAGGTGATGCCGGGGCTGAGACCGCCTCCTTGATCGACCGGAAGCGATAACTTCCGATGACGAGATAACAAGGGCAATATCTGTTTCTGGAAGACGATATAACCCGGATAACCAAGGTTGATTATCGATCCTGGTATCACACCAGCTTAAATGACTAGGGTAATTTCTCACTCAAATAAACCATGATTTCTGAGATCTTCATGTCCCACTCTATCCCTCAGTTGCAAATCACGATGCCAGCTCGGGGCAGCAAGCTTCGGTACAATAATGCATATATGTTTCGCATCGGAATTGTGGTTGCCCTGGATGATCGGATCCGGTTCATCCTTAAGTGTGAACTATGCTTGCTGACTTATGCATTTTCCGCAACGGGCATCGTGAGCGTTTGCGTATCCCGTTCTCGTATGCTGTGATCGACAAGCGGTTGCATACACGTTATGCTAGTATGTAGATCTGGGGCCGAGGCTAGGGTCCATACGAGATGTGTACGAAACTATCGCATGGCAATGAGAAGCCTGGTGCGCGAAGACAAGTATACATCGTTGCTAGTATTCATACACGATCTTGATGCGTGCGAGTGATCTGGAAAGCGTCGCCCGACTGATCCTGCCTAGTTACTCTCTACTACTCTTACACCAAGCCTAGCGAGCGATGCGGCATAGCAATAATATGGTACCGGTGTCATCCATCCCGCTGACTTTGGTGCCCGCACATATGTGCTGACATTGTTTGCTTGTTGATCGACCTGTTCAGGATCAATCACCCCATCGATTATCGGGTGATGTTGTAACCGAGGAAAAGCCCCAAGCTCCTATATGATGATATCTGCTAGCCCATGCTCGAATCTTTGATGGTATGCGAGCTCGTCGACCGAGCTGTAACGATAGCCGCACGCCAGACATTCCCCATTCGAGCCCAGGTCAAAGAAGAAAGACTGCCAGTGATCTGTCGAAGTGGACGAAACCGGGCTCTTTTCGCTTCCCGGACTTCCTGGGTTTCCTGGACTCCTTTGATCCACTTCTGGCGTCGTAGATGGCGACTGGTGCAGCATTTGCGGTTGGATGCATTTTGCGTCTTCTTGCCGAATCTGATGTTGCGGTGGAAACTCGAGCTTTATCATAAAGGTATCCGGCGGCGTTGATGGGATGTGAAACGCTGCGATCGAGCTTTTCCACATGTTACTCTGTTGAGCATCCATGCTCTCTGGGTCGCTGCAAGAGGAAGATGTTGCTGGAGAATCCCGTTGTGTGCAGGTCAAGAGGTTGCAGTGTCGAAGGGGTCTAGACCTGGCTTGCAACTCAGATGCCACACTGTCGATGGTTCATATGACGCTGCTGCTGCGAATGTTGTTTCGATGGGCAGCGTCGCGTTGGGAAGGACCACTGGTTCGTCTTTATTGCACGCGTCCAGAAAGAAACACTGCGATGTCATCGATGTAGTAGCAATTGGCTGGGTCGACAGCACCTACCACACCTACCGCCTTAGCCACAAGCCGGGAAAAGCATTGTGGCGGCTGTGCTGGAACACTGCCGTTGAAGCGTTGACTTGATGGACTTGATGCAAGACCTGCTGCCACCGTCTTGTCCGGCGTCTCAGTCGTGAAAACTGCTGGCCACTTTTGTTGTCTACCAGACTTTACTGTGAATGAGCTCAACTCGTTGCCAGCTCTCCAGTAGTCGGCCGAGTCGGTCAAGCAGATGCATGGTAGATTGTGGCGGTATGCTCTCCATCTTCGATTTCCCCATACTCTCCGCATGTGAACGAACTCTGATGGCAGCTACCCGAAGCTTCAATGATTACATTCTTGTTTGAAGCGGAGACAACCGTTCGAGCATATCCGACCCGACCATCCGATAGAACAAGTACCCTTCCAGTGCTTGCTGGACGAATACGCTCAGGGCAACGCCCTCTGAGTCTGTGAGAGCCCTGACAGTCTGTCAAGCCATATGGCAGTGCTGTAGTGTGAGCTTTGCTGCGAGGAAAGATACTTGTGTGTTGATTCGGGCGACGATGATCTTGGGAAAGAAGTGAAAGTGGAAGCAACGCGAGAATGGCACGTCGTCATTGCTTCTAAAATAGAACTAGCCTCTCAAACACGTGGCGCGCGCATCCTTGTCGCATTGGTGAAAGCTGGACAGCTGTTTATGCCATCGTTGTTGAAGTGGAGAGACAACATGCACCATTGATCAACTCTCGCCTCGCATCTGAATCGCACCACCAACGCAGCAACCCGGCCGTCAACTCATTATTTCAGCCATCGACCGCCTAGAATCGCTCCGAAAACGACTTCCTGACGCTCGAAAGGCTGACTGGCAGCATGTCATCTCCCTCGCTGGTCGAGCAATTGTCGCATTATCTTCTGGACGGCATGTGGCAGCTCGGCAACTGTTTCAACTGCTTTCCCTCGAATCCTTCGTTACGAGTCAACGGTCGAAGTCTCAAGATCTTGCGATTGCTAGGAGAAGGAGGCTTCAGCTATGTCTATTTGGTACAGTCACCAGGCGAACCAACCCTATATGCGCTCAAGAAGATTCGATGTCCATTCGGCGAGGAGAGCGTGTCGCAGGCGCTGAAAGAAGTTGAGGCGTACAGCTTGTTCTCTCCGCACCCAAACATAATACACGCTGTCGACCACAGCGTCAAGACCGAAAGGGGAGGGGACGCAGGCAGCAAGACGGTGTACATCCTGTTACCGTACTACAGGAGGGGCAATCTGCAAGATGCCATCAATGCGAACCTCGTGAATCGCGCGCGCTTCCCTGAGAGACGACTCATGGTCCTGTTCCTCGGCGTATGCAGAGCGCTCAAAGCCATGCACCAATACCGCGTGAAAGGAGCGTCTGGCGGTGAGCAAAGTAGACGAAACGCGCGGAAGGTGCGACAAGAGGCTGCAGAAGCAGACCAGGACGCGCAAGATGAGGTTCTCGCCAATCAAGGCCGGCGGAGGCGGGATCATGAAGACGGAGAAACAGAGCATGAACCGTTGATGGAAGGCGAGGTCATGGCAGCGCAAGATGGTGTTGCAGAGGGTGGCATGAGAAGCTATGCGCACAGAGACATCAAGCCGGGAAACATTATGATTGCGGACAATGGCACACAACCAATACTCATGGACCTTGGCTCAATCGCGCCCTCGCCCACACCGATCACGAGTCGAGCGATGGCGCTACAGGTGCAAGATCAGGCCGCGGAACACAGCACGATGCCATATCGCGCACCTGAGCTTTTCGACGTGAAGACAGATACAACCATCGATACGAAAGTGGACATCTGGAGCATGGGTTGCACGCTGTATGCATGCCTTGTGGGTAAATCACCATTTGAAGCACGAAGCGAGGAGACTGGCGGGTCTCTATCACTCTGTGTGCTTGGTGGAGACTGGCGGTTCCCAGATGAGGGCGCAGCAGAAGCCAGGCGTGGGAAGCAGCGGGTCTCCGATATCGATCCGAACGCCAGCAAGAAGGAGGACGCCATAGCAGACCCTGTCAAGCAAGTTGTAAGGCGATGTTTGACTGTTGAGCCGAGCGAACGACCAGATATCGATCAGCTCATCTCGATGGTTGAGGAAGTCATCACGGCTCTTCCGGACGAAGGTGATGCAGCGCTGGACATGGAGTAATGACTGTATGATATAGACTGTACCAAGATGACCACGTGCCTTCCCAAGACATACTTTCTGTTCCTGCAGCAGCCGCGTGGCCAGGGATCTGGCCGTCGCCCCGCAACGAACGCAACGAACCATCATCCTGGAACCAACACCTCATGTTCAAGCGAGAACATTCATCGACCTCTCAAAACACATCATACACTCCCAACACAGAAGCTGGTCAGAGGCGTCCTCCTTCCAATCACAGCCTAGTCCACTATCAAGTCTCTGACTCGCGGTCAGGCACAACACACATTGTGTCCTCGCTTACGACACCTTTCAAACAATATAACAACTCTACATTACCGCCGCTTTCTCGCGCAACACTCGCCACTCATGGTCCAAAAGGCGATGAAGTTCACCCCGAAAGTGCTGCTGTCGGCGCCACGGCGCTCAGCAGGCATTCCCAATCCCTCCGGCACCAAAGCTCTTTACACATTGTCCACGTACAGCTTCGAGACCCACAAGAAGACCATTGAGCTGAGAGTGCTCGATGTCGACTCTGGTGAATCTCACGAACTGGCCAAGAATGACGAGATCTCCGATCTGAACTGGCTGAACGAGGATGAGTTCGCGTGCTTGCAAGCTGAGAAGGACGGGAGCACGAGTTTGTATGTGGCGAGTGTGGCGAAGGTCATCGAGAAGACAGAGTTTGGCAAAAGCCACTATGTTGCTGGTAAGATTGAGGGACCTGCGAGCAACTTGAAGGTAAAGAAGTTGCCGGGCGACGAGGGATATGCAGTGGTTGTGAGTGCGCAGGCTAATGCAGATGGCACATTGTTCGATCCAAACAAGGCCAAGCAGACCCATGCCACTGGCAAACTGTACACTGGACTGTTCGCCAGGCACTGGGATACGTGGGAGTCGAAGCAGAAGAATGCTTTGTTTTATGGCAAGCTTAGCAAGACCGCTGGAAAGTATGAGCTGTCCGGATTGAGGAATGCCTTGACCAACACTGGTTTGGAGAGCCCCATAAAGCCTTTCGGTGGCACCGACAACTTTGACATCAGTGGTGGTAGCATCACATTCGTGGCAAAGGATCCGGGTCTGAACCCTGCACTGAACACCAAGTCCAATGTCTACATCACGAGCATCGAATCGTGGAGCGGCGATAAACGCAGCATGATCAAAGTATTGATTCCTGATTATGAAGGCGCATCTTCGAGCCCAGCCTTCAGTCCAGACGGCAGTACACTGGCCTTCCTAAGCATGAAGACGGGAGGCTATGAAGCGGACAGGAACGACATATTCTTGCTGCACCTTGACCCGACCGAGTCTAGTAGTAAGCAAGCTACGCCTGCGAAGCTCTCGATACAAAGTGATGCCAAGAACTGGGATCGTAGTCCGCAATCTATTGTGTTCTCCGCTGATGGTCGATCACTACTCGTCACAGCAGAAGACGTCGGCACCAGTAAAGTGTACTCAATCTCAGGTCTACACTGGAACAGGACTATCCGACCACTGACCCAGCATTCTTACATCAGTGACGTCCGGCCACTGGCGAGCGGAAAGCTATTCGTCTCTGGTAGCTCGATAACAGAAAACTCCTTCTTTGCGATCGTTGATCCACTGATCCCAGATGGTAGACTGGACTCGTTGATCACATGGACCAACTCTAACTCAGGCGAAGGCAGCAAGTTTGGCCTGAAGTCAAAACAGGTGTCGTCAATCTGGACACCGGCCAGTAATCCAAAAGTGAACAAGGAAGTTCATAGCATCGTCGTCAAGCCTAGCAAATTTGACAGCAGCAAGAAATATCCTGTGGCATATATCATTCATGGTGGACCTCAAGGAGCCTGGGGCGATAGCTGGTCGACACGATGGAACCCAGCTGTCTTTGCTGAGCAAGGATACATCTGCATCTGTCCCAACCCTACAGGCAGCACTGGCTACGGCCAAGCTTTCACGGATGCCATTCGTCGCAACTGGGGTGGCGATCCATACCAGGATATTGCGAATGTTTTTGAGTGGGTTGGGCAAAATATGCCCGAGGCTGACAACGACCGAGCCGTCGCTTTAGGTGCCAGCTACGGAGGCTACATGATGAACTGGATCCAAGGTCACGACCTAGGCCGCAAGTTTAAGTGTCTTGTTTGCCACGACGGCATAACTAGCTTCGCAGGAGGCATGCTGGCGACTGAAGAACTTTACTTCCCCTTCTTCGATCTCGGCGGTACGCCTTGGTTCGACCCAGGCTACAAGCCCGCTCCTGGCGACCCTTCATCAGCAGCGCAAGGGCACAAGAACTTTGGAGCTTCTGTTCTGTCGGATTGGCGCAAATGGGACCCAAGCGAGCACTTCGTCAACTGGTCAACACCACAACTGGTCATCCACAGCTCCAAGGACTACCGTCTGCCCATTGCAGAAGGTCTGGCCGCTTTCAACGTCCTGCAGAGCAGAGGCGTTGACAGCCAGTTCCTGCACTTCCCAGACGAAAATCATTGGGTCCTGAAGCCGGAGAATAGTCTCCTCTGGCACAAAGTCGTCCTGAACTGGATTAACAAATACGCTGGTCTGGAAGCATATGCTGCGGAGGAGCATGATGGTGAGGAGTTCTATGGTGGTGTCAGAGAGGATGAAGAGGAGGTGGAGGAGATGCCCAGCCAAGGTAAAGTGGAAATGTGATGCTGAGCTGGTTATGTTGACACTTCTGAATCTTTAGAATGCTTGAATCGATGTGGGTCCTTGTTTGAGGAGACGAAAAGGGGGATACTGGGAGCTTATGGAAGGTAGTTTCGCTGAGGCTAAGGCTTTTCTGAGAGAAGACTGTACGCAGAGTCGCACGGATACGCCTCGCAAGTCGAAGGAGGACGAAGGCTCTGCTTGCAGCCGAAGTGATTGTTCTTCCGAACTCCCAAAATCAATACATCCTCTATGAATAGCCTGTAGCGAGCGACTGAAGGTAAGCGCACAACGAACAGCGAATTCTAAGCAACAATCAGAACCTCAAAACACCATCGCACCTCATCAACGCTCTGCCACCATGAGCCCATTCCTTTCCGGCCGACAACCACCTCGACCACCCAGGGGAAGGCCGACCATTTTAGGAGAGATCACTGCAAGACGGCGTGCAAATGATACTCCCACACGCATCCTCCCTCGCAGCTTCCGTCGGCACCCCCGTAATCTGATTAGCAGCCGCCTGCTGCGCCCACATAGTACTCGCACTCGGCAGCACATTACAGCACCTAAAATTATTGATCTCCTGCACCGCCTGATCCCTCACATCCTGATCCCCCGCATTATCCCTCACAATCACCAACTGATCCAGAACATGCGCTTTAAACACATCATTCAGATCCGCCACGGCGCAGGCGAACTTGGCGTCGTTGAGTGGGGAGCCGGTGGAGAGGGTGGCGAGTTGGCATGGTTCGTCAGAGGCGATGGTCAGGGCTGTTTGGGTGGCGGAGGAGAGGGAGGCGAAGTCGGTGACGCCGCCGGGTTGTTGTTGTTGGGAGGCGACGCTGTTGAGGAAGGCGTTGACGTTGTTGACGTCGGAGTTCCATTGGATTATGGAGGATGCGACGTCGGAGGCGGAGGGGGTGGTGATGGTGTTGAGGATGCAGTCGGCGGAGGCTAGGCTGAGGAGAGCGGCGAGGGTGAGGGTTTTCATTGTGGTGGACATTGTTGATGGGAGGTTTGGAGTGATGGTCGTGTTGGTTGGTCTTTGGTTGTTGGGATGGTGTGAGTTGTGGTCTGTATGTGCTGCAAATCTGTCTTCTTATACAGATGGGACGTTGACCTCGTTGAGGTTGACAAACAGTAGCCATTGCCATCGCAGCGTTTTGATAACTGGACAACCGTGCGCAACCGCGAGTGAGAAGCCACTGCCATTCTCACCACGGACACGGTGAGCCATGAACAAGACACCCAAGCAAGAGCTAAGCCCACCAAGCTCGTCTCGCCTTAATCTTACCTTTGATTTGCTGCTCGCAATCGTGCGGACTGGGCGCCTCTCGGTGTAAGCCTCCTGTGGAATCTATTCTCTGATATATCGGCGACGACCGAGGCTGCATCAGACGGTGTCGGTATCCACAAACAACGAGCATGCCCACTAACACGAGGTATGCTCGCTGTTCATCTCTCTCAAATAGCAACCGCTCGTCGAGCAGATCACAGACCGCCACGTAAGCAGCAGTGAAGTCAGCAGAAGCTTAGCAATGCTTAGTGAATGATTATCGTTACACAGCTTCATATGACACGAGGCATGATCGGTCAACATCTCTAAACACAGCATCTCTATCAACCCACATACCTCACATCTGCCATCCATCCACCCCCTTCAACCCCAATACGTAGCCCACCGACTCTCGCCCCTCACAACCTCCAAAAACTCCCTCGCAACAACCCTATCCGTCTGCTCACTCGGATGCAAATCATACCAAAGAAAACTATCCAGACTCTCCGCAACCGTGCACTCCTGCCCCGTCAAATCACACTTCTTCGCGGCAACATCGACCTGCAGCGGCGCGGTCCCGTTCAAGTACTGCTCGGGGTGGTCGTAAATGTCCGTGAGGAGACCGTGCATATCCATAACCGCAAACTTCGCACCCGCAAAGTCCTTGGAGAGGCGGGCGATGAAGGGAGTTTGGAATTTGTAGATGTTGTTGACGAGGGCGACTTGTTCCTGCATGCGGTGGGAAATTTCGGTGATGTTGGCGGGTTTGTCGGGCCAGTAGTTATCTTGCGCAACACCACCTTGTGCCGGAGTTGCGTACAATGGCGCAAGGTTCAGGGGTGCGACGTTCTGCAGCACGAAGTACCGCCCTCCATTGTCGTAGACCCGCTTCAACTGCGCGTAGACGCAATCGGCATAATCCACAATCGTCGTCCCTGCTACGTGACTATCGGTCGAGAACGCATAAACACCCAGATCATTCGTCCCGATCCAGATAGAATAGACCGTCTCATCCCGCGGCGCGATCAAGAATTTGGATCCGTCGGGCTTAAAGTACTCCGAGTCGGCGATGTAAGCAGGCACCTCATACTGTTCCACGGCTGGGAAGTCGTAGGTTGTGAAAGTTCTGGGCGTGACGTTGTTGCTGCAGACGGTGCCGGAGACGGCGTAGTTGTAGAGGTTTGCGCCGGTCCGGCCGGAGTATTGCTTGACGTACTGAGGCCATGGACGGCCGCCGGAGGCGGAGGCGTATTTCTGGGAAAGGAGTTTCAGCGGAAAGGTATCATCGTGTAAGGCGTGGGAGATATACTGCTTCATTGACCCAGCCTACCGGAGGAGCTGAGCCGTTGTGCGAACCGAAGTACTCCAGACGGTTGTCGTCGGTGTAGCTATCACCAAACGCCACCAGAGTGGTCAACTTCTTCAAGTCCCAACATGAAGAAGACCCCTTCTCTGGTGAAAGCTGCGGCACCTTGGGCGCTCCATGCTTCAACCCCGGCGGCGACGCCCCAACAGCCCTCCCCAAAAGCGCAAGCGTAGCCAAAAACGTCAACGCCATACCGCAAAAGATACACACAAAACTCGGACTCGATGCTTTGCACGTCTTAAAGTGCAGTCCTGTCGCTCTTGTACATCCTCTCCCCCCGGCAGAAGACCCGCAGACTCACCTTCTACCCCCAAACATCTGGGACGATTACTCCGCATCATCCGTCTCCGTTTCACCCGGCAGGTGACCAGCCGCATCGGGGTGGAGCAGATGGATATGCAGTCTCCACGCGCAGAGGAGACTTGTTCCTGCGAGCTTCCTGTTGTGGTAAGGCGAGGGAAGTCAAATAGGCTATATCGAAGCTTGGTAGAGCGAGCTTTGGGATGTGTTGTCAGCATTGTTGTTGTGATGTGATGTGGCTGTTGCTAGGAGGTGAGGCATAGTGCTGGGCTTTGAAAGGGCATGCCGAAGCTGAGAGATACTGTTTGTACACTGTCGTACATAAGGCTCATCCAGAGATATCGTGATATCGTAGCTCAGATCCTGCCGAGCTGGGCACAGGCGGGGCGGAATACTGCAGTAAGCATTCCGAAGCAGTCAGCATTGGTGATCCACTCCACGGAGGATGAAAGTCATGCCGCGAAGGCCAACCACCGTCTGCTTCCTTCATCGCACTGCATTCCGTCCAACCAGTCCTTCATCGTGAGCATCAAAGCCTCCCCGGCTCGCGATACTTCATCGATCCCCTCCCCTTGAACTTCACAGGCGGAGCATGATGGTGATCATTCTCATGACCACCTCCCGTCCTTCCATCATCTCCAAGCCTCCCGTGATCATCATACCGATCCCTCCCAGGACGATACCGATCATTCCCACGTTGTCTCCCAGAATAGTTATGCCCGTCCCTCCTCGGACTCGGCCTATATCGATCCTCATCCGCATTTCTCCGATCTTGATGATCCTTGTACTGATTCGGCAGACTTCTCCTCCGTCTTTCGAACGTTGCCTCCTCGTCGCGCCGATCAAGGTGTCTGCTGGGAGATGGACTTCTCTTACGTTTGTGCATCTTCGCAGGGGAGTGATCGGAGGCATCTTCCAGTTCTTCCTCGATGGGTTGGGATGGGGACCGAGAGGCGGAGCGTAGTCGTGGGCGACCTCGCTTTCCCTCGTCGATCACGTTGTCGCTTTGGCGTCGGGTCTTTCGTGGCTTCTCGGGTGGAGGGCTGGCGTCCATTTCGTTTTCTGAGATCGCGTCTTGGTCGCTCTTTCTTCGTCGACCTCGATCGTCATGGTGTACTGGCGCAACACTCTCTTGCTGCGAATGGCGCTTCGCTTTCGTCTTCCTCTCGAGCTCGCCGCACTTCGAGACCAGCACCGGCTCTACCGGCCGATCATTCTTATCCACAGGCACCTTCGCAACTCGTGCCAGCGTATCCTCCCCAGAAACCAATCGTCCAAAGATCGTGTGCTTCCCATTCAAGTGCGGACAAGGTTCCAAGGTCAAGAAGAACCTAAAATATGCCTGTCAGTCTGACGTTCCCTCCAACCAGCCAATCGCACAACTCACTGGCTCCCATTGGTATCCTTCCCACGATTCGCCGAGCACACCAAGCCCGCCGCATCCATCTCCCGCCAGTCTAGATTCTCATCTTCGAACTCCCCTCCATAGACACTCTTGGTGCCGGTTCCATCACCTTTCTCAATGTCCCCGCCCTGCACCATGAACTCGTCGATCACCCGGTGGAAGGGTACTCGGGCGTACGACAACCCATCGTGTTCGCCAGTGCACAATTGCCGAAAGCTGTGATCGCACGCAGTGTCAGTCGCGGAAGCTCTCGGCCTGTGATGTGATGCAAATCGCAAGTTCTCTGTCACTCACTTCTCGCACGTCTTGGGCGCCTTGTCTGCGAAGAGCTCGATTGTCAAGCGACCAGCAGGTTCCTGGCCAATACTGACGTCTAGAAAGACTCTCGGCCTGTTAGTGGTCATTTTTGGCGTGGTTGGTCATGCAAAAAGTGTGTGAAAGATCGCAGATCACTGGCCGGAGATGCAGCTAGGACTAAGTACAGTAGTAGAATGTGGGGAAGGTGCGAGGCGGCAACGAAGGTCCGCACCGAGTCTTCGGTTCGCTCGGGATGACGATGGAAGGGTTTGGTTGTTGTGTCGTGTGCTCTTCTGTGGTACGGCTGACGATGTGACTATGTCAATGCTCAAGCTGTTGAAGTAAGAGGACGTGGTTGCTCTAGAACGTTTGATCCGAGGAAACGCCAGCAACGCGAGTTGCGAACAGGTTCACATGCAATTGCTTGTGGGATGAGAGTGAAGTACGACATCATGTTTGCCCGATGGCCATACCGCTGCCTGGCGTGAGTCATTGAAGGAAGAGGCCGCCCAATAACTGATCGTGCAACTTCTGAGATAGCTTCTAGGAAGACGTGTTCATTTGCAAACAACCATCGCATTGCGACGCTATGTGAACATGCGTGAGCATCAACAGCCTTTACTGAACGCCGCAGCGCCTGTGTGCGTGATCATCCATATGTCTCGTAGCAGCAAAAATCCCGGGTATCATTCATAACTCGTTACTCTCCATTCCACCTCTTCATTCTGTCATCAGGTTGGTCCATCTCTCATCTGATGACCGAATATGGATCCATACAGTATGCGCCAGGGGCAGCACAGCCTGCGGAGGCTTGAGCGACAGCCTCAACGTCCCCTCCGAAATGGCAGTCTTCATCACGAGCTCGAGCAGCGCCCGTTGAGTGAAATGCCCTCCGACCTCGCGCGAGCTTCCACGGTTCCAGCGATGGAACACAGCGTTGTCGGCCTCGAAGTCGTGCAAGTCCATAGCATTCTTAATGCGGCGCAACAAACTCTCAACACTGTTTGCGCCAGTAGACTCGTACAATACTACGACAGCTTTTCCATCGATCGGAGACACGCACGACGCACCATTCGAAAGCGCCTATTAAGGCTATCACCTAACGAGAACAAGAGCAGCGCGCCTGCGCTGGCGGCCGCGCAATTGCCGCGGAAAGCGACCAGAAAACAGGAATCCACCTCCTGTCCGACTGGACCCTGAAATTGCGGAGCCGCGGAGGTGAGTTGCCTATTTAGGCAACTTCTAACCTCAGCCGTAGCTGAAGTGCAGCGACTTAGAGACTAGATCCCAAGCCCAACTCGCGAGCATCAAGCAGCTCGCGAGGGACATCCAAATCTCTTTAAGCGGGGATGTGACACAGGAACCTAGCTAGTAGTAACTAACCCTTTAATAGCTAAGCTAATAACTAACCTAGTAACGATAAGACAATAGCTAACGATAATATACTAAGGGCCTAGGAAAGGCATAACGAACCCTAGCCGCCCCCGGTCCCTCCGCGTAGATAGAACTATATAAAGAAGCCTAGGTAATACTAGACGAAGACGAACACCTAGCCCGAGTATATAAGAATATAATCGCGTAGCTCCTTAGTATACTTAAGGTACTTGAACACTAGATCCTAAGAACAATCTACTAGACTATATAGTACGTAATATAATAGAAGAACCCTACGTAGGCTATAATCGCCGCGGGACACTACCCGGCCTAGCCCTAGAGGACTAATAACGCGATCCGAGTCTATATTACCGACCCGGAGGAGAAAAGGGAACTTGAGGGCCTTACGAGTAAGGAGCTTGTAGATAGAATCGGCCGGAAGGAGATCGTAGAAGCGAAGGTAGAGCTAAGGGGGGTAGTAAGGCTTTTTACCGTATAGGAGACAGACCGATAAAGACTCGAGACGTATAAGGAATAGATAACTAAAGTAGTAAAGTTAGCGAAGGTCTCCTACTAACAATTTATAGTAATAGCCTACGGGGTCCCTAGAACCTTTAAGGTCGAAAATGACCTCCTCTAGCTATAAATATAGAACTAGAGCATATCCCTAGGAGTACGCTTCTCTAAGGCCGTCTAGCTATATAGGAGCGTCGATATTACGGGTAGCCCGTAACCCCTTACTATAGCTACGTCGGCCCGGGTAAACCGCGGACCTTCCGTATCGGGTTAGCGCGGCTTAGCTTTACTTTATAACTTCGCCGCGCCTCGCGCTCCTCTTTTGTAGCTTTATAGAATAATAACTCTCTTATTCGGACCCTATAGTACGCGCGCCCTTATAGTTTATTCTACTACCCTACCTAGATCGCAGATCTAGGTAAGAGACGCGTAATAATAGGAATAGACAGAACTATAGAACTCGAAGAACGCGTAGCGTCATATTAGAATATAGAACACGGTAAGGCGTATAGCGCGTAAATGCCTAGAGAACGTAACGCGGCGACATTATTAGTAGGTAGTCGCGCGCTCGTAGATAGTTAGGAAATAGGCATCGTTACGCCTCCCCCGAACCTAGATAATATAACTTTATAGATAAACGGCGGTATACTACCGCTACTAAAGCCTAAGGGTAAAGGTAAGTAGCGTATATCTCTTTTCCCCGACCTCTCCTCTTTTCCTTAGAGTTAGATATAGGACGATAACCGGCGGGTTATAGTAGATGCTAGTGTCGCGCTATAATAGGAAATTAATAAAGCTTACTAGAAAGCCTTCGAGCGAGAAGAAGGTAGTAAGATTAACTTTATAGAACTGTTCGAGTTTAAGCTCGAAGAGAACCTAGGCGGCGACCTAGACGAGGTATACCTATTACTCGACGAGGTAGAGCATATTCTTATATACGAATACTAGAATGTTATACTAGACAAACTTACGACCCTCGTATCCTAGTACCCAAAGACTACCTACGACTTCGTACTATAGGTAGTAAATATAGCGATTACTAAAGATAGACAACTCGATATAATAGAGCGAGCTAATAACCTCTAGAACACCTAGTGTACTACGCTATATACCGAGTATAACGGATAACACTATTATTTAGTTATATTACTAAATACGGCGTATTTAATAGCGCGTATTAAGAGCAACTTAGGAACGTATAAAGTAACTGTCCGTACCGGATACCTATCGAGATATATAGCTCTAAAGCTAGCCTGTTTCGAGGTTCTAGTCACCCTGTTTCTATAGCTTAGCTACGGCCCTAAGCCCCCTTCTAGACTAGCCGAAACTTAGCTAGAACATCACCTAACTTAGATTATAAGCTATACTAGCAATTCACTACAAACCTACTATACACCCTTAACGTATATAGCTCGCGTAATATATAGAACACTTATAAGACCTTACGCTATAACCTAAACGGCCGCCCGCTAGTCCTCTCGAAAAGGAGAAGGCGAACTAGAGACATAGACTCTAGACTAGAAGCCTAGCTAGCGAGCATTAAGTAACTTGTAAGGGAAACCTACGCCTACTAAAAACAGACATAAAGCACACTACTACTAAGCTAGTAATAACACGGCTAGCAACAATAGCTAAACTAGTAATAGCTATAGTAACCGCGACTATAAATATAGGGTAAGCCTCCCCTCCAGGTTAACTAAACCTCTATATAGAAGGACCTCTATAAAGAGGCTTAAGAGATACTCGAAGTAGATAAGCGCCTAGCTAGGGCGTATAAGAACACGATTGCCTCACTCCTCGGAGCCCTTAAGGCACTCGAACATTAGATCCCGAGAGCAATATAGTAGACAATATAGAAAGCTACTACCTAGTACACTCCTATATAGGCAAACGTAGTAGCTAGCTCCCCTAACCTACGGACCTAAAGGACAAACAACGCTATTAGAGTGTACGTTACGGATCCGGAGGAGAAGCGAGAGCTAGAGGGCCTAATAAGTAAGGAACTTGTAGATAGGATTGGCTAGAAGGAGATAGTAGGAGCTAAAATCGAGCCTAGAGGAGTAATACGCCTCTTTATAGTATAGGAGACAGACCGACAAAAGCTCGAGACCCTTAAGGACTAGATAGTCAAGGTAGCGAGGTCGGTAAAGGTCTCTTACTAGTAGTTTACGGTAATAGCCTATAGGGTACTAAGGACCTTTAGGGTAGAGAACGACCTCGCCCTACTCTAGATATAGAACTAGAACACCTTACCGGGAGTACGCTTTACTAAAGTAGCGTAGCTAAATAAGAACGTCGAAGCTACTAAGACGTACTCCTCTCTAATCGTCTAGATAGCTACCGCGGAATAAGTAAACTAGGTCCTAGAAGGAGGACTATCCTAGTAATACAAACGCCTCGACACGGAGATATATAAGAGTAGCTATAGAGTGCTCTAATGCTTTAACTACTAATAATACGGCTATATCGCGCTAAAGTATACCGAGAAGACCCCTAAGTACCTATATTACGTAGGATAGTATTAGGGGAAACAATACCTACGGGAGGAATCGAGGTGCGCGTACTACGGCCGTAAACACCCGGTATACTCGAACTAATACCCTATAAGGATAGTAGCGTAAGAAAAGGCCCGCTAGGCTAGGGTAATAACTCTAGCGAGGTACTCTATACTAACGCTTAGTAATTCCTAGTATAGAGGATTCGAGGCCGTAAAGAGGAAAAGGATAGACAAAGCGGCACAAAATATATAGTAGAGGACTTGCCCGCTACCGGGACGCCTAAGGGGGCTATAGAGGGCGGCAAATAAAGCTAGATAGATACAAATCTTCGGGTACCCCCTAACGACCGAACGCTAATTAACCTAATAGGATAGCGCGATAAACGAAGGAGCTATATAGCTAACGAGTACCCTAATAGACCTTATCCTAGCTAGTCCGTAATACTAACATAAGCCAACCTTACTATTATATAGTATAACGTTAATAAAAGTAAGGATAAGGTTCAACTCTACTTTCTCTAGGAACTCGACGACTAAAGGCATTATATCGTAGCGATATAAGAGCTATAGCTAAACCTATATACTCGAAGACCTACTACCTATACCGACCTACGGTACTATATAGCTATCGAAGGAGGTATAGGCTATACCCTAAGGATATATATATACGTTAGTAAAGTATTACGTACGGACGCCTAGAAGGTAATCTTGTACCCGGAAGTAAGTTAAGGAGACATTACGCCTATCTAAATCACTACGAGTTAAGGACCTATCTAGATATATAACGTCTATAACCCTCCTCCTTAGGGAAGAACGAGTAGAGACCTCGGTACGCTAGTACGACTTAACTAGGTACTCGACTAAGGGGACATAAACTATATCCTCCTAGGCGACTTTAACCTCTACTACCTAACGTAGGGCCTAGAATTCACCCCCCTTACGTATATCTAGGTAGTAAGCTCCTAGAGATCACAGAAAGTAGGGATATAGAGCTCGTAACCCTAAAGGGTATAGAGACGTAGAAGGTAAGAATAAGCGCGAGTACTATCGACCTATACTTTCTATTAAGGGACGTAGTAATAGGGCTAGTAGAGTATAGACCTAACCTTGCCCTAGAGGTAGGGTTAGACTATATCTCTATCTAGACAACGATAGCGACGGGGATAGAAGAGGAGCTTCGGGGTAAAAAGCGCCTTAACTAGAAAAAAGCTCCCTAGGAGGAGATCCGGAATCTACTTAAACAGCACCTAAATAATACTAGTATCGGGGAGACGGAAGCCGAGCTTAATAGTACGGTAGAATAGATAATAACGACGATATAGTAGGCGGCCGAGGAACATATACTAGAACTAAGGCCCTCGAAGCACTAGAAGCCCTTTAAGACTCTAGAGTACTTAGCTAAAGTTAAGGACGTAAGGAGGGTAAGGCGAAAATAGACGAAGGAGCAAAGCTAAGAAGCGTAGGACGAGTACTACGAAGTAAGTTAGGCAAAGAAGGCCTAAATACAACAAGATAAGCGATAAGACTAGAGGGTAACTATAGGTCTTATAATAGAGAACCCGGAGTAGATATAGCGGCTTATAAAGTAGGTAAGGGCCGGAGACGGGGACAGGATACTATACTTCCCCCTAATCTAGGATACGATAGGCATAATATAGACAACGCCGGAAGGGAAGGCGAAGGCGTTTGCCGACCACTTCTTTATAATATAGTTAACGGCCGACCTAACGGATATAGAGGGAACGATCTACCCGGAGCTACTCGATATATACTAGATAGTAGGCGAGGAGGAGATAAAGGAGATTATAGGAAAGCTAAAGGGCCGTAAGGCCCCGGGACCCGACGGTATCCTAAACCTCCTCCTTAAAGAATATAAAGAAGAAGTCGCCCTACACCTCGCCGAACAATTTACGGCTTACCTACGTAAGGGGTACTACCTACGGCTATTTAGGCGGTCCCTTATAGTCGTCCTAAAGAAGCTATAGAAGGAAGACTATATAAAGCTAAAATATATTTGCTACGAAGACAATTAACATTCTACTAGGGGATACGTTTTAGCTCTTAATCGACAGCCCTTATTAAGACGAGCAATCTACTTAAGTAGTAGCGACCCGCCTACGCTAGCGGCGGCGCAATCGTGATACAAAAAACCCTAAAACCGAGGTCCCTTTCCCCTAAAGGCAGACCCTAGAATTGCGGAGTTACGGAGGACAACTACCTAATTAGGAAGCGCGACCCCGAATAATAGCAAAGGATAGCAACTAACGAGAGCCACAGCCTTACGAACATTCTATACTAAGAGTCAAACCGGGGAACAAACTAAGAAAAAACCTAGGACATAAGCTAAGGCCCACTATATAGAAAGTAGAGGCTAACGACAAACAATATAGCGTAGACGACCCTATATACGGAGGCGGAGAACTTACTAGGGGATGACGAACACCTAGCCCGGGCATATAAGAACACTATAGCATAGCTACTAGGAGCGCTAAAAGCGCTATTATACCAAATCCCGAAGACAATCTAATAAGTAATATAGAAGGCAGCCTAGAAACTAACTATATAGGCAATAGTAGTAGTAGGTAAGAATTAACCCCCTCCGAAGGTAAGCAAGGCGGTACGCCTATACATTACTAATCCGGCGGAGAAACAAGAAATTGCAGCCCTAATAAGCAAGGAGATTGTCAACAGAATCGGCCAAAAGGAGGTAGTTAGGGCGAGGGTAGAGGCAATAGGCGTAGTAAGACTCTTTACCGTATAAGAGTCTAATAGACGAAAGCTAGAGACCTATAAAGAGTGGACTACTAAAGTCGCGAAGTCGGTACGAGTCTCCTACTAATAGTATACCGTTATCGCCTACGGGGTCCCTAGGACATTTAAGGTCGAAGACCTTCCCCACCTCTAAGTATAGAACTAGAACACCTCCCTAGGAGTACGACTAACAAAGGCGGTATAGCTATATAAGACAGTAGACCGAGAAAAGACGTATTTATCGCTTATTATTTAGGTAGAGACAGCGGAACAAGCTAACTAGATACTAGATAATAGGCTATTCTAGAACTACGAGAGAATAGACACGGAGATCTATTAGAGTAGCTATAGGGTACTATAATGCTTCTAATGCTAACAGTACGGTTATATAGCCCTAAAATGTAGAGAGAAGACCCTAAGGTGTCCTTACTACGTAGGCCTACACTAGGGAAGGGAATGCCTAAAAAAGGAGAGTAGGTACGTATACTACGGTAGAAGGCACCTAGCGTATTTAAGCCAATGCCCGGCTAGAATAGTAGTATAAGAACGAGCGAGACAAGCAAGGATCTCTATACTAGCTAGGTACCCCTAACGATAGTAGGAGGGACCTACCGTATACAAGGGCTTCGAGCCGAGCAAAAGGAAGAGGGCAGAAGAGACGAACAAGGGAACCTAACCGTAAACGTATCTACCTCCCGGTAGGCCTCGACACCTTAACCGGGCTACTAACGAACTAGGCTAAATACGAATCTTTAGGGCGCCCTAGCGGCCCTAGGGCTAGCCGGATAGCGAGATATTGGCTTAGGAGACACAGTAGGTTAGCACGGAAATAGACCTTACGGACAACAAATAATACTATACGACGATATCACTATCGTATAGTATAACGTAAACAAAAGTAGGGACAAGGTCTAGCGCCACTTTCTATAAGAGCTAGACCCGCCACGGCACTACGTTATTACGGTATAGGAACTATAGATCAACCCCTACGTAGGACTCCTAGCCACTTATAATGACCGGAGATACTATACCGTAATCGCGGGCTAACGAGGCGTTATCCCGAGGACATATATATACGTAAGCAAGACTATAGACCTTGAGTTGTAGAAGGTTATACTACCGTAGTAGGACAACCTAGGAGACATAACATCAATCTAGATCGACACGACACAAGGCCCTATCTAGATCTATAACGTTTATAACCCGCCACCGCGGGGTTAGACGAGTAGGGAACTAGGAACCCTCGCCTACCTAGAGCGGACCCTAAGCTAAGATACGAAGTAAGTACTCCTCGGCGACTTCAACCTCTACTACCTATAGTAGGGACTCGAATTCACTCTCCTACACGCGTTTCTAGGGGGGAAGCTACTAGACATAACCGTACGCTACAGAATGGCCTTAGTAACACTAAAGGGAATAGAGACGTAGAAGGCCCGTACTAGTGTAAGTACGATCGACCTATACTTCCTATTACGAGAACTTGAAGAGAGACTAGTCTAATGCCGACCGAACTACGCGCTAGAACCCTCCTTAGACTATATCCCTATCTAAACGACGCTAGGGGTGAAGGCGATAGAGGAGCTAGTAAACAAACTACGCCGTAACTAGAAGAAGGTACGCTAGGACGATATAAGAGGCTTCCTAATAGCGAACCTACTATAGTATAGAGAACTCGAGACGATAGCTTAGCTAGATTAAGTAGCGGAACAGATTACCTCGGTTATATAGTAAGTAGCGGAACAATACACGCCGTTACTCCGGCCCTTAACGTAGTAGAAGGCCTTCTAGACCCCTAAATGCTCTACGAAGATAAGGGAGGCTAGAAGGGCAAGGCGACAGTAGACGAAGGAGTATACCTAAGAGACGTAGGAGCAATACTGCTACGCGACACAAGAGAAGAAGGCATAGATAAGACGCGATAAGCTATAGGACTAGAGAGCGACGATCGGGCTCGTTATAGAAAACCCGGAACAGATATAAAGACTTACTAGATAGGTACGACTACCTAAAGAGTAACAAGCCCCTCACTTCCCCCTAATCGTAGACCGCGAAGGGATTGCCTAGGCTACGCCCCGGGGCAAGGCAAAAGCGTTAGCCGACTATTTCTTTTCGACGTAAGTAGAGGCAGACCTTACGGACATCGACCCGAGTATATACCCGGAACCCCTAGACATAGATTAGGCGGTTAGCTCTAATATAGTAATAGGAGTTATAAGTAAGCTAAAAGGACGAAAAGCCCTAGGCCTAGATAGGATACTAAACGTACTGCTAAAAGAGTGTAGAGAAGAGATCGCGCCGAGCCTTATAAACCTATTTACCGCGTACCTACGGTTAGGGTATCACCCGAAGCCGTATAGAGAGTCTATAACAGTAGTACTACGTAAGCTATAGAAGGAAGACTATACTTAGCCTAAGTCGTATAGACTAATAGCACTTCTAAATACGATAGAGAAGGTCCTAGAAAAGATAGTAGCCTAGAGACTTACGTAGCTAGCCGAGGACACCTACGTACTCCTAGTAATACAGATAGGGGGAAGAAGCTAGCAATCGATACTAATAGTAATAGAGCTAATTACGGAGCAAATTCAGACCCTCTAGCACTACGGCAGGAACCGAGCGGCGTCCTTACTATCCCTCGACATCGTAGGGGCCTTCGATAACGTCTTATACTAAAGGCTAATACATATCCTATAGCAGAAAGGCATCCCCTAGTAGGTAACGTCGTTCGTCTACTCCTTTCTCTAGGAACGGACGACATACCTAGTCCTAGGAAGGTATACGTCCGACCCGGTGAAGGTAGAGACTAGAATACCTTAGGGATCTACTCTCTCCCCTATCCTATTTCTAATATTTATGTCGGACCTAATCCCCCTACTCACCTCTCCGTAAACCTTAGTATCGGGGTTCGTAGACGATATAAACATCCTAGCTTAGTCAGACTCGATAGAAGAGAACTATCGCCTCCTTGAAGATAGGTATAAGAAATGCGAGGAGTAGGCAAAGAAGTATAGTGCCCGGTTCGCCCCTAAAAAGTACTAACTTACACACTTTAGTAAAGCGAGAACATACTATAATATAAAGGCGGCGGTAAGAATCTAAGGCTACGAGACTAAGCTATTAGCGGAGCTACGAGTACTAGGGATCTGGCTCGACCCGAAGCTAAGCTAGAATGTATAGATTAAGAAAGCCTAGAGTCGAGCGTAAGTTAATAAAGCCTCGATAAAGAGGCTTACGGCATCTATATAGGGAGTAACATTCGATAAGGTAAGAGTAATATATAAGTCGATCGTTAGACTAGCTATGTTATACGGGGCATAGATTTGGGGAACAGGAGGCGTAGGTAAGCCGATCCCGAAACGGATAGAGCAACCCCTAAACAGGACATAGGTAGGCAACCTACGTAGGGTACTAGGCGTATATAAGACAACGTTAATAAGTACGGTAGAAATGGAGATAGGAATACTACTAATCGGCCAGTACATCCGGGGAATAAGAATTCAATACGCGGTAAAGACGATAGGTTACCTAGTATAAACTACGATCTAGGAGGCAAAGAATAAGATAGAAAGCCGCTACCGGAGAGGGGCAGGACATAGGACAAGCCAAAAAGAGGATGACCTTACTACCTTTACGGCCGTATAGACAAGCACCGAATGGCTAGCACGAAAGGAGGAAGAGCGTAGGACTCGCTAGGCCGGCGGGAGCAAGGCTAAGACCTAAAGCCTAGCGGAATAGATAGCAAGCTGCCTATAGGAGTAGGACTAGAAAAGGAAGCCCCCTAAGACAACAGGCCCGATAGCGCTCCGAGCCTTCTAGAGACACAATTACTAGCTATATAGGGACCTAACAAGGGCCAAAGCAAGTATAGCGATCCAAATCAGGTCCGAATATATTAGATTAAGGGCCTACCTATTCAGGAGACGCGCACTAGACATCTATAGCCTAGCCTACTAGTATAGCTACCTATCGCAAAACCTAGAACATATACTACTAAGATGCCCGTAGTGGGCGAGAGGCAGGGAAAATTGGAGGCACTAAGCGGGAAGGAGAGACTACAAGTTAATTATTAGGGACAAAGGTAACATTCGCCGAATCTCTCGGTAGATACTATAGTAGGGATACCTCTAGCAGTTTAGCCTCGCGAGCGAGACGGAGGAGTGGATAGACAAGAGGCGGAAGCAAGGGGGGTTATAGATAGGGTAGTCATTAGGGCAGGCCTATGACACTAGCGTACTCCTAACAAGGGAAATTTAAGACGATAACGAGGAGGAAAAGACAGGCGGGAAGGAGGAGGGGTTTTCACTAATACGGTTTCCCCTCTATATATACAAAAACAAGATAGCATAGCTATATAGGCTAAAGGGCACTACAACAGCTTAATGAGATATCTATCTATCTATCTATATAAAGCTAAAGTCCTATAGGCCGATCGTACTCCTAAATATAATGAGAAAGATACTAGAGAAGGTCGTAGTAAGAAGAATTATATAGCTCGTCGAGGATAATAACCTACTCCTAGAGATATAGATAGGTAGTAGGAGCAAACGATCTACCCTAACGGCTATAGAGCTTATTACCGAACAGATTTATACTCTCTAGTACTATAGACGGAACAGGGTTATATTACTATTGTCTCTCGATATCTTAGGGGTATTCGATAACGTCTCCTACGAGCGACTCCTCTATATCCTACGGTAAAAAGGAATCCTACGGTAGGTAATAAGTTTCGTAAACTCCTTCCTTAAGGAGAGAATAATGTAGATTATCCTTAGGAAGCGTAAGGAGGGTAACCTTATATATATAGAATACGGGATCCCCTAGAGCTTAATATTATCCCTAATCCTCTTCTTAATCTTTATAGCGGACCTAATCCTACTACTCACCTTACTATAAACGTCGGCCTCGGGATTCGTCGACGATATGAACATCCTAGCCTAGTTAACGACGACCAAAGAAAACTACTGGCTACTTATAGAAAGACACGAGGCATACGAGGAATAGGTACGTCGACACGGCGCCCGTTTCGCCCCGGAAAAGTACTAGCTTATCTACTTTAGTAAGGTAAGAACCTACTATAATATATAAGTAACGGTAACTATCTAGGGTTACGTAACGAAGCCCTCTCCCGAATTACGAGTCCTAGGAATCTAGCTAGACCCTAAGCTTAGCTAGAACCCCTAGATTAGGAAAGCCTAGAATAGAGCCTAGGTTAACGAGGCTATAATAAATAGACTCATAACGTTAATATAGGGAGCTACGTTTAATAAGGCAAGGATTATATATAAGACGATCGTAAAACTAGTAATACTCTACGGGGCCTAGATATAGGGGATAGGAGGAGTAGACAAACCGATCCCGAAGCAGATAGAGGGACACCTAAACCGGACGTAGGCCGCGAACCTTAGACGGATACTAGGAGCCTATAAGACAACGCTAACGAGAGTAGCGGAGGTAGAGATAGGGTCCCCCCCAATTAAACATTATATTAAGGGAATGAGAATTCAATACGCTAGGAAGACGGCGGATTATCTAGTATAATAAGCTATTTAGGACTCTACGGAGAAGATCGCTAGGAGGTACGACCGGCTGCCTAGCCTTAGAGTACGTTAAAGCTAAAAGTAAGACGACCTACGTACGTTCAAAGTCGTTAAGCGAACCTAGGAGTAGCTAGAGAGGAAGGGGGAGGAGGAGGAAAAGGCACGGAGGAAAAAGGGTAATAAGGTAAAGACGTAAAGCCTCGTAGAGTAGGTAGCGGGCTACCTTTAGGAATAGGAATAGAAAGAGAATCCCCTACTAAATCGAGGACCCCTAGCCTTACGCCCCTTCTAGAGACATAACTACCTACTCTACCGTGACCTAATAAGGGCCGAAGTAAGCATCGCGATATAGATTAGGTCCGAACATATCGGGTTAAGGGCCTACCTATATAGAAGGAAAGTCCCGGACGTATATAGCCTAGTATACTAGTATAACTACCCGTTATAGAACCCGGAGTATATAATACTACGGTGCCCGTAATAGGTAGAAGGACGAGGCTAGTAGAGAGCTAAGGTAGTAAGACGCGACTACTAGTTAATCGTAACGGATAAGCGAGACGTAAGACGGATAGTATAGTAGATACTATAGCAGGTCTTTCTTAAACAGTTCGCGCTAGCTAGCGAGACGGAGGAGTAGATAGAGAAGAGGCGGGAGGTCAAGGGGGTGTAGACAGGGTAGTTATTAGGGTAGGCCTATAACACTAGTATACCCTTAATAAGGAAAACACGAAAGAAGGTAAGGTTAAGAACGTATAGGAGAGGAGAGGGGGTTTTTACTCTATAATACGAGTTTCTCCTTTATAACTAGAAGTAGGTAGTATAGCTATATAGGCTAATAGGCTCTATAACAGCATAATAAACAATATATATATATATATACCGAGTATAACCGTATCTATAAGATGCTACGAAGCGAGGAGGCTATAATATAGAAGATAGCCGTAGACCTAAAGAGTAAGAAGGATTGTGACCTAGTAAAGTTATAAGAGGTAGAGAAGAAGTATAGGGAGGCTAATAACCTATATAAGTAATTTAGCGAGATTTACGAAAAGGAGAAGAAGAAGGTATAGGATGCCGAAGCTAAGAACTAGGCTCTATAGAAGGAGGTTAACAATCTAAAGACTCGACTCTAAGCTACTAAAGACACTATATAGAATAGAGGTAGGGGCCGCTCTAGTCGCCGACCCTCCTATTTACCTCCGCGCGAGACTTTACTCGAGTAGCTAATATATAAGTATCGTAAAGCTACTAGTAGAGGCGGCGGCGGCGGAGGCGGTAGTAACAATAATAATAACGGTAATAGTAATAACGACCGAGGACGTAATAGAAACCGTCTACGACCTAACAATAATAACGGTCGCGACTCTCGAGCGCGTGATACCCGTATATAGACTCTCCTAACCGAACTTTTAGAACGCCTATTTACTATTGACCGTACTCTAATACGCGGTATCGAGGTTAGTAAGGGCGTACCTAACCCGAAGTACTTTAAGAACGATAACGACCCTAACTTCGACAGTTAGTATAGTAGCGTACTTCTTAAGCGAACTATAACTACTTTCTGCTCCGAGGTAGACGGCCTACGTTTTATATATAGATAGATATAGGGTGACCCTTAGAGAAGTATTAAGCCGAGGATCCCTATACCTAGATAACAATTATTTAACGAGTTTAAGACTAGTAAAGAACTACTAGATTAGATAACGCGCTAGTACGGTACCCGTAACGAAGGAACTAAGGCTATAGTTAATATCGCTACCTATAAGTAGGAGTAGGGCGAGACCTTTATTACCTTCTACGCTCGCTACTCGAAGCTACGTACTTAAATAGAGTAGACCGACGAGACTAAGCTAATGCTGTTTCGTAACCGCCTAAACCGTAAGTACTTTATTAAGACTTTCGGCGATAGGGAAGTAGATAGACGCTTATACAACATATAGGATATTATTAAGGAATATACAGTATTAGATAAGAGCTTCTATAAGACCGACCGACTATATCTATAGAAGGAGCGCCTACGTAGTAACCCTAATTCGAACAATAACGGCGTATAGGGCGGTAGTAATACCGTAGGCGCCGTAGCTACTAGTACGACCGCTATCATCGTCTAGCGACTACTATAATACGTAGGTACAAAGAAGAAGAAGGAGGACCTACCGGGTTACTTATAGAACCTACCTTTATTAAACCGTAAGTAGCGGGAGGACCTTAAGAAGTAGGGTAAGTACTACCGCTACCGTATAGGCTCGTACGTATTAACGAACCCCGAATACCCGATATATAGTTACGACGGCGACTACCGCCCTCTACGCCTACGAAATAACACGAACGCTAACCCGAACCTTAGCTCCCTTACTACCGACCTATAGCAATAGGGAAATAGTACGACCGCTACCTAAGCGTAGTAGATAGCGGTTAGTAACCGAACTTTCTAAGACAGAAAGAGTATAAGATTAAGAGATATAGAATATAAGAGACGGACTATAGTAAGGAGCTTAAGATATCGGCATATATACTAGATAAACAATAACTAGCTATATACTCTTATATAGTATTACCCGTAATAATATAATATAAAAAGGCTCGCGGCCTTATAGATTCTACCTCTACCTCTCTCTTTCTTAATTAGAAATTTATACGTAAATATATAATCCCCTTGATCCCTTTGACGAAGAACAGACGATTAATACTAGGAGATAAATTAGCTATAGCGCGTTAGATTATATATATAGCCCTTATAGACGTAGTTATTAGCGGTCACTACGAGTAAATACTATACTACGTTACCGACCTTAAATACGACATCGTCTTTAGACTACCGTAGCTCTCCGCGTATAACCCGAACATCTTCTAGGAAACTAGCGAGGTGGCGTTTAGATCTAACTACTACTTCGGTTACTATCTATATAATAAGACATCAATAATAGTATAATCTCTAAACTATATTAGTAGAACCTAGTAAACGCAATATAGACCAAAGCCCTTTACTAGTGAATTAGTAGGATTTATAGCCGGAGGGGCGGAGCTAAATATGTCCGCTCTAGAGGTAGATAAAGAGGTAGATTACTAGGAAGTCTCGTAGCGCGTATAGGAGATATACGCGTACCGGCCTAGGGCCGAGTACTTCTATATTATACCTACGGGGCGCGAGGATAACGATAATAACAATAATAGCCTCAAACTAAGCGCGATAGTAGCTAATAGCCTAGATTAGTTCTTAAATAAGCAGTTTAACTACAATCCTAAAGAGAAGCTCCCGCCTATATACTACGACATTATAGATAATTTCTTAGTAAAGGACTACGAGGGACTCCTACCTTACCGGCTAGGTATCGACTACGAGATTTATATCGAACCCGGTAGACCTTAAGAACCGCTATATCGAAAGCTATACGGACTAGCCGAGAAGGAGAATAAAGCCGTTAAGAAATAGTTACTCGAATAGACTTTAGAAGGTAAGGTACGTAAGGCCGGTTAGAAAACAAGCTAGTTACCGGCACCGGTATTAGTAGTAAGAAAGCCTAGAGAAGGGCTACGAGTATATATTAACTACCGTAGGCTAAACGCTATTACTATTAAGAATCACTATCCTATTCTATTAATATAGGAAACGCTTAACCGTATATACGGAAAGAAGTACTTTACGAAACTAGATATTATAGTAGCCTTTAATAAGTTACGTATCGCGGAAGGGCACGAGTAGCTAATAGCTTTCGTAATACGCTACGGTATATACGAATACCTCGTATTACCGTTCGGCCTCTATAACGGACCCGCAACCTTTTAGTTATATATTAATAAGGTTCTATAGAAACATCTAGATAACTTTGTATTAGTATATCTAGATAACGTCCTTATCTTTAGCGACACTCTAGAGGAATACGTCGAATACGTACAAAAGGTATTAATTAAGCTACGAGATACCGGGCTTACTATTAATATTGATAAGTCCGAGTTCTGCTAGGAACGTATAAAATATCTAGGCCTTATTATTACACCCTAGGGCATCGAGATAGACCCGGAGAAATTGGAATATATATAGACCTAGGAAGTACTAACTAATCTTAAGGATTTCTAAGCCGTCCTAGGATTTGCGAACTTCTACCGTAGGTTTATTAAGGCCTTCTCTCGTATTACATCTCTATTAACTAACCTAACGAAGTTAAATAGGCCTAGTAATTATAAGAACCGTAGAATCAACTAGACTGATAATTACTAGAGGGAATTCGAGGCGTTAAAAGTAGCGTTTAGTAAGGCGGTTATACTAGTATACTATATACCGGGTAGGTAGACCGTCGTCGAGACTAACTCCTTAGACTTTATTAATATAGGTATACTCTTATAATACGACGAGTAGGGAGTGTTACATCCTATAGCTTTCTATTCAAAGAAGCTAAGCCCCTAGGAGTATAATTACGAGATATACGATAAGGAACTCCTCGCGATTATTAAAGCATTCGAAGAGTAGCGCCTAGAGCTTACTTACGAAGTAGACGAGGACGGCGATCTAGTCAAAGTAATTATAGACTATAAGAACCTCGAATATTTCATAACTACGAAATAGCTAAATCGCCGATAAGCGCGATAGGTAGAATTTCTATTACAATTTAACTTCTAGATTATATACCGCCTAGGTATATAAGGAACGAAGCTAGATAGCCTAACGAGACGTAGCTAGGACTTTCCGTAGGGAGTAGACGATCCGAGAAATCAATACTAGTATTAGACATTGCTTCCGCTAGAGCGATTCCTTAAGATTAACTCTATATAAGCTACTATTAAAGATACGCCCGAAGAAGAAGAGACGACTCCCCTAAATCCTAAAGTAATCGAGTTTATTCTAGAACTAGAACAGGTACTATAAACATAGCTAGTACTAGCTTAGAAAGTATAGACTACGAATAAAGCCGAAGTCGAAGCTAAACTCGAGTACCGTATAACGACTACTTACGCCCTAGACTAAGAACTTAAGGCGGTAATTAAGATACTACGGAAGGATAGTACTATCCCTCTACTCTTATAGAAGGCGAAGATACACCCTACGTACTATAAGGTAGATAGTAACATATTGTATATACGACACTAGTACGATAGTTAGAGCCTATAGGTACCTAATAACTAAGCCCTACGGACTCGGCTTATAAGAATAAATTATGACGCTCTAGTAGTAGGATATCTAGGACGAGCTCGAACCTATAAACTCGTAGTACGAGAATTCTATTAGCCTGGCTTAGTAAGATTAGTACGTAGATATACCGCGAATTACCGTATATACCGTACGACGAAATTTCTATACTCCTAGCTACCTAGATTATTATACCTACTTTTAGTACCGGACCGACCTTAGAGGTATATCGCGGTAGACTTCGTAGTCGGACTTCCTAATAGTACCCTCGATAGCATAACCTATAATAACATTATAACCGTAATAGATAGGCTAACGAAGGAAGTCGAGCTAATTCCGATCGGAGCGATAACTATATAGAATACGGCAAGACTTTTCCTTAAGTATATATTCCCCCGACGCGGATTTCCTAATACTATTACTTTAGACCGCGGTAAATAATAGGTTACTACCTTCTAGAAGAAACTTTATAAGATACTTTATATAAGTCGTAAGCTAAGTTCTTTATACTACCTAGAAACTAATAGATAGTCGGAACGTACTTACTAAGTAATAGAATAGTATCTCCGTATATTTACTAACGAGGTATAAGATAACTAGGTAGAATAGCTTTGTCTAGCTTAGTTTGCGATCAATAACTACCTTTCTAAAACTACTAGTATATCGCTATTCTACGCTACTTTAGGCTATAACCCTAAGTTTATAGAGCGCGTAGACCTAATCGCTAGAAAAGAGGGAGGACTAACTACTCTCTAGCGACTAGATATGCGATCGGCTAAAGCCTTCGTACGCCGGATTTACGATCTTTATAAGCACCTTTAAGAAAATATACGGATGTTATGAACTCTCTAAGCTAAAGTAGTAAACCGCTACCGAAGCATCCCGCTAGACTATAAAGTAGGCGACTAGGTATACCTAAGTACTAAGAACATCCGTACGACACGACTATCTAAGAAGCTCGATAGAAGATACGCTAGCCCGTACTAGATTATAGAAGTTATACTAGCTAAGCTCTTATATAAACTGAGATTATCGGACGCTATAGTAGGACTCGATAACTACTTTTATACCTCGTTACTATAGCGAGCCGATTATCCCGACTTCCTACTACTCGAAGGCTAGTATCTAGTACTACTACCGCCGATAACTATCGAGTCCGATACTACCGAAGCCGTTATAGTCGCTAATATAGTCGTAACACCTATATATATATATATATATATATATATAAGGTAGAGAAGATCTTAGATATATATACCTATAAGTAAGTAGGCAAAGTAAAGAAGGGGTAGAAGCGTAAAGTAGACACTTAGTATAAGGTGAAATTGCTTAGATATTAGAATAAGGAGGATAGTAAGACCTAGTAACCGACTAAGAATATATTTAAATACGCGGCCGCCGCTATTATAGACTTTTACTATAACCGGCCGGAGTTGTCTACGCCTATAGGCTTTATAGCTCTATCTAATTAGGTCCTCCTAAGTAATAAGATGCTCGGGCTTAATACGATTAGGGTTAATAGTAATACCGTTACGAATAAGTTGTCTCGAGCTATATCTCTAATAGAATCTACTTAGTATATATTTACTACGTACCGCTATACTAGCTAGGTTACGGGAAAGCCTACTATCTTAACTAAGGACTCCGGTATTACCTACTACCCTTAGCTCTACGATAGTACCAGTAGTTATACCGATACGCGAGTAAAACCTATAGAGCCTATAATAATACCTAACCTTAGCTATAAGGATTATACGTAAGTACTAGCCGAAGATAGACTTAGGTCTAGGGCAAGCTAGCTAACTAGGTAGTATATTTCTTAAAGGGAGCCGGTCACGGATAGGCTAGTTATAGATAGATAGGATATAGATACATTACTAGACGATAATAAGGTATTAGAGGATAATTAGACTTTCGTACGGTTATAGAGTAGTACGGGCAAGTGGCCGTATAAGATAGATAACGCTTAGAGGACTAAGACGCGTTTTAAGAGGGGGGGTACTATTACGGGTAGCTCGTAACCCCTTACTATAGCTACGTCGGCCCGGGTAAATCGCGGACCTTCCGTATTAGGTTAGCGCGGCTTAGCTTTACTTTATAACTTCGCCGCGCCTCGCGCTCCTCTTTCGTAGCTTCGTAGAATAACAACTCTCTTATTCGGACCCTATAGTACGCGCGCCCTTATAGTCGAACTAATAAAGACATACTCCTCGTTAATCGTCTAGATAGTAGATACGGAATAAGTAAACCTTGTCCTAGATAAAGGACTATACTAGAACTACGAACGTCTTAATACGGAAACCTACTAGAGTAGCTATAGAGTACTCTAATGCTTTAACTACTAATAGTACGGACATATCGCTCCGAAATATATAGAGAAGACCCTAAAGTACCTATACTACGTAGGCCTATACTAGGGAAAGTAATACCTACGAGAAGAAGTAAGGTACGTATACTATAGCCGGAAACACCCGGCGTACTCGAGCTAATACCTAACCTAGATCGCTATAAAAGGGAAGGCTAACTAAGTACGAATAACGACCCTAGCGAGGTACTGTACCACGTAGTAAGGTAGCGCTTAATATAAAGGCTTTAAGGCGGTAAAAAGAAAGAGAACGGAGGAGGCTATAAGGGGTACCCTACCGAGTACGTACCCGCCGCTAGGACGGCTAAGGGGGCTAAATAGGGCAGTAAACGATATAGGATAGGTACGGATTTTAGGAACACCTCTACCGGCCGAAGGCCTACTAACCTAAGAGGAAGATACAATAACCGTAGGTACTACCTAAGCCCGGAGTACCCCTATAGACATTATCCTAGCTAGCCCGTAATAGTAGTATAGGACAACCTTACTATTATATAGTACAACGTTAATAAAAGTAAAGATAAGGTCTAGCTCTACTTCCTATAGGAACTCGACTACTAAAAGTACTATATCGTAGTACTATAGGAACCTTAGACTAACCTATATATAAGCAAACCGGTAACCTATAACGACTAACGATACTATACGGTAATCGGTAGAGGTATAGGATATACTATAAGAATATATACCTACGTAAGTAAGGCTATTAGTATAGAAGTATAGAAGGTCGTACTATAGCCGGAGGGCTACTAGGGGGACATAATAACAATCGAATTAGTAATAAGCTAGAGAACCGTCTAAATCTATAACGTCTATAACCCTCCTCTATAAGGACGAACGAGTAGAGACCTAGGAACCCTAGCTACGCTAGACCGGATACTCGAATAAGGGGATATATACTAAGTCCTAGTAGGCGACTTTAACCTTTACTACCCGTAATAGGGTCTAGACTTCACCTCCCTATACGTATATCTAGGAGGTAAGTTACTAGAAATTACCGCGAGCCGCGATATAGAACTAGCGATCCTAAAGAGTATAGAGACGTAGAAGGCGAGATTAAGCGTAAGTACGATCGACCTATACCTCCTCTCGAGAGAGCTAGTAAAGAGACTAGATAAGTACCGCCCGAACCTCTTGCTCGAAGTAGGATTAGACTATATCCCGATCTAGACAATAATCGAGGTAGGAGTCGAGGAGGAACCTATAGCGGAGCTACGCCTAAACTAGAAGAAGGCCCCGTAGGAGGAAATCCGAGACGAACTAGCGGTACGACTATACGATAATAGAGTAAATACGGGACTAGAAGCGAGAATAGAAGTAGAATAAGAAGCCGAGCTCGATAAAGAAGCCGAACGGATAACGATAGTCGTATAGGAGATAGCTCGTTAGTATATACCCTATATTCGACCTTCTTAAAGATAGAAGCTATTCTAGACCCCGGCGTACGCGGAAAGGGTAAAGGAGGCGAGGAGAGCTAGACGAGAGTAGACGAAGGAGTATATATAAGTAATATAGGACGTATACTAAAGGGCTAGATAAGCTAAGAAAGCCTAGATACGTCGGGATAAATAGCTAGACTAGAGAACAATAGTCGGGCTCGTAATAGAGAATCCTAACTAGATATAGTAACTAGCGAGGTAGGCGAGAGCCGGAGGGATAGAGAAGACGCCTTACTTCCCGCCTATAGTCGATATAACGGGGACGCTAAGGTTAATGCCGGAGGTAAAAGCGAAGGCGTTTACGGACTACTTCTTCTTAATATAAGTCGACGCGGACCTAACGAATATAGTAGGTACGTCGTACCCGGAACTACTAGACATATACTAGATAGTCTAGCTAGGCGAGGTTAAGGCCGTAATAGGAAAGCTTAAGGGAAGAAAAACCCTAGGGCCTAATAAAATCCTAAACCTCCTACTAAAGGAATATAAAGAGGAAATCGCCCCGAGCCTAGCTAAGCTCTTTACTACTTATCTACGGAAAGGCTACTATCCGAAGCCGTATAGAGACTCCCTAATAGTAGTTATCCGGAAGCTATAGAAGGAATACTATAATAGGCTTAAGTTATATAGACCGATTACGCTCCTAAATATAGTAGAGAAGATCCTAGAGAAGGTAGTAGCCTAGAGACTTATAAAACTAGTTAAGGAGAATAATATTCTCCCGGAGATATAGATAGGAGGGAGAAGTAACCGCTTAACCCTTATAGTAATAGAACTAATAACCAAATATGTTACGGCTCTAGGCCTAGTAAATAGTCAGCTAGTATATAGGTCACGTGACCGCGCGTCACTAGCGCCCCTCGGCTATATATAACCTCGGCGTACCTCGCGCTCCTCTTTCCTACGTACCTAGCTACTTTATATCAATACGATTATAAACCGTTATACTTAGCTAGGTCTCTATATCCGTAGAAGAGCTACGACGGGATCTATAAGAGCGTAGATTATTAATAACCGCGACAAGAAATCGCGGCGTACAATAGAAGAGTACGACGTAGTATAAGAGACTACCTTAGACTAAGTAGTACCTAATATAGTATGACCCTAAGGACAGCAAGGCTCGCTACTAGCTATACGCCTAGTAGTACGGCGCGAGTCTATATTTAATATATAGACTTAAGGACAAACTTAAGAATAGTAGTAGGCTACCGACAACGCTATCTAGTAGAGACTCGAGAACTTATAGCGCCTAGTTACCTACCTACCTACTAAGTTCAACTTATACGACCTCCTTACCGACAACGAGATTTAAGAAGTTAACGGTATAGCTATAGCGGTAGTCGACTACGATAACGACGGCGCGACCGAGGAAGGCGAAGGAGAAGAAATATAACAAGTCGCGAAAACCCTCCGTATCCTAGTTAATAACTTCCTCTAACTCGACGCTAACTAGCTCGTTAAGCTAATATAAGATCCCGAGACAGTAGCGGCTATTTACTTTATCCTACGCCGCGCCGAGTAAGAGTATAGGAATGTAATATAGATAGCTACTATCCTTTACGAATAACTAGATAAGGTAGGGTAGGAACTCGGGAAATAGAGAAGCTACGAACAGTAGATACGTAACGAGTATAACGTATTAGTTAAGGACCGCGACATATAGAAGACTAAGAAGGAGGAAGCTACTAAGTACCGTAATATATATTAGAAGGACTTAGGCATAGTACGAGTAGAGATAAATCAGGCTAAGTAGCAGCTTATTACGGTCTAGTAGGAACTCGATAACCTAAAGGCTTAACCTGAACCCTCCTCTAGTGCCGTACTCGTAGTACAAAACAAGTCTCTAAAGAAGTAAGCTAAGGAAGCCCTATAATAGCTTAACAATAACGACTCTAAGATTAGGGCACTTAAATTAGACCTCGACATATACAAGACAGAGGCTTAAACCTACTAGAACGATATCTAGGAGCTGAATCAATCCTAGCAAAACTAGGTCGACGAGCTTAAGAAGTAACTCGAGGATCGTAGTAGGTCCAGGGTATGCTCGTCGCTATCTCGCGTAATATTATAACGCCGCGTACTACAGAACGGTCGTAACTCTTTAAGAGGTAAGGATAATAAGGCGGAAGGTAGACGAGTAACTAAGAAGGGTAAGAAACACTCTCGTAAGATAGATTATAACGACTCGGACCCGTTATCCGAAGGTTTAGAGTTAGAGGAAGACTCGGAGTTAGACAGCAATACCCGTACTTATTGCCGCTCTTCTAAGAAGAAGAAGTAGGTATACGACTTTAAGTCTCTAGTTAAGTACGATGCCAAACTTAGCCAGCCCTTTAAGACTTAGCGCGGTGTTAATAAGCCTAAGAAGTTTATCGGTACTATCGATAGTAAGCTATTAGGACCCTCCCTTAAGAAGTTCCTCTTAGAGTTAGAGACTATCGTCGACTATACGGTCTTCCGTAATAAGAAGGTAGTATTAAAGTTTGTCTATAACCTCCTTACTTCTCCTAGCGACGCGTAGGAGTTAGTCGGACCTAAGATTCCTACTATCTCTAGCGTCCTTACGAGCAATAAGAAGTTATATAAGGGTATTAACGACCTAATTTAAGAGCTCGCTAATCGCTATAGTGACCGTAACCCTATCGGCCGAGCCCGCGAGCGTATATACTCTCTAAAGATAGACGGTAAGGACACCTTCTAGTCCTTCTACCCAAAGTAGCGCTAGAACGTAAACATCCTAGGCCTAAAGGGTAAAGACGCGATAGACTACCTATAACGTAAGCTAATAGTCCGCTACCTTAATAAGTATCTAACGTATCGGCTAACCTCTCTTAGCGATATAATCGACAACCTTTATTAAGCCGATAAAGACTTTAAGATCTTAGATAGCCTCTACCCCCGTAATAAGAAGCCTAAGAATAATAAGAAGGACGGTAAGGACAAGGACGATAAGCTAGTAGGCGTAGCTCCCGGTAAGCCACCTCGTAAGGCCTAGTCGACCCGTCCTAAGCCCTTTAAGAGCAGTCTTGGTAAGACCTTAGACGAAGCCGAGAACACTCGCTATATACGCGAGAGCCTCTATAAGAAGTGCCGTAAGCCCGGTCACCGCTTATAGTAGCGTACCTACGAGCTCTTCGAGTACGAAATACCGGTACGTCTAGGTACTAACGCTAGCGGTACTAACGTCTTCGAATTACCGGCGGGAAATACGTAGTCTACTACTTAAGCGTAGAAGTAAGTAGATATAAATAAGAACAGTTATACAAAGAATTAAGAGAAGTACTACTAGTAGAGACTCTACTAGAAGGACTTAAGCTGTTATTATATGTTCTTAGGATAGTAGAAATAGAATATAACCTAGTTATTAGCTTATACCTAGTAATGCTGGGCGTAGCTAATAGGCAATATACATTGATTTTCCTTAATAACGGTACTAACTCAGATTATATTAACTCTTCTTATACGCGTAAACATAACCTGCCCTTAACTAAGCTTAATAACCTACTAGTACTCGGATTAGCTAATAGGTCTATAGCTACGGAAATGATCAAACACCGTATAACTATAGAATTTACGCTTAGCAATAGCTATAGAGAAACGAGAACGTTCTAGGTTACTTATCTAGAATACAATATAGTACTAGGCAGACCTTAGTACGATAAACATTAGCTAGGCATCTACTTTGCCTCTAGTATAATAACCCTCGACTCGGAGTACTATAAGGAACATTACCTATAGAGCGGTAAGCCAGTCTAGGTATAGAGTATTAACAATAAGTAGGAGCCTATAATTACTAAGTAAAGCTTCGAAGTAGCTCTAAAGACCCGATCACTATATTAAGCTACCGTTAAAGAAGACGATAAAGGAGATCTAGTCTAGACTATAACTTCCGACGTAATTATAAAGTAACGACCTAAGCCCGAGACATCGACCGAGACGCCGCCCGTACCGATACTACCGGATATCGATATCTAGGAAGTTAGCGAAGCGGCTATCGATAGGATGGCTAGGCAAAAGGGAGCTAAAGTATATATAATGTTTATTTTCGATAATAACAAACAATAGTAACTAGGGGATCTCCGCGTAACGGACCCTTTAATAGCTTATACTATAAGTGCTCGGAATATACGTAAGGTAGTAGTATATAGGCCCGATACTAGCTATAGGATGCTATCCAATAACAAGACTATCGAACGACTAGATGCTTAAGTAGCGGCGTTCGTACTAGTAGCGTAGCGTACTAGCCCGATACTATCCGCTTATAAGATATATGTATAGTCTAATATTAACAAGTTTATAAAGAAAAAGGAGGAGATAATCGATCCGAGAGATCACCTCCTACCTATCTATTACGAGTTTGTATACGTCTTTTCTAAGTAAGATACGAAGGAGCCCCTACCGTATGGGCTAGGTATCGACTATAAGATCAAACTAAAGCCTAGCGCGACCCTACTCTTTAGCCGACCTTACCGTATATCAAACTAAGAGGACGAGGTAATAGCTTATTAGGTCTAAGAACAATTGGCCTAGAAGGGTATCCGTAGATACGAAGGAAGGGTAGACGTATCTTTACCTATACTTATCGTTAAGAAACCTAGCGGAGGACTTAGAGTTTATATCGACTATAGATAGGTAAACAAACGTACGATAAAATCTAGGTATCCTATACCCCTAATATAGGACATACTCAACCGCATTATAGGGAAGAAGTACTTTACTAAGCTAGATGTTATCGCCGCCTTTAACCGTATACGTATAGCGGAAGGGTCGGAATGGCTCACGGCGTTCACGATACGGTATAGCTAGTTCGAGTGCTTAGTAATGCCGTTTAGACTATATAATACACCCGGGACATTTCAATCGTATATTAACAATACCCTAGGAGAGTTCCTCGACGACTTTACGTCTACGTACCTCGACGATATCCTAATCTTTAGCGATACGCTCGAAGAACATATCGAGTATATAAAGAAGGTACTCCGTAAGTACGGTAAGGTAGGCCTTTAGCTCGATATCTCTAAATACGAGTTCTATACTCAGTCTACTAAGTACCTCGGATTGATTATCGGTAAGGACGGCGTATTAATAGACCTAGCTAAGGTATAAGCGATACGTAAATAGGGGACTCCTACTAACGTAAAGGATATCCTTACGTTTAATAGATTCTTAGGCTTCTATCGACGCTTTATTAAGGACTATAGCAAGATAGTTCTACTTATAGTAAAGCTAACTAAGAAGGACAACCCCTAGTACTAGATAAACGAATGTCAGAATGCGTTCGAAGGACTAAAGTAAGCATTTACCGACGCTAAGGGAACAGTACTAGCGATGTTTATCCCCGGGAGACGTACCGTCTTAGAGACTAACGTAAGCGACTTTATAACCGTAGTAGTCCTCTCGTAATATAACGAGGACAATATCCTCCGCCCTATCGTATACCTATCGAAAAAGATGAGCCCGTAGGAGTATAACTACGACATCTACAATAAGGAGTTGCTCGTAATCGTTAAGGCGTTTAAGGAATAGAAGCTAGAGCTAATGGCCGGCGACATCGATAAACTAGACTTCGAGAACTTTACCGACCTAAGCGGCTACCCTATACTTGTCTATAGCGACTATAAGAACTTAGAATACTTTATAATATCTAAGTAGCTAAACAGACGCTAAGCTAGGTAGGCCGAGTTCTTATTATAGTTCTTCTTTAAGATCGTATACCGACTAGGAGTATAAGGAGCGAAGCTAGATAGCCTTACTCGACGTTCCTAAGACGCTATCTTATATAATAAGTTAGATCCGCGTTATACTTAATAGATAGATAGATTATTCATTCGCCTGTTTTAGTGCCCTATAGCCTATACAGGTCTCTCGCTATTTAGGTCTATTTGTATAGGTAGGAAACCCGATTAAAGGATGAAAACCTCCTCGTCTTTGCCCTCCTCGTTCTTTCCTGTCTTGTCCTTTCGTTCTCCTTCCTTTAGGGTACGCTAGTGTCATAGTTGTTACCCTATAACTACCTTGCCCGTAACCCTAGTGATGTCCTCCTCTCGATTCCCTTTCTCCCTTCTATTTCCCCGGCTCTTCTCTCTCTCTCCCTCCTCTCTATCCACCTTTCCGTTTCTACTACTAGGGAGAATTGCTCTAGGTAGTCCTCGTTAAGGATCTATCTTGTCACTCTCCTTATATCTTATCTGTCCTAGATAATAGCCTAGTATTGCCTATCTCTTGCCTTCGCCCTCTACTAGCTTCTCCCTTTTACCCACTTAGTACAGTTTAGTACTATGTGCTCCGGGTTTTGGGATAGGTAGCTATAGGGGCAACGTTTAGAATCGTATCCTAGGACTCTTCTTTAGTGTAAGTATGCTCTTAGCCTAATGTGCTCAGAGCAAATCTGGATAGCTATGCTTGCTTCCGCCCTCTTCAGGTCTTTATAGATAAGGTAGTTATACCTCCCAAAGGTCCTGGCCGCTAGTAGGGCTCCTGGCCTCACCGGTTTTTGGTTCCAACGCGTTTCCTATAGGTGACCTACGATCCTTTCTGCTTAGCTTTGCTTCTTTTTCCCTTTGTCCCCTATATTAGCTTGCTCCCTTAGAGCTTCTCTCTGTTCAAGGGCTACTAGGATTTCCTATGATGTTTTTAGGTCTGCTTCCTTCTATAGGATCATGTGTGGCCGGTTGGGTCTTCTCCTCCTCTCCTACTAGGTTCTTATCCTTTAAGTAGCTGCTTGGATAGTTCCCTAGGCTAGGTATACTGATGTCTTCTCTACGTATTGACACCTTATGCCCTGGAGGTACTCCCTGATAGGGGCTGTACCTGATTCCATTTCTATTGTCCTGTGAGGGGTTGACTTGTATGCCCCTAGTACTCTCTTTAGGCAGGCTGCCTACGCTCTGTTAAGGGGGTCCTCAATTCTCTTCGGGATGTGTTTTTCCGCTGCCCAAATTGCTGCTCTATATAGCATTACGGGCTTGATAATGGCCTTATACATAGTCTAGGCCTTTTTGAAGGTCGCCCCCTAGGTTAACGTAGTAAGTCTCTCGATTGATTGTCTATTAGTGTCCGCTCTTGCTTACGCCTTCTTCACTTATAGTCCCTAGCTGAGTTTTGGGTCTAGCTATATCCTAAGGACTCTAAGTTCCCTTATAGGATAGGTCTCGAACCCCTAGATTTTTACTAGTACTACCAAGTTATGTTTTGTCTTTACCTTACTAAAATAGATAAGTTGGTACTTGTACGGTACGAATTTTGCCCTATGCTCTCTTGCCCACTTTTCGTATTGTCTATATCTCTCCTCTAGGAGTGCGCAGTTTTCCTCTATAGACCCCGACTATGCTAGGATATTTGTGTTATCTACGAACCCCAATACTAAGGTATTTACTGTTTCTAGGAGTAGGGTCAGGTCGGCTATAAAGAGGAGGAACAGAATTGGGGAGAGTGTAGAGCCCTATAGGATGCCCGTGTTTGTAATTGGGGTCTACGGGGCTTTGAAGGACCCTAGGAGGATCTGGGTTGTTCTGTCCTTAAGGAATGACTGTATAAAGTGTACTATCTAGGCTAGGATGCTTTTTATTCTAAGAATATATAGAAGCCTTACGTAGGACACGTTGTCGAAAGCCCCTAATATGTCTAGTGAAAGTAGTAAGGCTACCTTATTATTGCTATAGTGCTAGATGTGTCTAATTTGCTCTATAATCAGTTCGACTACTATAAGGGTAGATCTCTTTTGTCTCCCCCCTATTTACGTTGCCGGGAGGAGGTTATGTTCTTCTACTATTCCGGTGAGCCTTATAGGTACGACCTTCTCTAGGAGCTTCCCTAGTATGTTTAGCAACGCAATTGGTCTATATGACTTCAACTTAGTATAGTCTTCCTTTTAGGGTTTCCTTAGGACGTAAGTCAGTGATTGCCTAAAGGCCTTTAGGCAATACCCCTACTTTATACACTAGGTAAAGATTGGCGTAAGCACTAGAGTGATAAGGCTACTACTAGCTTTTAGGTAACAGTTAGGGATCTTATCTAGGCCCGGGGCTTTGTTGCCCTTTAGTTTCTTAATAATGTTTCCGATCTCTATAGTAGACACTTGCTAGTTAGCCTCCCTTAGCGGAGGAATGTATGTTCCTAGGATGTTACTTAGGTCTGCCTCTACCTAAGTCCCGAAGAAGTGGTCTACGAATGCTTTTGCTTTCCCTATCGGAGTGGTTTGCGTTTCCCTGTCTTAGTCCTATATTAAGGGAAACTAGGGCGGGGAGTTTCGTTCCCCGTCTAGTTTCCTAGCCTATTCTACTAGTCTCTAGATTTGTTCTGGGTGTTCTGTGATCATCCCTATAGTTGACCTCTACTCCTACGTCTTGTCTCCTCTGATCTGCGCCCTCTTCGCTTTGCACGCATTATTATAGGCTTCCTAGTTTGCTTAGGTACGTCGTTACTCCTATCTCCTTCTTGCTCTCCTTGCCTCCTTGACTTTAGCTATGTACTCTAGTGTCTAGTATAGCTTCTAGTATAGCGACTATCTCTTCTTAGGTATATAGGCCTAGGCTGCCCTTTATATAGCTTCTATTAGCTGCTCTACTTCTTGGTCAATCCCCTCCGTTATGTGTATATTGTTAATGTTCACCTGTTCTAGTTCGCCTTCTAGCCGCTACTATACTAGTGTCCACTCGGCCTACTTCTAGTAGAGCCTCCTCTTAGGTTCCCTCTCCTCCTTAACTATGAGTTGGATGTCGGTTTGGATTAGATAGTGGTCTAATAAGGACTCTAGTCAGTCATTGACTATATAGCTTTCTACCCGTCGTGTTAAGGCGTAGGACATAAAGTATAGGTCTAGCGTGCTAGAACTGTTGTTTCTAGCCTAAGTTTCTGTTCCCTTTGGCGTGATCAAGTCCATTTAGGCTGTTTCTATCTGACTAATGAGCCTCCCTGCTAAGAAGTAGTATACTAGGGTAAAGTCCGATCCCTACTTTAGGTAGTAGAGGTTAAAATCTCCTATTACGATATTGTGGTTTTGTTGGTCTATTGCTTCCGGGAGCCTTCCTAGCGTATGTAGTTATGTGCTGCTTCTGGACTCTAGAGGTGGGTTATATACGCTATAGATCAGGACCTAGCCTTGAGTTGTTTTGAGCTACACTATAGTAATATCCCTATCGGTTCTTGGCTAGGCCTACTAGTCCTCTACTAGTACCTTCTTACTAACATAGATACAAGTTCGTAGGACTCCCTCGGTTCTGTTTATTACTACGTAGTATCTCGGGTCTTGTATAATTAATAGAATCCTAGAGTGTAGGTTGATCTATAGTTCCTATATTGCTATAATGTAGTGTTCCTCCGAGTCTAAGGCTTGTAGAAAGCTCCTTTAGACCTTGTCTTTGCTTCTGTTCACATTATACTAAATGATTGATAGTCTATTAGTATAAGGCATTAGGACATGTTTGTGTCTAGGTCCGTTTAGTCTTACTGTTGGTCTTGCTATTAGTTTTCCCGTCCCTCCTCCTGTTCTTCCCTTTAGGGTTGGCTCCCTATCATTTAGTTGATTCTCATTTGTCTATTGCTCTACGCTGCCTTATACAAGAACGTTAGTCTCCCTATTACTAGCACTATTTATGGCTCCTCTTGTAGCCGGGGTCTCTTATTCGGGTAGGTAGTTCTCTCTAGTTGTTTCTGTTCACCTACTAGGAACCTAGTTAGTGTTGTTACCCTTGCTTCCCGCGCTCTCCACTAGGCTAATAGTCTAACTAGGCATTGGTTTGACTATGCCGGGTGTTTTCTCCTACATACTACGTATCTTATGTCCTCCTTCCGTTTTTAGCACTCTTAGGTCGCGTGATCACTAGTATAGTATAAGTAGACTAGTGTAGCTTTGCTACACTTTAGGGCAATATGTCCGTACTGTTGACAGTTGAAACATTAAAGGATTCTGTGGTTACTCTAATAGATTTCTACATCTAGCCTCTTAAAGTCCTAGTACAACCCTTAGTCTAAGACCTTATTTGCTTGCTCTAGTGTTGCAACCTATAAGATTAGCGAGGAGGCCCTCTTGCCCTCCTCTATCTTCTTCTTAACCTACGCTGTCTTTGTGATCTATAGTCCTAGTGCTATTACCTAGTTTTGCCTCTAGAGGTTTGGTGTATCCCTTTATGTATCAAAGGTTCGTAGGACCCTATACGTAATTACTATGTACTGTTAATAGGAGACTTTCGCTATACTCCCGATCTTTAGTGTCTACTCCTTATTTATTTCGAGGGCCTTCTTGTCCTATACGTGTGCTATAAACAGCTTGACCCCTTTGTTGTCTGCCCTTGCCCCTACTATTCCCTTTACTCCGATCTTCTCGACTATCTCCCTCCCGGTCATCTTTCCTATCTCTTCCTTCTCTTTCTAGTCCGTAATATAGACTCGTAGTACTATACTTTAAGGGGGGGTGGGTTGGCTCGCGATTGTTGCCTAGGTCGTTAGGCCCTAGGTCTGTCTTGGGTCTCTTTAAGGGTTGTTTCTTACGTTTCGTGTTGCTGCCTCGATTACTATATTAATCGTAGTGCTTGTTTGTCGTTTGAGCGCCTTTAGTCCCCCGAGCAGTTTGCTTATTACTCCTTTTAGTACTCTCTCCGGAAACCTCCCTTCTTCTGCCGCTACTATCTCTTCCGCCTTCTTATAGAGCGTCCTCTACTCGTCTCCCCCTTACTCTCGGTCGTCTACTGCCGTCGTCGTCGCCATTTTTCCAACTCCGTTATACTTAACAGGATAGGGTACTACTAAAACTAGAATACTTCCTATCAGTTAGCGTAAGCTAGATCCTAAGACTATCCGTATCCAAAGTAGAAGGAGTAGTTATAGACGAAGCCCTAGTAGTAGATATTAGTAAGCTATACGAACAAGTTGACGTAGTCGAAGCTACTACCTAACTCGCGGTAGGAGAACTAGTGAAACTACTCCGAAAGAACAAGATAGACGATAAGTACATAATACTAGTCGACGGTATAATATATATTAAGAACCAATATAGCGGGTATAGCCTCTTTGTTCTACCTATAGAGGATAAGGAGAACACTATCTATATACATATAGTCAAAGCCTTTTACGATATACCGGTAGCCGGATACCTAGGTAAGACTACTACGAGTAGGCTCGTATTACGATATTATATATAGCTAAGGATAACCCGTTTCATTAGATCTTTTGTACGCGCCTACCGGATATATCGTAATAGCCGTAGTATTAACGAACTATAGTAAGGACTTTTAGCCCTACTACCTATCCCCTTCGATACTTAGGATAATATCGCTATAGACTTCGTTATCGACTTGCCTAGAGCGAAGTGTATAGCCGACGGTTAATAGTACGAGAATACGCTTACGGTAACTAATAGACTAGGTAAGGAGAGCTACTATATTCTAGTTCTCGAAATAATAGCTAAATATATCGCCTACGTCTATATTAAGCACATCTTCTTACGCTACGGATTGCTAAAGACGATTATATCGGACCGCGGACCTTAATAGATTTTAGCCTTTTAGGGACGCCTTTATAAACTACTATAGATTAGGCGTAGGATCTCTACCGGGTATTATCCTAAGACCGATAGACAGAGCGAGAATACGAATAAGATAATAGAGTAATATCTACGCGCATTTATTAGCTATATATAAGATGACTAGTCGGACTAGTTACCGCTCGTAGAATTTATAGCTAATAACTATGTCTCTAAAACGACTATTATAAGCCCCTTTATAGCTAATATTAGCAAGAATCCGAGATACGCGGATTTAGAGCTTAACCTACCTATATAGCTACTCCTACATAAATAATGCCTAGACGCGGAATTAGTAAATACCTTTGTATAGCGTATAATAGAGCTTCGCTATAAACTAAGAGACTCGATAGAGATAGTATAAGCGTCGTAAGCCGAGTACGCGAATAAACACCGTACGATCGTAGTACGATACGAAGTAGGTGATATAGTGTACCTTAGTACTCGTAACTAGCGTACTAAGCGCCCGTTAAAGAAACTTAACTACCGCTATACCGGACCTTATACGATCACTAAAGTACTACTATTGTCATAGTCTCCCTATAGAGTGTATAGAAGGTAGGGACAGAAGAGCCTTAGAGTGCTTAGAAGTCGTTAAGAAGTGACAGTCTAGCTTAGTATATGAGCGCTAAGAATTATATGCCCCGTAACATTTACTACGGGACCTAGCCCTCCAAATTCACCCCTCTACTAAACCTTAACAGATTCACTTCGGCTCGTAACTATATGACTTACGGCACTCCCGCGAGCACCCGCAACTACGCTAGACCCTAGAAGAAGCACGTAGAAGACTCGGAACGTAGGGCAGGTTAGAATAAGGTTTTGAGTAAAGCTACTAAGCGCGGCTTCGTACGGGTTAGCCCTATTAATACGGGGACACGCACTTACGAGGGTCGCGTATAAATATCTAGCCTTCCCTAGGCCTCTCTTGCTTTCTTCGTCTTTCGTTTTGTATAGCAATTATACTGTACCCTTTTATATCTATACTTCGTACCTATATTCTCGCTTTCACCCTTATATCTTATAGGCTAGGCTCTCGCCCTAACATCACGAAAGACTAACAAACCGTTAACCACTCGAGTCATCCTTATAGGTGACCACGCTACCGATAGAGGTGTCAACCTCGACAACTAAGACACTCTATTCTACTTTAGTAAGTGGACTAATATCCCCTTCTCGAACGCCGCTACCTTCGGTACCTAGGCAAACGCTAACCCCGACACCGCCTACGCTCTTATTAACCGCACCGTCTCCTCTTTCCGCAAGACCGCCTAGTAGGTCGAGTAACCAAATAACTAAGTAACATACCTTCAAGGTATTATAAACACCTTCCTAGAGAAGTACTAGCGGCGGTTATTGTCGGCGTACGGGGCGAGGTTTAGGAAGGTGTTTATAATACCTTAAAGGTATGTTACTTAGTTATTTGCTTGCTCGACCTACTAGGCGGTCTCGCGGAAAGAGGAGACGGTGCGGTTAATAAGAGCGTAGGCGGTGTCGGAGTTAGCGTTTACCTAGGCACCGAAGGTAGCGGCGTTCGAGAAGGGGATATTAGTCCACTTACTAAAGTAGAATAGAGTGTCTTAGTTGTCGAGGTTAACACCTCTATCGGTAGCGTGGTCACCTATAAGGATGACTCGAGTGGTTAACGGTTTGTTAGTCTTTCGTGATATTAGGGCGAGAGCCTAGCCTATAAGATATAAGGGTGAAAGCGAGAATATAGGTACGAAGTGTAGATACAAAAGGGTATAGTATAATTACTACACAAAACGAAAGACGAAGAAAGTAAGAGAGGCCTAGGGAAGGCTAGATATTTATACGCGACCCTCGTAAGTGCGTGTCCCCGTATTAATAGGGCTAACCCGTACGAAGCCGCGCTTAGTAGCTTTACTCAAAACCTTATTCTAACCTGCCCTACGTTCCGAGTCTTCTACGTGCTTCTTCTAGGGTCTAGCGTAGTTGCGGGTGCTCGCGGGAGTGCCGTAAGTCATATAGTTACGAGCCGAAGTGAATCTGTTAAGGTTTAGTAGAGGGGTGAATTTGGAGGGCTAGGTCCCGTAGTAAATGTTACGGGGCATATAATTCTTAGCGCTCATATACTAAGCTAGACTGTCACTTCTTAACGACTTCTAAGCACTCTAAGGCTCTTCTGTCCCTACCTTCTATATACTCTATAGGGAGACTATAACAACTATACGATACGTATCGCCTAGATTTACCGCGATCGCTAAGTAACTTATATAACGGCTTCTACACTAACCTACTAGTACCGGTACACGAACCGATACTAGGCTAAGTGTAACTACTACTAGTACCTATAGAGGTAGAAGACGATAATAGCGACATAAGTACGTATTAGTTACTAGATACGATACTAGATATAAAGAGTACGCTACCGCCGGGACTAGGGCTACGTAGTAGAAGGAAAGAGAGACGATACGAGTATCTAGTATAATAGTTTAGTCATAGCGAGCCTACTTAGGAGCCCGCTAAGAAGTTAATAGATACTACTGCCGCCTCTATTGCGTACTTCTACTATAACTATCCTACAAAGGACAGGCTAGCCGGCTTTATACTACTACTAGGGTAGATTCCGAACGAGGATATACCCGAAGACGGTATAATTAGCGATACTATAAATGCTTCGTTAATAGCTACGTCTAACCTAGTAACTATAGGAGGGCTACGTATACTAATTACGTAGGTACCTATAGCTCTACTACCGGTTAAGAGCTACGAGCCTAAGACTAGTATAAGTAAAGACCCGTAGGCGGCTACTTTAAGAAAGATAACCGATAGTAGGCAAGTATAAGATAAGCGTTAACGCGAATAGTAATCTTCTCTTAACTTAGTAACTATAGCTATACCGCTAATATTAGTTAGTAATAGGTACTATAGCTCTTCCTTAATATAAGTAATAGAAGCTATAACGAACTCTTTCGCGGAGTTCGTAAATCGCTACGGTAAGCACAAAATTACGACTTATATAGGCTAGGTTAGCTACCGCGGAGGATACGATAATGCCGACCGAGGTAGTAACGACGACACGATAGCGGATAGAATAGATAATAGAAGTAATAGAAATAGCGATATAGAGGATAATACTACTTTCGTAGTAGCGATAATACGAGCTTAAGGGACTAAGCGCGATTTTTGAAGGGGGGGTAGTGTTACGGCCCTAGGCCTAGTAAATAGTTAGCTAGTATATAGGTCACGTGACCGCGCGTTACTAGCGCGCCTCGGCTATATATAACCTCGGCGTACCTCGCGCTCCTCTTTCCTACGTACCTAGCTACTTTGTATTAATACGATTATAAACCGTTATAGAATAGATCTAAACCCTCTAGTACTATAGACGGAATAGAACAGTATCGCTACTCTCCCTAGATATCTCCGGAGTATTTAATAATATCTCCTACAAAAGACTACTCTATATACTCCGATAGAAGGGAGTCTCCGTATAGGCTACGAAATTTATATACTCCTTCCTTAAAGAGAGGACTACAAGAATAGTCCTTAGGAGGTATAAATCTAAAAGAGTATACGTAGAGACCGGAATCCCCTAAGGATCTACGCTATCCCCGATCCTTTTCCTAATCTTTATAGCCGACCTTATCTCCTTACTAACGTCCCCTTAGACTTCGGAGTTAGGCTTTGTAGACGATATAAATATCCTAGCCTAGTCCGCGATAACGGAGGAAAACTATAGACTACTTACGGAGAGATATAGAGTATACGAGGACTAGGCTAGACGCTACGGCGTCCGTTTTGTCCTAGAGAAATACTAGCTAATCTACTTTAGGAAAGCGAGGACCTACTATAATATATAGGCAACTATAATAGATAGATAGATTTGTTATTCCCCTATTCTAGGACCCTATCTGGCCTATATAGGTATATATCTATTGTTATATATAAAGGGAAACCTAAATAGGTGAAAACCCTTCCCGCCCCCAACTACTCCTTATCTAGTTTAGCTTTCCCTCTGAACGTACGTAGTCTATGTCACTACCCCGTTAGCCCCCGCTCCTAGCCGGTCTCGTCGCGCTACGTCGTGTCCTCTCTTCCTATACTGCTCCTACTAGGCGGTACTATTCTAGCTAGCCCTTCTCTAGTATCTAGTTCGTAATACGCCGTAGGTCCTTAGCGTTGTTAAGAAGTGCCCCAATCGTCCGGTTCCTCGCCTTTACTATCTACCCCCCCTTCCTAGCGACTACCTCGGACAGACGAGGAGTGCGTACCGTACGTTCTAGGAGCGATAGCCGTAGGGGCAGCTAGTATTCGTATATCCTAGAACCTTCCTCTATAATAGGTACCCCTAGAGGCCGATGTGTTCGCTTCGTAGTTAGGTTGCTATGCTACTCTATACCCTCGTAAGGCGGTAGTAGATAAGCTTCGAGGGGTGCTTAACCGCGGATTTTGTAGCTAACTATTCCTTAGGTTATCCCGCTAGCTAAGGGCGTCTACTATGCCCTACAACCTAGTTGTTCCACCTCTCTTTCTATAGTTGCTCTACAAACGATTTCTTACCTTCCTATTATATTGCTAGCTGTTCGTCCCTTACCCGGTAGTTCGGCTCGTTTCCGGGTCGAATGCCCCTATACGCTAGTACTAATTCGCGGGCCCTTACGACTGTACTAGCGATAACCTTCTATACTAGGTACTGTGCCGACTTGCCTAAGTAGGAGGTCCGTAGTCCCTAGATATATAGGTCGATCGGCGGTATAGCGGTCTTGTACTTAAGTATCCTCGTTAGTGTCGACTTATATACCCCGGTGACCTTCCTTAGGTATTGGTTTTAGATCTTCGCTAGCGGCGCGACGAGTCCCTTTGATAGGTAGGCCCTCTCGCCTAAGGACCACACTTGGCTACTATAGGTAAGGACTGGCCATATAATAGCCGTATATATAAGTCGTGACTGCCGGAAGTCCGCCCCCTATATAGACGTAGTGAGCCTCTAGCATAATGCTATATTCTGTTCAGCTTTCCGTAATATTGCCTATACGTACTTCCTCTACCGTAGCGCCGGGTCCACCTATAGTCCGAGGATCCTAAGCTGATTTGCCGGGTTAGTCGTGTGCCCCTATATCTAGATAGAAGCTTATATATTGTAGAACCGTAGCCGGCGCGTAAAGTGTATCAGATTGTACTTTTCTAGGGCAAACCGAGCCCCGTGCCTCCTAGCCTAGTCTTCGCAGATCTTGTGCTTCTCTTCTAGTAGCCTATAGTTCTCCTTAGTCGAGGAAGACCACGCTAGGATGTTTATGTCGTCTACGAAGCCGCTCGTAGCGGTGTTCTGGGATTCTAGGGCTAGGAGCAGCGTCGCTATAAAGAAGAGGAACAGAATAGGTACTAGCGTTAAGCCTTACGGGATTCTAGTGTAGACTACTTGAAATAGGCTTCTATACTAGCCGACTAGGATCGACGTACTACGGTTTTAGAGGTAGGACCGTACGAAGTTGACAAGCTACTTAGGGAGTCCTTTCGACCTTAGGATGTAGAGTAGCCGCGGGTATAACACGTAGTCGAAGGCTCTCGATATGTCTAGGCTAAGTAAGGAAGCTACCTTGTCCCTATTCTTGTACTAGATGGCCTTTACCTAAGAGGTAATAAGTTCTATTGCGGATAGCGTCGATCGCTATAGGCGCGTACCTATCTAGGTGTCCGGGAGTAGGGAGTGTTCCTCTACCGCCTCGGAGAGTCTCGTTATAACTAGCTTCTTAAGCGCCTTCCTAAGAGTGTTAAGGAGCGCAATTAGGCGGTACGACTTCGCCTACGTATAGTCTTCCTTCTACGGCTTACGTAGGACCACTGTCGTCGATTGTTTAAAAGCTATCGGGTGGTATCCGGTCTATAGGCAGGCGTTAAAGATCGCTATAACTACTAGGGCTAGTTGATCTCTACACTTCTTTAGTAGCTCGTTTAGGATCCTATCCGGCCCCGGGGCTTTCTTCGCCGGCAACTTCCTTAGCATAGCGGTAACTTCTCCCTCAGACACCTCCTATTAGACCGCGATACTAGGGGCTAGGGGAGTAGAGCTATTTATATCGCTTAGATTAGCCTCGACTAGGGGCGGGAAGAACTTGCTAGCTAGTAGATGCGCCTTGGCCTCGGGGTCGCTAACCGGGCTACTAGGCGATTGTAGCGCTAGGATAGAGAAGGAGGGGCCCTATATAGGGTGCTATCGGGCCCATTTCGCTAGCTTCTATATCCTCTCTAGCTTGCCGGCGATTTCTTCTACTATAGCCCTCTAGCCGACTACTTTCTCCCTTCGTATTATAGCTTTCTTCTGTTAGTATGCCTCCCTATATACGTTCTAGGCCTCCTCGCTATAGCTACTCGTCTATACCCGGCGGGCTCTCCTTGCTTCTCTTACTACCGTAGTACACTCCGGCGTCTAGTATAGTTTAGACTATGTCGTTAGTTAGGCAAGCGGAACGTAAAGTAAGGTCGCTTTTCTTATTTCGTCTATCAACCCCTAGACTACTTCGTCTATCTCGTCTTTACTATTGTATTGCTACTACGTGATCTAGACTAGCCTCTTAGAGTCATCGAGGTACGCCTAGATATTAGCCTAGTAGGCCTTTCCCTAGTTTAGCTTCGGGGTTCTCGCTAGTATACGTTATATCTATATCGTAATAGAGGTCCTGACTAGCATATAGTCTAACGACGCCTCGAGTTTATGTTCGATCCTATAGTAGGTTACCGTATAGTAGTAGCTATCTAAGATCTAGGAGAGGTCGATCGTGCCTTAGAGTCCCCCTCTCTTCTAGGTGCCTAGGTCCTTCGGGGTATTAAGGGCAATTACGTTACTCGCTATTAAGTCGAGTACTTCGTCGGCTATAGGGTACGGCTATATAAGGCTTTCCTAGGAAGGGTAGTGTATGTTAAAGTCTCCTACTACGACGTAGCACCCTTATCTCTTAAGCGTACTGTCTAGGTGTCTATAGACCCCTAGGTCGCGGCTAGACCTCGAGGCTAGCGGTTGTATATATAGGTTGTGTATCTAGGTGCTACCTACGTAGAGGGAGGTAATATCGCCCCCGCCTTCTTCGTCTACGTAGTACACTACCTCCGAGTTGGATTCTAGTATGTCCTTGCTAATATAGAAGCACGTACGGGGTCTACCGTCGCCTCGTAGGCATGTCGTATAGCCTAGTGACTTATAGGTCGTTAGTCTCTTATAGTACGGGTTAATCTATAGCTCCTAGATTATAAGGACGTAGTAGACGCGCGGGTCCGCCTCGTATAGGAAATAGTTCTAGACTATATCCTTGCTATAGTTGACGTTATACTAGATGATGCTAAGCGTGTCGAGGCTAGTTATCGGCATCGATAATCATTTCCTCTATATCGTCCTATGTCCTACTACCCTATACGTCCTAGTCTACGCCTATCGGCTATGTACTAAAGGGGAGCCGGGCCTAGTTAGATTCCCTCGCCGTAGCTAGTAGAGCACGTGGCCTCCCGTACGCCCTAGGTTGCGTATCCTTTATATCGTTCTCGGCCCTAGGGCGCTTATACCCGACCGCCGCTAGTTAGTTTCGGTATAGGCTAGCCTTACGGTCGCCGTAGAATCTCAGGGCGACGGTTCTGTTTATGATTGCCTTGTTTTTCGCTAGTTTCCGCTATAGGCATTCCGTACTATACGATAGGTAGTGTCCCGGACAGTTCGCGTACCGTCTCGTAGTCGATATATAGTCCCTAGACATATAGTCTCCTATATAGTTCGAGTAGGCCTGCTTGTTTATATACGTGTAGGTTTGGTGTCTATACTGTTAGCATTTGAAGTATTAGAGGACACGAAAGGATAAGGAGTGCTTTTCTACTATCTTAAGGCTATATTACTAGACTAGGCCTTGTTCTATCGCTAGATCCGCCGCTTTCGCGTCTTATAGCTATACTACTAGCGCCGAGGCCTTCTTACCTTCTAGCCATTTCCTATAGAGCCAAGTCGCCTTCTAGATTAGAGAGTTAAGAGTGACCGGGTTATCCTCTTAGAGAGCGCGTAGGTGACCCTAGTTAGTTAGGTCGAACTCCTTAGGCATATTGTAGACTAGGATTGTAAATTGTTTCGTTAAGACCTTCGCTAATGCCGTAACCTTAGATGCCTACTATAGCTATGCCTCTAGGTGCCTCCTAGTAGTAGTAGAGCTAGTATAGATCTATAGAGTGCCGTTAGACTATTAGTTCACTACGACCACCCCTAGTTAGTTAATTCGTTAGGCGAGCTTCTTGTTCGATAGCTTCGTAACTTCGGCCTAGTCTTCCTTTGCTATAATACAGATCGTAACTATATCGTACGTTAGGCGGGGGCCTAGTATCGATGCCGCGACCAATACCTAGCTATAGGGGTGTTAATTCCGGGTGGCCTTACTAATCGCCTAGGACGTCGTCCTTATTTCTTGTTGCCCTCGGTGATACGATAGTATAAGCGCCGTGCGTAGCTAAGTGATTATTACCTATAGAGACCGGTAAGGGAGCTGATCGTTAGTTTCTCTACTTTTTACGTCCTCTATAAGTTACTACTAGTTGTCTTAGGGGGGCTTCGCCTATAGGGCCGTAGGCGCCGTTAGTGCCGTAGCCTAGGCTGCTATTGCCTAGGAGTTACCTAATGTAGCTAGGCACCTCCGCGGCGTTTGGAGCTAAAGAAACAGAGTGAAGAGAGCTTCAAGCTGTCTAGATTAAATAAGGTAGAATCCCCTTAGTCCTAGGGGCAGTGGCCTGCTTTATATATCGTTAGAATAGCCTTGATAAGAGCTTTCGAATGTGTCGTGTTTTGGCGTAGAGATCAATAATCGAGATATAAGGGCGTTATAATCTTTATAGGGCAACTATAATAATCTAGGGATACGAGACGAAGCCCTCCCCCGAACTCCGAGTACTAGGAATCTAGCTAGACCCGAAGCTAAGCTAGAACCTATAGATTAAGAAGGCCTAGAATAGGGCATAAGTAAACGAGGCATTAATAACACGTCTTACTAAGTCAACGTAGGGGGCGACCTTCGATAAAGCAAGAATAATATATAAAGTAATCGTTCGACTAGCGATACTTTACGGGGTACAAATCTAGGGCACGGGGGGAGTCGATAAGCTAGTGCCGCGACGGATCGAATAGCCTCTTAATCGAACCTAAGTAAGCAACTTAAGGAGAATTCTCGGAGCGTATAAGACTATACCGACGAGAGTAGCCGAGATAGAGACCGGGACACCACCTATCCGTTACTACATCTAAGGGATAAGGATCCAATATACGGCGAAGACGATAGAGTATCTAGTATAGCAAACTATCTACGATAAGACAGCACGAATCGTATAGAGATATAGCCGGCTATATACAGGACCGTACGTAAGGAGGAGTCAGAAGCGGGACGACCTACGGGTTTTTAGGAAAGTATAAGGAACGCCGGAGTGGCTAGCGAGGGAGGAGGAGGAACGAAGAACCCGGGAAAAGAAGGGGAGCAAGGGAAAGTCCTATAGCCTCGTAGAGCAGGTAGCCGGCTGCCTATGGGAACAGGAATGGAACAGCAACCCGCTAGCGATAACAGGCCCCCCAGCCCTACGAACCTTCCAGAGACACAACTACCTCCTATACCGCGACCTTACAAGGGCAGAAGCAAGCGTAACAATCCAAATCCGGTCCGAACACATCGGGCTTAGGGCTTACTTGTACAGGAGGAACGTCCTAGACATAGACAACCCAGCGTGCGAGTGTGGCTACCCGTCGCAGAACCCGGAACACATGGTCGTACGGTGCCTATAGTGGGTAGAAGGGCGGAGCACATGGAGAGCGAGAGCAGCTAGACGCGACTACCAGTCGATCGTTACGAACAAGAGCGACGTACAGAGGATAGCACGTTGGGTCCTAAGACAAGGACACCTCACCCAGTGTAAACTAGCGAACGAGACGGAGGAGTGGATGGAGAAAAGGAGGGAGACCAAGGGGATGCAGACAAGGTCGTCATCAGGGCAGGCCCATGACACTAGTGCACCCTCTATAAGGAAAGCGGGAAGGCAAACAACGGACAACAGTAGCATAGGAGAGGAGAGGGGGTTTCACCGCGAGCGGTTTCCCCTTCGTAAGACAGAAGTACGTAGAACAGCTGCATGGGCCAGGAGGCACCACAACAGCTTAATGAACAATATATATGTTTGCGCCAGTAACATCCACGTCGCGGAAGTTCTTCTGGTCCTTGGTGACCATGATCAACTTGTTCGGGGTATCGTCGCTGGACTGCGAGCGAATGCGCAGTCTCTTGAACATTGAGAAGGCTTGTGCCAGTGTCGCCATGTTTGGGGCTTTCTGTTTCTCTTCTTCGATGGGGGTGATCTCCAATGGGGAGTTGGCGAGAGCGCCTTCATACGAAACGTTCATAGTGGGCATGTTCATAGTGTCCACTGCGATAGCCGTCGGCATCGTTGGCGATACGACTCCATGCTTCTGCTTGAGGTGTCGACGAATGTCCTTCGGCCACATGCCTCTGAAATCGCACCCATCGATCGTGCAGCCATGAGGCTTCAGCTGGAGCGGTGTATGTTTCGCCTTGAAGTGTTTCTTCGCCTCGCATAGACGATCGAACGTGCGGTCGCAGTCGGGATGTGTACAGAAGTAGCCGTGGTCGGTCTTCTCAGCTCGTGTCCCTGCGACATGTCTCTTCGCTTTCTTGCTCTCTGTGCGGACGAGGTCTGTGGCTTCATGTTCGCGCTCGTGGTCGCAGCTTCGGCGTTTCAAGCCGGGCGTTCTTGAGGGAAGGCTGCATGCTGAGTCGAATGTCGTGGAGCGCTCGTACTGCACAGGCACTTTGAGGAACGTGCCGAGGAAGACATCTTGCGTGCTATATCCTGTCGCCTGTTCGGAAGGGAAAAGTCCCGACAGATCGGTGGTGTCATTGGCATAGCCATCGGGTTGAATCGCTTGCTGCCAGTTCATCTTGCGAGCGGAGGAGGAGCTATCCTTGCGTCGCTTCGCGTGCTTCGCGTTCGTTGAGGCAGTGCTGTTTGGCCACCAGGAAGCAGTCTATAAGACGACCGGCTTTCATGAGAACAGTAGGAAGATTGTTTCCGGCGCAAAAGGAGATAAGAGGCTCGACATACTTACGACGCCTTTTTGGGGCTGTTACACTCAGCTGAAAGAAGGCAGACACTCAGGCCGGACACGGCTGGCATCCTTCGACGGGATCGTGCAGGCAGGCCGGCAGCACAGCTCTGCACCACTGAGGGCGGTCGCGCAGGCTGCTATAACAAGACGGCCGCCCGTCGCCCCCCGATGGTATGACGACGAGTTTTGGAGAGGGAGCAGAGGGAGCTTTGAGGTGAAGGGGAGAGAGGGCGGAGGGTGATCTTGAAGCTCGACCCGCAGGCTGGTCTTTGCATTGGAGGTGCTGGCGGCCACTTCAGGGTCGGCTTCTCCCTCTGCTCCTCGACATCGACATCACCCTCCAAGTTGAATCGTACAAGTGGCCGCCATCGTGGCCGCTTCAAGAGAAGGGTATCAATCAGTTGACACGAAGCAGGTAGGATGCTGTAGACTCTCTCACCAATTTGTTCACCAGAGCAGCATTCGAAGAAGACACCTCACTTATTCGCAGACTACAAACGATACGATATCTCGACTGGCCCTTCACCAACATGTCTCGTCAACACGAAAGACCATCCTCAACCATTACCATGCTCACAGACATTGCAATAAACACACCACGTCCATACACAAGGACCATTGGCATCAACGGTATGTTAAATCTCTTCAACCGTGTTAATGAACATAGCTCTGATGATGTTGTAGGTCAACTTCGAACTCGATCAATGCCCATCGACGATAGAATCCAGCGAAGCTTCGCGACTCAGACATGGCCGCGCGCAAACAAGCAGAGCCGCGACGACAGAGAGCTTGCAGGTGTAAGCAAGAGCAGAGAAGATGAGCTTGTCAGCTTCACTGGAACCTGGATCCCGCCGAGCAAGTAGACCACTCATTTGAGCATGTGGCATGAACCAGGTGATTTCTGGCACGGAGGTGACATTGGCGTTGGGAGAGGGCGCATACAGCTAGACCATGGATATACCCTAGATTCTTCTCTAACGACAATTCGAGCTTTTCATCCAACCTCTGAAAACCACATCAATGCCCCGGAGCGCCTCGCTAAGCATCACATATTCCCCATACCTCTCAATCGCTCGCTGCATACTGCTGCCTATACTCCTGCATCCGTGCCACCTCGTCCTGCTTCCCAAGCTGGTTCAGCCCATTGATCATATCCTCCAACGTCAGTACCGCCAACACTGGCACGCCCGTCTCTCTCCTAACCTCCCCAATCGCACTTCCACTCGGTGTCCCGTCATCAGGCTGTCCGTCCTTCTCCGCTTGACTTGGCATCTTCTCTTGCCTGTCGATCGCGACAATGATACCCGCCAGAGTCCCACCCTGCGCATCAATCATCGAGATGGCTTCGCGAATGGCGGTGCCTGCTGTGATCACGTCGTCGATTATGACAACTTTCTTGCCCTTCAGACTCTTGCCCACCATTAACCCGCCCTCTCCATGGTCCTTAACTTCTTTGCGGTTGTATGTGTGACCAACGCGTCCATACTTCTCATCGATATCGGCCAATGCGTACGCGGTAGTGGCACATAGTTGAATCCCCTTATACGCAGGTCCAAAGATGACGTCGAATGAGAAATCGGGGTGTTCACGGGAGTAGTTGTCAAGAGCGTGGGCGTAGGCTTGAGAAAGGGAGCGGGTTAGGTGTCCCTCGCAGAAGAGGCCGGCGTTGAAGAAGTAGGGCGATATGCGGTTCGATTTGAGCTTGAAGGAGCCGAAGGTGAGGATGCCAGAGCTAAGAGTCGTTTCGATGAGGGATTGCTTCCAGTCGGGGAGCTGGGAGGAGGACATGTTGGCCGCCGCTTGTTGGTGTGGTGGAAAGCGCAATGGGTTGTTTGGTTTGTGAAGGTGAGATGCACGCAGAGTGGGATAACTTTTTCGATAAGATAAGGCTAGCGCGGAAACACGACATGGGTGTACGGGGCGAGGGAAAAAGCAGATGCGTTTTATCGAAGGCAACATCTACTACATCTCTTCCTCGACAACATCACAGCCTTGCGATTGAACTTCCGTATAGCCCAACAATTTCGACCTACAGCCTCGATGCGAAACCGCCATGCTGGCTCACCATCTTCAACGTCGTCGGCGCCCTCAGCAGATCCCGCTCCGCCAGCGTCTTCTGGAATGCCGTGAAAGGCTCACTGGAACCATGAGCCTTCAGTCCCTGCTGGTCCTTGTGCCTGTATGACAGTCAGTCATGGCGTTCTAAAGGCTTCATCACAGCGACGACTCTGCGACAACCGAGACTCACCTCTCCATCATGATGATCTCTTCGGTGCCATCCTTGTTCGGACGGAGCGAACGGTTGATCTCGTATTTGAGCACGAATGGCTCCTTTGCCTTTACGTATTCTGATACGCCTTGCAGGAGGCCGATGACCTGTGATGATCGATCAACATTGCTGCCCTGATGAAATTTGATGAAATGAGTACGCACCTCATCGACCTTGCCCTTCTTTGGGTACAGGATGGCGACCACGTTGAACTCTTTCGACGACATTTCTGTTATTCAGGATGAGTGTTGAAGTTCAGTCATGGACGCCGCGTGGTCGAAGATCCACTGTCTCCAACAGTACGCGACCTAACGACATTGCCGAACCTCGGGATCGTTTTAGCCGAGTGAGGACTACTACTCCACATGGTCTACACCCAGGTCACTTTGGTCGCTTTCGAGGGTTGACTACATCTCTGCTCTGTAACGTATCAATTCACGATCACGAGAATGACTGGATGACCTGGTACATCAACGTTATAGGACACTTTTGGAAGTTCTTGTGATCTACGGCAGCACATCCTGACTATGTTGCAACGAAGACGCTTCATCGCAACGCCCCAGCCATACGGCACACGACACGATCTAAGGCACTCGGTCTAGACACGATAATGTTGATGCAACTCAAAAACGATTCGAGCTTACTATCAACTCCAGGCGTGAAGGGTCGGAGGCCGGGGTCTCCTTGCTGCACGATTTGTTCACGCGACGTTGAACATATCTGGTACTGTGAGGTACCCTGAGCTCTGTCGAAGAACACAATATCCACTCATGAGAGAGATAAGATTCGACGCGGATCATGTTCACCCTCACGAGATCTGCAGCATTGCGAGCTGAGAGGTAGGAATTTCGATCACACTTGGATTATTAGCAGCCTGCTGTCGGTCATTCCTGCCTTCCTTTCGATAAAAGGGTGCCTTTGCAACGCGTTGCCTAGGTCTCATACTCAACGAAGCATGGTCCAACGTCTCCGGTATATCAAACTCGAAACGCCGGCAATGTGGTAGAACACTTGTCCAGGAGCCCAATCGTGATGATGTTTTGGTCAACAGGAATGCTGAGGTCATCGATATTTGGAGTTTTGTACAGACCTCAAGCATCACCACAGTACAAACAAAACAGTATACTTCCATCCATAGCTGCGAACAATAATGCCTGTCCCAGTCAGCAACCACCCTTGAAACCAACACGATCAGCAAGTCCACTACAAGAAAAATGTGGCTCCCCCTCCCCGACTTCCTCCTCCACGCCTTCCAATCAACCTTCACAGCCGAACCACCACCGGGCTTGATCCCGATCCCTGGAACGAAGCCCCTAACGATCGAGGCTGTACTCTGTCCAGTACTGTTGTACTACATTGCACTGCTACTGCTTCCGCCTCCTCCGCCGCCTACGGTAGCGAGCTTCCACATTGGCATTCTACGAAACGCACTGGCGATCTGTGCAGCATACCTCTTCTTCAAGCTCCCACTGGCGTACCATGTACCGCAGAGTATTGGGCTGACTTACCAGCTTGGGTTAGTTGGACTGTACGGCGGGTTGAGAGTTCTGGATGCGTTTTTTGTTAGTTTTTACGGCTTTGGTCATGTCCCGAGGCGGGTGAGGTATTATCACAACACTCGGCCGGAGACGCCAAGAGCTGAGGTGGCTCCGAGGATCTGGTCTGATGGCGGAGGTCCGATGAGGAAAGCCTCGTTGTCTCAGCCAGCGGAGGAAAGTCGCAAAGTGCAGGCCAATGTTTCGGCGAAGACTACGGGGAGCGATGCGTTGGGTGTTCCTAAACGTCCGGGGATGCAACGGGGTGTGTCGCAGTCTGATATGCTGGAGAATATGACGAGCCAGTTGTACTCGGACATTTTGTCGAGGGATGAGAGTTATACGACGATGCTGAAGAGACTCATCGATGGGCCGAAGCCGATTCCAGTGGATGAGATTGCGGTGACGGAGGATGGCTATCCACATGGTTTCGCAGACCGTGCAGCGTGGGCCTTGGAGTTGGAGCTGTCTATGAGAGGCGTCGGCTTTACTTGGACTACGGCGGACGTGCGGCATACGAAGAAGACGTGGTTGCCGACTCCTCAGAATCGCCTGCATTCGATTCTGGTGCATGTGGGTCCGGTTTTGGTGGTGGCGTGGGCTGTTATCAAGACGATGTACGTCAATCGACTGGCTCCTATGAGCGAGAGGGAGTTGCCACCCAGCTCGCCATTCGATGAATTGTCTTTGCCTGAGCAGTATCTTCTGACGGCAGCGCTGGGTGCTTTCCTCATGGCCGCATTCTCACTTGGACATAGCATCTTTGCCATAATGTGTGCACCACTTGCGCCTTCGCCACTGGCTTTCTTTCCGCAGCTCTACACGACGCGCGTTTGGGACATCGCCTCGGCTCGCGGCTTCTGGTCGTATGGATGGCACAGACTTTTCGCTCGTCTTTTCTTGGTATGGGGTGTGTGGCCTGGTGAATGGGTGGAGCGCAAGTTGACAGGCGAATCCCCGGATGAGCGAGCAGATGTTGGCAAAGTGCTTGGTGGTTTCTTGAGCTCGGCTTTGGTGCATTCGTTCTGTGTACGAGGGACGCTTGGCGGTAAATGGAGTGACGCTGCTGGCGAGGCTTGGCTCTTCGCGCTGAATGGCGTTGCTGTGATTGCAGAAGAAGGCGTAAGGCGGAGCATTCACCGATGGCGCAAGAACCATCATCAAGCAGAGAGCCAGTGGTACGACGCCTGGATTGGCAGGGTCTGGTGGACAGGGACGCTCCTAACGACAGGTCGTAACTTTGCCAGGGGGTGGACCAAGGCTGGTCTGGTCAGGGAGATGGCGTTCATGTAAAAGGCCCAAGGGCATTTTTCGAATCGACAGCCTGTGCTTCCTCATAAGTAGGCCTAGAGATGTCGTCTCCGTTTTGAGCGCTTCCATTTTGACCGCTTGAGCCCGATGGTCCTGCTCTTGCTTCCTCGTACGTCGGCAATTCGTCTTCGTGTGAATCAGTGGCGGTAGAAGGTCCTGCTTCAGCAGGTGGTGCATCCCAGCCAGTCGCAGTGCTGTAGTCCAGTGGTGTCGGAACCATGACGATGCCACACTCCCTGTTCAGACGAATGCCCTTGTTCGCGATCTTGAACTGCATAAATAGTCGCAGGTTGTACTGCCGCGACACTGTGTGGTGACTGAATGAGCTAGGGTGATTTCTGATTGGGTCAGTAGTGATCACTGCAGTGTGGTCGTTGCCTTTCGACAGATCTATAGGTCCACCAGGATGACGTGTCATTGTCTGAACAACGTGTTTGTCACGGCAAGTGCCGCGACCTACTCTGCGCTGGCTCGTATCAACGGACGTATATGCGACGATTTCGGCTTTGAACTGCTCCAGCGTGACTTCGGGGAAGAAAGAGGCCGATGTTTCGTCGTCAAGTCGTCGCAGGGCTACCTCAAAGCTCAACTGCTGTCCCGGGAAGATGTGCTGAGGATGAGTGCAAGTGATCTCCACTGCGAAGGTAGGGAAGTGACTCGAAGTGAAGACAGCCTTGGCCTTTTGCTTGAATCCGGATGGGCGTTGGTCTTCTGGGAGGAGATGCTCGGTCTGCACCTTTGCTTGATTCGTGAAACTGGTGATACCGCTGTCTACAAATGCCTTGGGTGGTCGCGCTATTTGGTATCTTACGAGTGGGGCGTCGTGAGCTATCGGCTGTTAGCTGGTAATTACGCAAAAGGGTCGGTCAGTAATACGACTCATGCTGTTCTTTAAACCGAAAGGCAGGATGGTGGATGTCGGGTTGACTGTAGGTACTTAGTAATAGAGCATATGCTGCGATGGGACAGAACGAGACATGTTTCGTCCTACACTTAACGCAAGGACATGCCCAGGATCATGTGCACGTACCGTTCGGGATGCTCGTCTTGATGTCAATGCCTGGCATATCGACGGTCGCGCCAAGTGCATAGACCACTGCCACATCGACAATATCGGCGTAGTCAGAGAAGTGCTGATTGAACGATGGCGGCAATGCATTACTGACACCTCCACTATAGGGAGTAACCTCTGCACCTGGAACGTCTGGGAAGCTGGCAGTGAAGGGTAGGCGGTGCTCGTCTTCAACCTCGGCCTTGAACGATTCATTGTAGACTGGAAACGCCAGAGCGAACAACTGTACACCGTGACTCGTTGGCATCTCCCTATCACGCCGGACACGGATCCTGACGGCCCCATGGAGGATGACGGCGACCTTGAGCGGCCCAAACAGTGGTGCTGTGGCAGTGTTTTTCTTGAAGAGCCCAGTCTGCGGCTTGTACGTTAGAATTACATGGCCAGTAATGGTGTCCCCGGACCCAAAGTGTGGGCGAGAACCACCATCAATGCGGACCTGAGCCACGAGTTTGCCAAGTTTCATCGTGATTGATGTTGAAGTGGCTGGTCATCAGCTGCGGTGGTCAGTACAAGGCACCCCGAGGAGAAGGTCGGATCAAGGGATGCTCCAGCTGTAGCTGCGATCTGATTGGACTGTTCTATAGCCTTTGACGACTCGACGACTACCGGTGACGAGCCAACTCCATACTCTAAGACCCCGCCGTGCTGGAGACGCTTTCGTTTACGAGATCGGCGCTTTGTAAGACTCTCAACTTGTCGTTCAAGCTCAGAGTTGCGAGCTCTAAGAAGCGCATTCTCTTGTAGCATTACTTCGCCGCCTTTTATAAGCTGAGAGAAGCCATCATGAGCTGTTTTGGAGTTGCTTAGCATAGCGTCGTATACAAGCTTGGATTGCGACGTGAACTCCTTTGAATTGCTCGGAGTTTGAGACTGCCATAATGTCATCTGAGGCGGGGGTAGTCCTGGCGGGGTTGGTAGGCGTATATCAAGGCGATCAAGTACTACTTGCGCGTTGATAGGAACTAACCCTGTAGCCTCAAAGGCCTTCTCACAGTTTGACGCGGTAAACACGTCGAAAAACGCGTCTTTGAACGCCGGAAGAAAGGTTTCTTTATCAATATAGAAGACGCGCTAATGCGCCAAGTCCCGTACGCGTTGTGAGTACTTCAGTTTTAACGGCGCAAAACAAACCACGTTAAGAGGCTATAGGATATGCGACGAATGCGCCGGTATACAGAGCGTAAGGATCTTAAGGTCTAGACAGTAGTCCTTAAAACCCTAGTTCAAATGGCTCTTATGGCCGTCTAAAATGAGCAACCTATAGCTACCTACAGAACGCGCCTCTATATACGCGTCAAAGTGCTTTGACCACTCGAGGCTAAGCACGTTATTTGTCTATCTATCCTCGGAGACCGTAAGCTTCTAATTCCGCGGTATATCTGCCTCTTCGTACTATACTAAAATGTAGACGCGCCCTTTATTATCTATAAAGGGCGGGGTCGAGTAGCTAGCGGCATAGATGCTTTAAATGACTATAACTATTGAACAGGTACGGATTAATAGTAGCGGAGTAGAGTAAGAGATTAATCTTTAACTAACTAATAAGTTAGCACAAGTATATAGTAATATATTAGGAACTAATATATTAATTATATTAGATATCTATCTAAGCTAAAGAGGAGAGAAGGTATCTCCCTATAAGCTAAGTCATCGTAGATACCTTAGGCTACTAGATTACTTCCTAATTGTTAACTCCCTTTAAGATGCTATATCTTAATAATAACCTACTCTCTATTACTAGGCGAAGTAGCCGCAGGGCGAGAGCGTTGTTCTAAGCTAGTAACGACTTTTATAGAGCTAATTACGCCTTATTACGGTTCACCTCGTAAGACTATACTTAGTACTACGTAACCTAGTACGCTAGCGCGCCCGGACCCTAGACCCCGATCTTGACGTTTACTTTATCGTAGCTTCGCGACTTTCTTATCTTCTCTTCTTCGTAGAATTTATTCGATTCTAAGGTATTAATACGTTTGCGCCCTATCTTACGCCTTGTCCGTATTACGCCTATTTAAAAGCCCGTCTTATCGAAGTTATAGATATCCTTATAATATACGCTATACTTAGTAATCGTCTCTTATATAAGCTTGAACTAGGCGCTTATAACTTCTAGATCTTCCTAGAGTATTCTCTAACGGTCCTTTACTTAGTTAAAGGCCGTTTTAAGCTCGGTAGAGCGCGAAACGAATCTCTCTACCTAGTTCTTACCTACCGGATCTACGTCGCGTTTACCGAGTAGCTTGTCCGCTATATCTACTACCTCGCTAAGGGTAGGCGCGAATCCTCGCGAATCGAGGTCGAGGATATATCGAATAATCGTCTATTCCTCGGTTAACGTAAGTTTATACTAGATATATACCTATACCTATATACTTAACCTACGGCCTATATGTTCTGAACACTCCTACTTAGGCTATATTGTCTTATATAATCCCTTTACGTAAGCTAGAGCTGCCTTATAAAGTTTTGGAACTACTAGCTATTAAGGGGCTTTATTTACCTATTAGTAGCTATGTTCTTTATATAGTAGTAGTCTACTATAATCTTCTTCTACTACTAGAGATGTCTAATATAGTTATATATAACATTAATATACCTTGACCTTTTATATATATAGGCATCTTTAACAAGTATTAAAGCGGCTTAGTTATTACCTATAAGCTTAACTAGCCTTAGCTCGTTAATAGTGCCCTTACTTACCCTTATACTCGGCTAGAAAGAGCTCTCTCCTACTAGTTCTAGGCACCCTATTTCCCTAAGGACAGTAGTAAGAAATTATGACTACTTTACGGCTACGTTTATAGCTATAAACTCAGCTTCTATTATTAATATTATAATAGACTTCTACTTCCTACTTATCTAGGACATAGGTGATCTATAAAGGAACTATACGTATCCTAGAATTGAGATTCTATCCAATTTGTCTATAGTGTAGTTAGAGTCCGAGTATCCCTAGAGATTACCCCCTCCCTTTCTATTTATAGATAGATAGATATTTCATTAAGCTGTTGTAGTGCCCTTTGGCCTATATAGCTATACTATCTTGTTTTCGTATATATAGAGGGGAAACCGTGTTAGTGAAAACCCCTCCTCCTTCCCGCCTATCTTTTCCTCCTAGTTATCGTCTTAAATTTCCCTTATTAGGGGTACGCTAGTATTATAGGCCTACCCTAATAACTACACTATCTACAACCCCCCTTGCTTCCGCCTCTTATCTATCCACTCCTCCGTCTTGCTAGCGAGGCTAAACTACTAGAGGTATCCCTACTATAGTATCTACCGAGAGATTCGGCGAATATTACCTTTGTCCCTAATAATTGACTTATAGTCTCTCCTTCCCGCTTAGTGCCTCCAATTTCCCCTACCTCTCGCCTACTACGGGCATCGTAGTAGTATATGTTCTAGGTTTTACGATAGGTAGCTATACTAGTAGGCTAGGCTATAGATATCTAGTACGCGTCTCCTAAATAGGTAGGCCCTTAATCTAATATGTTCGGACCTAATTTGGATCGCTATACTTGCTTCGGCCCTTATTAGGTCCCTATATAGCTAGTAATTGTGTCTCTAGAAGGCTCGGAGCGCTATCGGGCCTATTGTCTTAGGGGGCTTCCTTTTCTAGTCCTACTCCTATAGGTAGCTCGCTATCTATTCCGCTAGGCTTTAGGTCTTAGCCTTACTCCCGCCGGCCTAGCGAGTCCTACGCTCCTCCTCTTTTCGTACTAGCTATTCGGTACTTATCTATACGGCCGTAAAGGTAGTAAGGTCATCCTCTTTTTAGCTTATCCTATATCCGGCCCCTCTCCGGTAGCGGCTTTCTATCTTATTCTTTGCCTCCTAGATCGTAGTTTATACTAGGTAATCTATCGTCTTTACCGCGTATTAAATTCTTATTCCCCGGATATACTAGCCGATTAGTAGTGTTCCTGTCTCTATTTCTACCGTACTTATTAACGTTGTCTTATATACGCCTAGTACCCTATGTAGGTTGCCTACCTATATCCTATTTAGGGGTTGCTCTATCCGTTTCGGGATCGGCTTGCCTACGCCTCCTGTTCCCTAAATCTATGCCCTATATAACATAGCTAGTCTAACGATCGCCTTATATATTACTCTTACCTTGTCGAATGTTACTCCCTATATAGATGCCGTAAGCCTCTTTATCGAGGCTTTATTAACTTACGCTCGACTCTAGGCTTTCTTAATCTATATATTCTAGCTTAGCTTCGGGTCGAGCTAGATCCCTAGTACTCGTAGCTCCGCTAATAGCTTTGTCTCGTAGCCTTAGATTCTTACCGCCGCCTTTATATTATAGTATATTCTCGCTTTACTAAAGTGTATAAGTTAGTACTTTTTAGGGGCGAACTAGGCACTATGCTTCTTTGCCCACTCCTCGCATTTCTTGTGCCTATCTTCGAGGAGGCGACAGTTCTCTTCTATCGAGTCTAACTAGGCTAGGATGTTTATGTCGTCTACGAACCCCGATACTAAGGTTTACGGAGAGGTAAGTAGGGGGATTAGATTAGACATAAATATTAGAAACAGGATAGGGGAGAGAGTAGATCCCTAAGGTATTCTAGCCTCTACCTTTACCGGGTCGGACGTATACCTTCCTAGGACTAGGTATGTCGTCCGTTCCTAGAGAAAGGAGTAGACAAACGTCGTTACCTACTAGGGGATGCCTTTCTACTATAGGATATATATTAGCCTTTAGTATAAGACGTTATCGAAGGCTCCTACGATATCGAGGGTAAGGAAGGAATCGTATTTAGTAAGCTAGCTACGAGACAAGGTAATAAGTCTTAACCGCGCTTTCCTACTTATCTAGTACTACCGTGTAGCCTCGTTTCGAGAGGTTAGCCCGGAGCAAAAGCTTCCCTCTACGCCCTCCCTCCCTATTTACTCCTTAAGCCAATATCTACCTCTATAGGCCTAAGCCCTTTAGTACTCTCTATTAACCGATATACGTATCCGTCCTCTCGGGCTATATAGACAGTATTAGCCGTCGCTACTAGTATATACTACGCCCTAGGTTTTGACGCCCTTCGCGTTACCGTAGCCTATCTCTAGAAAGCGGCCGTCTATACCTCGTAGGTTTACTCGGGGTATATACTACGCCGGGTAGCGTACTCCTTACGTTTCTACCTACTAACTAATATAAAGTTCCTTATTACCCTACCCTCGATCCTCCCCGATTATAGAACTAATCTACTTGTATTATACGTCTTTTCCCCGTCCTAATAGCCGTCTTTTCCTTACTTAGGCTATCGTCTTTTCCTCGTCGTAATCTACTATATTAGACTAGGTACGTTATATAGCGGGATAGGTAGTACCTTAGGCAAAACCCTCGTTCCTATACCGGGTGTTTAATAGGCCCTTATAGGCTTCGTCGCGTGTCTACCTACCTACCGTATTGCCCGCTAGTAAATACTAGATTGTTTCGTAGTACGCTCGACGCCGTCGTATAGTCCGCTTAGCTATTGTTCTATAGTCCGCTCGTCTAATATTCGTCGCTTAGCCCGCTCGGTTTACGGTCTCCGGAGGTGAAAATTCTGTACTTATACTAGAGGTGTCCTATCGAGCGTATAGGCCACGGTTCCGCGCCCTTCTTATACGTAGAAAGAAGAGGGACTCGCTCCCGACACGAGTACACGCTCGTCGGATAGTTTTTATACCCGTTTTGCTAGTAGTCCTCTATTCGCCGCGACTTCGCCTACGTTACGCGCCCGTCGCGCCTACGACGCTCTAGCGTAAGAATATTTAGCTCTCTCGTAGTAAGACGAGAGGTTCGTAGCCGACACTACGTATAGGTGATTCTCGTCGTCGACCCCTTTCTATATATAAGACCTAGGTCTAGGTACGACCGTAGGTATCGGGAGAGCTTCTTTAGAGCCTTTATATACTACTACGAGGGATTAGTAATATATAAGCTAATTCTTCTAAGAGGGAATGCTAATTCTAGCCTTATTATTGTTATTAGCTATATCTAGGTACTATTATAGCTCTAGTAATCCTGTTTGTTATACCTCTTATCTATACGAGCCGTAGGTACTAAATGCTCGTAGCTCTCTATAGGTAAGTAGGTTAGCGTAGCCTTCTCTATAGCTATATTTATCTTAGCTAAGTTAGCGTAGATATAGTGTCCTTGATTAAGCTTTAAAGTGCCTTTGGACCTATCTCTTATAACGTACTTTACTACCGAGCGGGCTATACTACTAAGCGGGCCACTTTTACTAAGAACTATACCACTTCTATAGATGTAGCTATATAACTACTATTATAGCGTATATTGTCTTTAAACGAGGCCAAACTGACCTTAGCTGTCTAGGCTACGAAACGCGACGCGATAATTACGAATCGACTTACTATAAAGGTATACGACGCGTCTCGAACTATACTAGGGTATCGATTGAATAGATAACCTCCTCGGGATGACTATGAGCCTAATTCGAAGAAGCTTATAGAGCTAGAAGAGAGGGTAATACTCAAGTATATACTCGAGCTAGATCTTAGAGGTTTCTAACTATTAAAGGCTAGTATACGAGTAATAGCCGATTTATTACTATAAGAGAAGGGTCTTAAGCCCGCTAGTCTTAATTAGATAGACAGGTTCATTAGGCGGTATCGTGAGCTAAAGGTTCGTATAACACGTAGATACGATTGTTAGCGAGCCCTAATAGAAGATCTAGACGTTATCGAGAAGTAGTTCTTACTTATACGTAATATAAAGGAGAAGTATAGCATCCTTAACTAGGACACCTATAACTTCGACGAGACAGGGTTTATAATAGGTGTTACTACGTCTTAGAGCGTCGTTACGGGTTTAGAAAGGCGTAGTAGAAAGAGGAAGGTCGTTTAATAGGGTAATAGAGAGGGAGTAGAGAGATAGCGTATTAGATAGCTCTTATACGAAGCGAGATTAGTAAGCTATACAAGTCTAACGAGGCCCTTATATAGCGGAAAGCACGAAAGCGCAAGTACATTCAGTCTAGAGGGTCTCTAACCTTCGATAAGGCGTCGTAATTAATACCTCTAGAGGATACTAGGAGGTAGGAAGTAAGTAGAGAGTTGCTAGATAGTGTTCGGCTAGTACTAAGGCTACGACGCTATAAGCGATATAGCGAGTCGGGGCATAACGTACGTACCTATTAAGTAGACTCGCTAGATAGCGAAGAATCTAAAGAGAAATTGTCCTCCTAGTAACGATTCTATAGGATGTCGTCGTGTTAAGATACCGTCGTAATTAAAGTAGAAGTAGTATAGTTCTTAGTAAAAGTAGCCCGCTCGGTAGTATAGCCCGCTTGGTAGTAAAGTACGTTATCGCTAGTTAATAGTATAGGTGTTTTAGGAGGGATAGCTATACTTAGGACTTAACTAGTAAGCCCTAATTACTAATCCCCCTAAGTACCTAATGTTAACCCTATAACCTATATATTCTTAATATCGGAGCCTAATTTAGTAACGACGGAAAGCGGGATATTAAGTAAAGACAAGAATGTTAGAAGCCTAGAACCGGAGCTAGTAAATATTATACGTATAACGTAAAGTACTATATAGTAAGCTAGGAATACTAGTAAGCTAGGAGTTTTGTCTTAGTACGACTAACTTCTTAATTATTGTACTATACTTAGAATATATAGGCCGTAGGTCAAGTATATAGGTGTAGGTGTATTATATAACTAGATTACGTAACTAGGGTTTACTAGCCTATAGGCTAGTAAACATCCGGACACCTAGTATCTACCTATACTAACACCGGCGATACTATATATAGATATACGCTATCCTATTAGGTCCTTCTTTGTCTTTCGTATAATCCGCCGTCTTCTACTACTACGTAACTCGTACCTATTTAATAGGTTATAAGCCCGGGTTAGTAACTTAGTATTTTACCCTCGATAAAGTCGTATTAGAGTTATTCCTCTTTAGAACAAAAGGAAGGTAGACTAGAGGCCGCACCCGCCTTATATAAGAAGCTATAGCCGTGCTATAGGTGTATAGAAGACGTAAAAGAGCCTAGTAAGGCACTATTAGACTCCGAGTTAGGAAGCCTATACTAATACCTTAGATAAGTAGGCGAGCTTACTAAGAAGAGTCGCTCTACGGACATCGCGTTCGTATCGACTAACTGTTTATTCTAAGAGAGCCGTAGTATCTTAGAAACCCCCTCTACTAAGAGAGTCACGCTATAGTATCTTAGTATTACGAATATAGGTTAGTAGGTATATCGTACGGTACTAAGACTAACTTAGTATATACTAAGCTAGTCGAGACAATAGTACAGTAATACTACCGAGATACCGTACGAATAGTAGGAGCGACTTAGAGGACCTAAAGTTGCTTAGCTAGTTAGTACGAGACTGTCGGAGGAACTGCCGTCGTAGGATAAGATATAGGTAAAACCGATAAGGCGTAGTAAAACAGAACTAGGACTAGAGCAAGATCTCTCTATATAGGTATAAGAGACGTAGTCTCTATACCGATAGTAGAGACACCTTTAGTACTAAACACTATTCTACTATATACCTTTATATACTATATTAGTCCTTCCTCCTTCTCTATTACGTGTCCTAACTTCCGTATATATATATATACTATACCTATTTAATACGGCCTAGTCTTCCTTTACTATAATACGGATCGTAACTATATCCTACGTTAGGCGGGGGCCTAGTATCGATACCGTAACCGATACCTAGCTATAGGTCTATTAATTCCGGGTAGCCTTATTAATCGCCTAAGACGTCGTCCTTATTTCTTATTACCCTCGGTAATACGATAGTACTAGCGCCGTACGTAGCTAAGTGATCATTACCTATAGAGACCGGTATAGGAGCTAATCGTTAGTTTCTATACTTTTTACGTCCTCTATAAGTTGCTACTAGTTATCTTAGGGGAGCTTCGCCTATAGAGCCGTAGGCGCCGGTAGTACTATAGCCTAGGCTACTATTGCCTAGGAATTGCCTAATGTAGCTAGGCACCTCCGCGGCGTTTAGAGCTAAAGAAATAGGGTAAATGGAACTTTAAGCTATCTAAATTAAATAAGGTAGAACTCCCTTAATTCTAGGGGTAGTAGCCTGCTTTATAGATCGTTAGAATAGCCTGAATAAGGGCTTTCGAATGTGTCGTGTTTAGCGGTTGCGCCAATCCTTACTATAATATATAGGTAACTATAACTCTATAATAATATATAAGTCTTCTAGAATAGACGGCAATATTGATACCCGAGTGAATTAGACGTATAATACGTATTAAGCGTGTTATAATTGAAAAAAGAAGCGAGGTCCCCTACAGAACGCGAAATTGCTCCAGCTGTTTCTATTTCGAGTTGTTATACGGAAGTCTTTACCGGTCGCCCGTAAGCTAGTCCCGATTGAGGGACAAAGTAAACAACGCGCAAAGTGGAAGGAACGAACCGTGCTATCGCGACACACCCAGTATTCACACACCCGGCAGGAACATTCAGCACGCCGGGATCTTTATTGCGCATAACTACTGGACAGCATGCCACCACGTGCAAAGGCCGCGCCCGCACGTGCGGGAGGAGACGAAAGCGAGGACGATCTTGCAGCGACCACAACCCACGCGACCACTGCTACCGAAAACAAGCGCGCTGCTGCCACCAAAACAACGAAAGAAAAGGCCACAGCGCGACGAGTGAGTGTCGGCAAACCCGCTGCAAAGCGCAAGGCTGCACCCAAACGTACGCGCAAGGCATTGGAGGATCGCACCAACATCCCAGACGGCAACGAGACGGAAGAAGTCGAGGCATTCGACGACGAAGAAATGGCAGACCCCGCGAAGCCCAAAGCAAAACGCGCAAAGACGACGACTACGCGCAAGAATGTCGCGAAGGAGAATGTCGAGGAGTCCACAAAGAAGAAGCGAGGGCGACCAGCAAAACGTGCGCCTTCGCCCGAACCGCTGATGACCATTCCCGAAACACAGCCAGATCCTGATCAGATGGAGGATGTGGAGCAATCGATCGAGATGGAACCGAACATGGACATTCCGAAAGAGCCGACACCACCTCCTCTGCAAAAGTTCGTGCAACGCGCACCATCTGCCTCAATACAGCCACTGCTGCCACGCCCAAGCGCAAGAGCTGGCTCAGCGCAACCAGGCTACGCGCGACCGCGAGAGCGAAGTGGGAGCGCAAGCGGCACTGAGAGACGAGGCGGAGATCCCGAGCTGAGGAGGCAGCTGAATGAGATGACCAAGAAACACGAGAACCTGCAGCTGAAGTACGAAGGACTGGAGGAGCTTGGCAAGAAGCAGCTTGAGAGCAACTTTGAGAGGCTGAAACGCGCCAGCGACCAGAAAGCTAGAGATGCACACGAGCTCATCACATCGCTTAAGAAAGAGCTGGCAGAGCTGCGAAAGTCGACGTCGTCCACAACCTCCGAGACAACGACCCTTCAAAAGCAGGTTGATTCGCTGACAACATCGAATGAGAAGCTCGCCACAGAGCGCGACGACCTGACAGGCAAGCTGCAAGTATCCCAGAACGAGGTCAAGAGCCTTGAGGCCAAGCTCTCGAATGCACGACAGCAGATCTCGAGTGGTGTCGAAGAGGCCAAGGCAGCTGCGGCCAAGAAGCCGAACGGCGTGATCGCAATCAGCACGACCGATGCACAGAAAGAGGCCAAGATGAAGGAAGACCTATACTCCGACCTGACAGGACTGATAATCATGGGCGTCAAGCGCAACGAGGGCGAAGACGTCTACAAGTGTGTGCAGACCGGACGCAACGGCAGTAAGTACATGATCAGAAATTCTGTGGACAACATTTCACTGACAAACTCCCAGCTCTCCAATTCCACTTATCAGTCGGCAACGACGCCACCACACCAAACCCGAAGACTCCCTCTGGACTCCGATACGAAGATGCCGAGTTTGCATACGAGCCATTGTTCGACGAGAAGAATGACAAGGCGCTGTTGGACATCTTGCCGGATTATCTCACTGAAGAGATTTGCTTCCCCCGGAATCACGCGCAGCGTTTCTACAGCAAGGTTGTTGATAGCATGACGAAGAGGATTGTGGTCGAGGATGATTGAGGTTGGGTATGAGTTGGGGTTGGGTAATTGGCAAGCGGCATGATGGGAGATGAGCATGATGGGCGGCGGTGTTGGTCTCGGTGTCCATGGCGTTGGCAGAGATACCTGGTATGCAGAGAGCGTTTCGTAACATTGCCTAATTGTTTCTTGCATTAAAAGCTGTGTGCCACCAGCTCGATCACTAAGGAGTCTGAATCATGAATCAACAACCCTGTAATATATCTAAGAGAGTACCTGTTAGTTCTATGCTGACGGTGTAGAAGGAAACTCGGCCGAGGAGACAGCTGTGGTCTCAATCCGGCTTGAAGATTCTCGTGGGTTTTCTCGCATCACATCCCCCATCGACTTCTCCCGTACAACTTGAATACTTTCCGAGTATTTCTTCAAGTCCTGGCCAAGCGGCTGGCATAGCGAGAGAAGAAAGCCATCCGACCTAGCTATGAACAATGCCAAAGACAACACCGCCGTCTTGATAGACGCCGACAACGTATCCAACAAACTCATCGCAGGCCTCCTCGCAGAAGTCGCCAACTATGGCACCGCAGCCGTAAGGCGCATCTACGGAGACTGGACGAGTTCCAGCATGAATGGCTGGCGATAATGTCTGCTGGAGCATTCCGTCGTGCCGATCCAGCAGTTTGCATACACGACCGGCAAGAACGCCACCGATGGCGCGATGATCATCGACGCCATGGATCTACTGTATACTGGCAGATTCGCGAGCTTCTGCATCGTGTCGAGCGACAGCGATTTCACGCGTCTCGCTGCTAGGATTCGCGAGCAGGGTGTTACGGTGTATGGGTTCGGCAATCGACATAATACGCATCGAGCTTTTGTTGCTGCGTGTAATGAGTTCATCTATCTTGATGCATTGCAGATGCAACCAGACGAGCCTACCAGTCTTGCCACGCCGTCCCCTCCAACGCCTTCCAGACCTCCACCAGGCTCTTCGACGACGCAACAGTATGAGCAACCTCCGAGTACGCCACAACGCCTGCCAGTCAGACCGAAAGTGGCATATCAGGACATTCCGCTGCGCAGAGAGCCATTCCCGAGACAGCTGGACAGGGCAGCGATGGATGGACTCAAGACAGCCATTAGCAGTTGTGCTTTCTACGAAGAAGACTATGCAAACCTGGCGGAGGTCGGCCTAAAGCTCGTCAAAGTCTCACCAGACCTGAATGCAAGGAACTATGGATATCCGCGTCTTAGCGTTTTCGTCAAGGCTTCTGGGATTGTTGACTTGAAGATGAAGTCGAGAGAGGTTGGGGCGCCGATTGCGCTTGTACGGCTTAAAGAGTGATTTGCACTCGTCCGTCTCAAAGAGTAATGGATGAATGAAAGTGCATACTGGGCCCTTGTGTGATCATCTACGTTGACGATACCCTTACCATCGTGCGGACCCGCCTTCGAAGCTCTCTGCATAGCGAGCCCCACAGCTGACCTATACCAGACCTTCATCGTGGCCCTCGTACTGTACGAGGGATACTGTGTGGGGGTCGTACACGGTCCTGACTACGCACAGCGGCGGTGCTTATACCAGGCATACGACTATGATCCATTATCAATACCAGGCTCCTGCCGCTGACGGGGTACGACTGCTGCGCCTGGAACCTGGAAGCTCAGGCGATGCCGTGAGATGCAAGCTTCGGAATGTTTTCGCCCTGAATCTTCCTAGCTCCAAGACCATATCATACTGCTAGGGTGATACGACTCGCTCCCACGGCCTGGAAGTTGTGGGGGGAAGAGCTTAGCCATCCCCAAAGGCACGGCTAAGGCGTTGCTTAGGTTCCGTGACCGGCGTAGTGTAACGAGACTATAGATCGATGCGGTGTGTATGCATCATGACAATGCGCAAGTACGTAGTGTCCACATTGCCCAACTGCACACAATATATGTATCTGGCGCGAGGAACCTGATCTAAATCGGCCAAGATGACGGTGCCGTTGCAGATGCCATCGTAGACATGAGTGTAGTCCTCGAGGAGGTCAAAGGTGCCACTGATTTGTTTCGGAAATTTCCTGTGCCCGGAGCTGCGAATCATTAGGATCGCAGCGGATTGCAACTGGGTTAGGGTTAGGGTTAGGGTTAGGGTTAGGGTTAGGGTTAGGGTTAGG